>NC_056751.1:686128148-686468148 GCF_019279795.1 Protopterus annectens
GGCAGAGTGCATTCTTTTCAATCTTACCTTTAAGCATCCCTGTTACTAGCACTTTCTCTAATACCTAAAAAGATCATCTCTACTTGACTCCAAGTAGACTTTTCTCTATCTGTTAAACCTAGCACTTGCTCCTACAGTACTTATTACCTTGATACGGCACTCTTATAGATAGCACCACAAAAAGGCAAAACCCCATTTCTCGGTCACCCACATCCCCCGGAATCTCTTTTAAAGTTTTTTTGTCTAGTCCTTCTAGCATGTCGAGGGATCAGTTGCTAGTGTCCTCTCCTGCTCAGCTGGTGAACCTGGGAATATTGAGGCAATGTTACAATTGCCTCATGTACACAGACAACCCTCTCCTCCTCCCACAAAACACAAATACATGCGAGAGATGCAACTATACGGCCAAACTGGAGGCTGAGCTCTCTCAACATAGGACTGGCAAGACCAGTCAGGAGGAGAAGGTTACCACACACACTATAGACCCAGTCTCACATAGTACCATCACAACCTCAAATCATACACATAAACACACAAAGACATACTCAAGGCTCTGATCAAAAATCTACCAAAACAGCAGAGGCCACCAAAGCAGACACCCAAACAACCACCACATCAGAACACAACACCTGCAACACATAGACCTCACAGTCAGAGTGTCAAACAGTCACAGCCCTTAAGGCCAAACACAATGCCAGACACACTAGTCATTGGTGACTCCATAGTCAGACACACTGACGTCCCGCTCACCAGACTGAGTAAGGAGAAGGTCACAGTAAGCTGCCTGTCGGGTGCTAGAATCCGCCACATAACGCAAGCACTCAGGTCTCTCAACAGCAGGTACAAATACGACTCAGTCATTGTCCACGCTGGTGTAAACGACCTGAGACGTACCTCCTTGGACTACATGAAAAGAGACATTGAGGAGCTCTCTGATTATGTAGCCCAGGCAGGTATGACCCTGACCTTGAGCAGTATCCTACCTTCACCAAGAATGATGCCACAATACAGAGATAAGATGATCAGCTTTAACAATTGGCTTAAACTCTGGTGTCATTCAAAGGGGCTCCAATGTCTGTCTGCCTGGGATGACATGCTGAACAAGCCACGCTGCTTCGCAAAGGACGGCTTGCACCTGTCACCCCTGGGATTCCGGATATTGGCAAAGGCTCTTGCCACCCCCATAGTGCCTTTTTTAGGCAAGGCTCAAATTCTAAACCTACCACCCTAGAACACAAAAAAGGAAAAATACTAAGGGTAATGCTGCTCAATGCCAGAAGTCTAAATCTCAAAATGCACGCACTCGAGGCCCTTCTCAGTATGGAGAACATCGATGTCTGTGCAGTGACAGAAACCTGGTTCAAGGCTCCTGAGAGCACCCCAGCACTATCAGGTTTTACCTCTTATCATGCGTTCCGGCCCCAAAATCCGGACAATACCAAGAAAGGAGGGGGTATCCATATTCATCAAAGACACCCACACCTCAAGACTGGTGGCAACGCACGATGCATCGGAGACCATCCAGGTGCAATTAACCATAGGCAAGACTGCTCTGCAAATTGTAGCATGTTACAGGCCACCCTCACAAACTCAGGAACCTCACATGGCCTTCCTGAAAACACTAGAGGGGATAAATGTATCACCAAACACCATCATACTAGGTGACTTCAATTACCCTAATATAGACTGGGAACACTACTCAAGCCCAAACACCCTAGCCCAAAAGTTCCTGGAATTCATAAACTCAAATGCCATGGAACAACTAGTCACCATCCCCACAAGAGGAGAAAACATACTTGATCTCATCATCACAAACATGGGAGCACAATGTTCAACACCGGAAGTATACCCCTCACTGGTGAGATCAGATCACAAACTAATCTCGCTGGAGGTCCTCATCCCACCCCCACCTGAAATAAAAAAGACCACAGTAAAGAACTTCTCGAAAGCCGACTTCACACTTCTAAAGACTAGTGTGGTCTCCTTTAAGGCCCCGAGCGGCGGAAAACAGTACGCAAGCCGCTGAATCACTTACAAATGCCTTCTACCAGCACCTGCAGGACTGCATGGATAAGGCAATCCCAAGCAAAACAAAGACTCTTTGTACCAAAGGCAAGCGTCCAGTCTGGTGGACCCCAGCCATAAACAAACTCTACAACAAAAGGAGGAAGCTACTACAAGATAGAGCAAAATCCTTAAAAGGTAAGACACCCTTGATCACTATAAGTAAAAAACTAAGAGCTCTCATAAAATCATCCAAAGCAAATTTTGAGAGAAAAATAGCTAAAGACTCAAAAGACAATCATAAGGCCTTCTTTAGCTATGTTAGAAACCTGGGAGGAACCTCCCAGATATGCTCAGAACTAGTTCAAAATGATGTGAAGATTACTGATCCTACAGACATTGCCAACATACTGGCTGACAGGTTCAGTGCAAACGTCTCCCCCCCCTCCCCCCCAAAAGGAGAGATATCTATACCAAGTGATTGCAGCCCCCCAAACATCTCCAACGCCCAAGTGAGAACTTCTCTCTCCAAAGCAAAAAACACAGCATCCATGGGACCTGATGGTGTCCCCGGCTGTGTGCTCCACGAACTCAATGAGGAATTAAACCCACAGCTAGGACAGCTGTTTAATCATAGTCTTACCTCTGGATACGCACTCCAGGAGTGGCGCACTGCAACTGTGGTCCCACTTCACAAAGGCGGTGCCTCCACCGACCCTGGAAATTACCGCCCATTAGCTTGACAAGCCTTATCTGCAAAGCCATGGAGAGGATCATAATGGACCTCATAAATAAAGACATAGGGAATTTGCAGACTTTGGATCCATCCCAGTTTGGCTTTGTCAAAGGCAGATCATGCCTTCTAAACTTGGTTGACTTTTTTCGAAACAGTCACCAAAGCCATTGATGAGGGAAAGGCAGTCCATACAGCCTACCTCGATCTGGCGAAGGCCTTCGATACAATACCCCACTCGGGTATCATTGAAAAACTCATCAGCTTAAATGTTAACCCATACATCACAAGATGGGTTGCAAACTGGCTGAGTGACAGAACCCACAGGGTCAGAGTTGCTGGCGCCATGTCAGACTCAAAGCCTGTCACAAGTGGTGTACCACAGGGCTCAGTCCTGGGCCCACTCTTGTTTGGCATCTACTTTTCCAGTACAAGCAAACACAGGAGGGTTATGGCTGACAAAGTTTGCAGATGACTGCAAACTGGGCGCCATAGTAGAAAACACATCTGACACAGATATCCTTCAGAAGGGTCTCACAGAAACGGATAACTGGTGCCAGAGCCATGGCCTAAAGTTAAATGCCAAAAATGCATAGTCATACCCTTCGGGAAAAACAAGGTTACCCCTAGCTACCAAATAGGTGGCAATCCACTGAGCATAGAAGAAGTTATCAGGGACCTGGGGACCCAGGTTGATAGTAGTCTGTCATTCGACACCCATGTAGCTAAAGTAGTTAGGAAGACCTTCTACATTGCCCACCTTATCATGAAGGGATTCTCATCTAGATCAAGGAGGTCATAGTCTCCCTATACTCATCACTCATCAGACCAATGATTGAGTACAATGCCCCATTCGGAATGTATCTGACCCGACACTTGCAGCAGCTGGAGAGGCCACAAAAGTTCCTCACCAAAAGGATAAAGGGTCTCAAACATCTGTCCTATGCTGCCCGACTGAAAGAACTCCAGCTCTATTCAGTCGCCACCGCTTGCTCAGAGGTGACCTTTGCCTAACATACAAGGCCATGTCAAACCCAGATTTGATGAATATGCTTCACCTCAAAAATCTAGATCCGTCAGAGCCACAAGGGCGGAGACTTAAACCTCGACACGGCTATTAATAGGACGCGCTGGAGGGATAGATTCATCACCCAAAGACTCCCTATGCTGTGGAATAAAATCCCGGTATATGTGAGGCAGAGCACCTCGCTGGCCTTGTTCAAGAGAAATCTTGACCAATGGATGGGAGATCGCAGATATACCCCAGGGATTACCTCAGTGTCACTGCTCAACAGAGGCACAGCAAAATAATGGGTATAGTTCCCCATACTAAAGGGGTGGCGTAAGCCACAAAACTATGGGCTAGGCTTGTAAATGCCCTCGGGCAGATAGCCTAGTATGAACCTATGAACCTATGAACCTAATAGGCAGATATTGTCAGAGCACAGGAGAAGGACTACAGACTAAAAGAACTGCAGAATACAGTCCTGAGAGACAGTAATAGCATATCTTTTCTGATGAAAGAGATGCACATCGTAAAGGGAGAAAGTAGAACAGCTAACAATTTCATGAGCAGAGATAGCGTGGATAATTAGAAGTGATTTTTAGTGGCTGTAAGTAGAGAGCAGTGCAAAGCGTTTTGCATGTGCATATAAAGAAAAATGTACATAGCAATTTGTGGGTAGGAAAGAAAAGTGTAAATATTAACTTCACCATAACAAATAATGGATGCAGTTACATCTTATTTTGAAGAAATATATCAAACATTTAAGGGGAGCAGGTAATTGAATGGCTTTAGAATGTTAGAACTGGCAAGCTAATAGGTAAGGGTGATCAGGGTAAATTGAATAGGCTTATTATATTACAAGAAGTTCATGTAGTTATGCAAAATTTAAAAGGAAGGAAAGATCAAGGTCCAAATGGATTACTTTCTAAATGGAGTCACTACAAACAAATATGGAAGAGGATAGATGATACCAGCAGTATGAAACATCATAAAATTAATATAATAGAAAAGGGTAAGGGACACAGAACAGATACGGTTAATTACAGAACAAATTTTTTCCTAAACTTAGACATAAAAATTTAGCAAAAATTCTAGCAATGAGGCTAGATGAAGTTTTGCCCAAATTATTGAGACTGGAACAAAATGGATTTATAAAAGGAAGGCAGAGTATAGGTAACTGTTGCAACCTTTTCACTCACCTCAAAAGTAAACAAACAGGGTACAAAAAAGTAGGGATAATCTTATTTAACATAAAAAATGCTGATGCTGTGAATTTGATTAGGAAATTGTGTTAGGAAGTGGATTAAAATGTTGTACAATGCTCCCTCTTTTGATGTGGCAATAAATGAAGGAATATCTATTTTCAGGAAGCAAACAGGCACGCCCATTGTCTCCAGGACTTTTTCTGTCAGTGATACAAGCGTTGGCCTTACAAATATAAAAGTTCTTGTAACAAAGACAAGTGATAGGTGGCATGGCTACATTTCAGCTATATGCAAATGATTGTATTTTAATGGCAGAAACTATGGACAAGTCTTACCGCTGGTGCTATACATATTTGAAAAATTCTATAAAGTGTCTGGACTGGAATTAAATTATAATAACATGGTATAATTCAGTGAATTAGAAAGTAATGGAGGAGACGCAATTAAATATAAAATACAGGCAGAATTTCCCACATATCTCAGATTACAGGTGGGATACCCATACATAGGGACTGCTATACAAAAGTTAGAAAACCTGTACAAAAAGATAAATAAATTATTGCTGAAGGGTGCAGTACAGCATATACTGCTGGGGGTAAGTTAAATGCTTTTAAGATTATGATTTTTTTCACAATAATACATGTTATAAGACACATATTAATGGTGTTTGATCACCCATTAGTAGGAAAGGAACAGACTTTACTTGAAGAGTGTGTGAGCAAGGCACATAAATATAAAGTTCCAAGGCAGAAATTGTTGACATTACCTTCAGAGGTAGGATGGGAGTTGATACAGCTCCCATCACAGATTGCAGAATTTCATTGGTTGCAATGGATTAGGTTATCTGAAGAGGGCGCAGATGATGAAATTTGTGTCGGGGGTACTGTGATCCTTTATAGGGGCTCTATATGGCAAATACTAAAGGAGAACTGTGTGGCTGATCTTAAAGAAACATGACATGGAAAACATCAACACAGAAACGAATTTGGGAACAGCTAGAGGTCAAAGACAAAATCCCCTGCCAAGTGCAGAATGGAATGGAATGGGGGAAGCAGGTATAAACAGCTGGAGACAGCTAACAGACCTGTTCATTTTAAATAAGAGTAAAACCAGGCAAGAGGGGAAAATTCCTCTTTACCAAAAGTTACAAAGATGTTATTAGGTCAGAAGTGAACATTCGGGAGCATTTAATGTATTGATAAATGCCTATACAGATTATTCCCACACCAAGCAAGAAAAAAAGAAATAGTGGGAAGAGTGAGTGGAATAAACGAAGAGTGTGAAAAATGGTAGATATAGGAGTATTAAAAGATGGGTTAATCTAGAGAGGATATGGAAGGTCAAGGAATCCATACTGTAGGAGTGGCACAACTTAAATGGATCCAAATATGGGAAAGCACCTGCCTTCTTAGGAAATGGTCACATATACGTGATCAAGAGATGAGATACTACATTTATTATATAACATGCAAATAAAATAACGTGTAACGGGTGAGTTGTAGGAGTAAAATGTTAGAAATGTGGAATAAAGGATTCTGGGATATTACATATGTTTTGGGAGTGCAGAAGGGCACAACAGAAATGGAATCAAGCAACCAAAGGGTAGGAGGAAATATTTTAGAATTTTAGAATAATTTGGCTGTGGGAAGTATTAGGACTGGGGATAGAAAAGACTACACGAGGATGGGAAAAGGAAGACCTCACTATTATTTCACTGTTAGCATTCATTCCAAAAACAGTAATAGCAATGGAGAACACTACATATGGCCAAAATGGGAAGCCAAACATAGAGGATTTAGAACTGAGTAAATGAGTTGAAGACTATTATAAATTGAATACTACAGAGAAAAAAACTAAAAGTTGGAGTTTAATGATATATTTTTATTGGAATCTAAATAAAACTAGGATATTGTAAATACAACTGGACATTAGATGGAAACTTTAGATAGAGGAATGAACAGACTATATAAAATACAACAAATGCCTTGGTCACATATAAATAGGTTTTATTATTACCGATATTTTTTTCATTCAGTACGCATTTATAGTTGTTGTTGAATAAACAATAGAAATGATACATTAAGAGAATCCATATAAGAGGAACCTAAGAACATACTAGGCAAGGGATCATGGGAACCATAACATGCCTAGCCATATACATCTTTAGGCAGACAAACTTTAAAGTTCTTGCCACCTTTTCTAAGCACTTCATAGTGCTCTCCTATCAAATCAAACAAAGTCTTATGCAGTCATTAAGACTAGCTTGAAAGGTAATCAAAATAGTACTGAAAAGTAATCCAAACAGTACTTTGTTTTACCTGTTGTGGTAAGTTATTCCATACTCTTGGAATGTGTTGAATTAGGAAACTATCTCTCCAGTAAGTTTTGTTTATTTGTTAGTGTAGATTTATGTTCATAGTGCAGGTGTTTGAAGAGTCACTAGTTTTGTAAAGAAACAGGAAGTCATATAGGACTGGGTATTTCATGGCTCGAAAATCAAGACACAGGTTACCTTGCGGCAACCTGTGAAATATATAAATTACAAAAAATGGTAGTGTTCTACCTAAAAACCCCTGTAAACACCCTTCTTA
Source organism: Protopterus annectens (assembly GCF_019279795.1). Classification (NCBI taxonomy): domain Eukaryota; kingdom Metazoa; phylum Chordata; order Ceratodontiformes; family Protopteridae; genus Protopterus; species Protopterus annectens. The sequence continues at coordinate 686,135,688 of NC_056751.1, forward strand.
AACTATACCAACTTTCATTATAATTGCATTTCTATCAGCTTGCCTATAAAAGGTGAAACTAGATAAGCAAACTGTATTAACCTATAATCCTGTATTTCTTGATTGCAATATTTACTGCTGTAAGAATTATCACTGCCAGTATGTTAACAAAACTACCCATTATTTGCAAGCTATACTTCCACTGAAATGTACTGATTTCTGTATTTCATTTTTTGTAAAGGTTTTCATGTTTGTAAAAAGTTTTCATCTTTGTAAAATGTCTATTATAATAAGTGAGAAGGTCACTAAAAAAACAATCAGTAAAAAACAAAATGAAAACTCCAGCAAAGTCAGAAGTTCCACTGAGTGACCTCCCAAACCACTTGTATCAGAGGCACATGGGATATATGCAAATGACACCTATGAACATCAGGTGTTTTGGCTAATTGGCGATTCTGAATGCCCATGACTTGTTTCATCATTTTAATGGACAATTTCAGGCCAATAAAGCAAACCCCACTAGCTGTGGATATGCATATTTCGGCCTTGTTATGACCTCATCAGCACAGCACAAGCAGAGAGTTTGACTAAGCATAAGAAACACAGGGCTGTTATACCCAGCTGATGTCCATTATCATTAGGGTCATGCAAAAATATCCCAAACAACAAACTAAAACAATAAGTGAGAAGGTTACTATAAAAAACAATCAGTAAAAACAAAATGAAAACTCCAGCAAAGTCAGAACTTCCACTGTGTGACCTCCCAAACCTCTTGTATCAGAGGCACATGGGATATATGCAAATGACCCCTATGAACATCAGGTGTTTCAGCTAATTGGCGATTCTAAATGCCCATGACTTGTTTCATCATTTTAATGGACAATTTCAGGCCAATAAAGCCAAACCCCACTAGCTGTGGATGTGCATATTTCTGAATTGTTATGACCTCATCAGCACAGCACAAGCAGAGTGTTTGACTAAGCATAAGAAACACAGGGCTGTTATACCCAGCTGATGCCCATTATCATTAGGGTCACTGCAAAAATATCCCAAACAACAAACTAAAACAATATGTGAGAGGGTCACTAAAAATCCAATCAGTAAAAAACAAAATGAAAACTCCAGCAAAGCCCGAACTTCCACTGAGTGACCTCCCAAACTTCTTGTATTAGAGGTCCATTAAAACAACCAAACAAGTCATGGGCATTCAGAATCACCAATTAGCTGAAACAGCTGATGTTCATAGGGGTCATTTGCATATATCCCATGTGCCTCTGATACAAAAGGTTTGGGAGGTCACTCAGTGGAAGTTCTGGCTTGGCTGGAGTTTTCGTTTTGTTTTTTACTTAAATGTCTATTATGTAAGCTACACTTCCTTAGAATATGTAATGATCAGCATATATCATCTTTTGTATGAAGTTTTTCACTTTGTAAAATGTTTTTATACTTTGTGGAGCTTTTCTTCCTGGGCCTCCACTGAAAATGTTTTCCTGACCCAGTCAAACTTTCCCAATCAACAAATCTAAAATAAATAAATAAAATAAACCTGTAAGGTACTTAGTAAGTGGACAGTCATGCTAATCTATTGAGGTAGTTGAAGGATTTAAGACCTTTAATTTTCTTGGTTAGACAACTTTGGGGCCTTTCCATTTGAGTGATCTGCTTGGATTTGTACATACCAAAGGGGCTACAGTATCCAGTGATGTGTCTGGAAATATTATTTTTAGCCTTTCACAGGGATTCTAATACTTGTTCCATGGGGATTTCAGTAGAAACTAAATTCTCAGGGATAGTTAGGTTAACTATGCAGGTAAAAGGGATACAGTTCTGTCTCCTGATATATTAACTGCATTGCAGACTAAGAAAATTCTGGAAGAAATAAACCCATCCAAAAGCAAGGTAAAGCACCTCCACAGCAACAGCTTGTCTCAAATCTATTTTTTTTTAAATGCAAATGTTTAAAAAAATGTAATATAAGCACTTTTGTCTGCCTCTGCAGACTTCATCAGAAACAAATGGATAAAATCAAACAAGTAAATTTAAATAAATAACACCCATCAATGTATTGGTACACACCCACCCCTTCTAATAGTATTTTTGGAGTCAGAATGGGTGATATTATTATGGATGAGCTCAGTGCAGTGTTGGACATTACTCCTTACTTTTGAGAAATAACTAATCTATGAACTGAAAAATCTGAATGACAATTTGTACTTTTATTTGTAATCTGGAGCTATAACAACCTTAAATTCATACTCTGCTTTACATTTTGTAATAGTAGTTTTGTATGTTCCTTGCTGGCGTGTTACAGTGTAGCCTTGAGATATGGAGCTGGAGATTACCTGAAAAAATGTATTATCTTCCTTCTTTTGTTGTACAATTTATTAATATGGGAGTTCCACCAGAGAGGTTTTGACTGAATTTGCAGTTATACTTAGGGTAGATGGGTATTGACGTTTCTATGCAATTATTTAGGTGGTGGTAAAAGTCAGATGTGAATGTAGTAGTAGTTTTAGTTGAGGTCATTTACAAAGGATTGTTAGGAATTTTGCATAGTTATTCTACAAAAAGAATGAATCTTCTGAAAGAGAAGATGTGCAACTATGAAGTAATAGTTGCATTTGTTAGGGGTGATTTCGAGCTCTAAGTTATTGTCGTCTGTAATTTACTGTGAAGTAGTTGTGGTGCTTTGACAAATATAAACACTTTCCTACAATTTCCTAAGACATGAAGGCCTGATAACTATTAAACCTGGGTCTAGAGGCTGTGTACTCATTGCAATGAAAACTTGTCTCAGTAACTATACAAATATGAACGTTTTCGAATTACAAGAAAGCATCAAGTTCTGGTACCTTTCTATTTAGACACCAAACATTAAACATGCAAATAATCTGTCACAATGATTTAACCTTCTGTCTTCACTTTCATGGAAGTACTCTTCTCAGTGCAGGGTGGCAACAGAACATCAGCCTTGAAGTGGGGGTGGTGGGGGGATCCAGGTAGGAACACTAGAAAGGCAGCTCTGTAACCTGAATAAAAATATGGAACAACTCTGTCAATATATATATATATATATAAAACCTCATACAGTGTGACCAGGTAGCTATCAAATGTCATCATACTGGAGTAAACCAATGAAAAGGATGGACAGAACAAATAATGCAGCTACAAGCAACATGTACTCATGACCTTATCATTGTAGAACCACTATGTCTCCATAACAGGGCATCTTTCTGATAGTGATTTTGCATAAAAAATATGGTTTCCCACAAACTCCATCCTTTCAACAGACATTAATATTGTTTACTTTTTGAATAGGGTGTGGATATTATTGCAACACACAGCTTTAGTAATGGGGTGGTGAGAAGAAAGAAAAAAGCTATATCTGTCTCTGCACCACAATGGATGAACTCATACTCATACCATAGATGAAATTTAATTGATTGTAAAACTGAAAAACATATATTGTTACATTCTCTGCCCACTGGTAGTCTCATTGCAAACTGCTATTAGGAGCTGTAGCCACATATGCCCTTTATTAGGTCTGTCATGGGTTCATTTATTATTTTCTCTTGAACTGCCAAGAAAAGATTTGCTTTTTTAGTTACTTTCCAAATATGGAATATTTCATAGGACCGTTCTCTCCAAACATCTGGTCTTTATTTTGGGACAGCACTTGCTGTACCTGCAGTCTAACCTTCAGAAATAAGTAGCAACCTAAATAAATAATTATTCTCTTATTGCAATTCTTGTCCATCACAGTTCTTAAAATCCATTTTCTAGTCAAAGTATTGTCTGTAAAAATGTTGGCTGCTCTTCTACCTTGGAGTTCAATGCATTGATCTTAAGACAAAGGCATGTGATTCCTCCTACACAGCTTTCCATCTTCCCTCCACACAATACATGACTTAAATGACTACTTAGGCTTAAATGACTACTTAGGCTGTGGACATTTCCTACTGTGTCTTCAGGCTACAAATCTGGTAGTATTCTGCAGTTTCTATCAAAATACTATTTTTCTCTCTTGTAAGAAGAAGCTGTCCTATACAAACAACCAGGAGGGTGGCCTAATGGTTAAGGTGTTTGCCTTACAAACACAAGGTGCAGGGTTTGAGTCTCACAAGGGATAATTGGCTAGGCTTAAAATGGCTCACAAGGACAGTTAGCCTAGTAATAATCTATGAACCTATGAAGCTAAGATGTTAGTCCAAAACTCGCTGCCATGCCCGACATGAGCTCCAACAAACACCCAACCTTTTAGTGCTATGGGAACTCTTAGGATCTCACATCAACATACTTATAGCGGTTATTTGTCTAACATCCTGTTCTTCTCTTAGTATCATTAAAGTTATCCCCTAAATCCTTACTAAATAAAAGATTATCATTTTAGGCAATTTTAACACTGACCTGTCACAACCCCTTTGTTCAATAGCACATGGCCATTGATTCATTCCACTATAATATTTATGTACCTGCAATGCTGACCACTCTGTTTCAAAAAGTCACTATATCACAAGAATAAATTCTTCTGGATAAACTCAACTGCACCCATAAGCATGAATTTCTGACAATCCACTTCAAAGTCACAAAATTTGGCGGTCATCTTCTTGGCGCACTACTTTCTCACCTTTACAGCCTTACATTTGTCACCTACTCTATCCATCCCACCTTTAAGCTTGCACTGACACTATAGCAGACAAACATTGTAGCTTTCACCCAAACTACAGAACAGTTACTGCCATATATGTCTGTACTAGCAAAATGTGCAATAGTATGGACATCGGGCTACTCACCAGTGCCTTTTCTGGACATGAAGCATATCCATAAGAAATAAGATCATAACAGATCAATAGAAAAGCTATTCTCTTGTGATGTCTTTAATAAAGTAAATACATGGTTTAAAAATTCTATTCCAGATAAAATTTTTATGGTAATAAGTCACAATACCAAAACAAAACAAAGTTCTGTTTCCATGGGGGTCGCTCAGTGTATCAGTATTAGGCTCACTCTTATTCTCACACTTTATTAATGACCTGCTTTTACATTTCCCCAGTAGAAACTGTCTTCTTTATGGAGGTGGTGTCATAAGGAATAAATCTTCAAAAACTTACAGCCATCTTCAGGGCATTACAGGATTTCAAGACACTCCCTCACTGTTAATGTTAGTATATTGTACATGCATATTAATTAAACTGCTACATTTTATACCAGTAGTGTGCATTAGTGATGTTTACATTTTGCTGTTTGTCATTTTCTTTATACTTCCAACAACATTCACATTATAATGTGAGTTAGTGAGGCCTACATTCTGCTTTTTGTTGTATTCTTATACTTCCAAAAATAATTACATTCTGATATTTGTTTTATTCAGTGTATGTGTTACTGAAAATAGTCCCTGAACCCTTTCACTTACATAAAAAATAAACAAATAAATACTTTTCTTCCAGCATTTCTTTAATGTTGTATTCACTTTCAGGCATCAGTTCCTGCAATGGACTATTCCTATGCAATACAGTTATGAGAGGATAACACTGATATGTTCTGTTAATGTTCTTTCATACTATATGTTACCATGTTTATATAGTTCCCTACATTTGCCAGTTGGACGGCAGATAGTGTGGACTGGACATTATATGCCCAGATTCTCACCATCACACATCTTTTGAACTCCTGACTTTGTGTTTTGGCCATAACCAGGACCATTATCAAGGATGACAAAAAACAGACATCTCTTGTCCGGAGTATATAGGCTTTAATTCATTAAATACACTTGCATTTGTTGTGTCTGTCAGTTATTTAATAGAGATTAGAATAATAATCAAGACATGAACTAGATGACTTCTTTAGACTGAAACAAATTGGTGCCCCTTTCCATTTTACAAACACCAGGTAATGGATATGCAAGCATGACCTCTTTTTTGATTACATTACTAAGCACTCCATGCACCACAATTCTCTTCGCACTTTACCAGCCTTAGATGTGATTTGTATATCCTGTCAAGCACTGAGAATCTTGAAATGGAACTGCCAAACCTGCTGCTGAACTGGCATCTGTTTCCCATCATTCCACCTCTATTAGATTTATTCAAAGGCCAGAGCATAATAAGTAACTTACAATTGTAATTTTAAAATAATGCAGACACTTGTCTTCTAATCCCCTGATCAATGTCTGATGTAAATACCCATCACTGGTCATTGGTAATTGTCATTTCTAATGCCATTCATACTTGTTTGTGAACTTATTGGAAACTCTACCGTCCATACATTCTGTCTTTAACATATACATCATTTCATACTTATGTTTTCTATCATTTTTGACATCTTTCTGCAACAAATCTTGTACCATTTTCAAACCTTGTTTCCGTGGACTTTACAAAAATATTTATTTTAAAGAATTGCAATGTGATAAAATAGACAATGAATAAAAGGTAGAGACATGGACATTCTATCCAGACGAAGTGAGAGGCAAGTCAGAGCTTCTATACACTCAGACCGACAAGTCATACAAACAGAATATTATGTGCTTTGGGACCATTTCTTATTACAACGTGAACAAACTTCAACATGCACTGATATTCTAATATGAGTATACATAAGATTTCATGAGCAAATATGCAGTGGTTTTCTGTTAGTCAAAAACGTAATTATTTGTTATAGCATTAACTCATAGCTGGGTGTGGGTAATGCTGGATTTACCCACACCCAGTCATGGGTTATTGTTATTATACAATTACATTATTTAAGAAGAATGTTACTTACTTTTTTTAAATAATATCCTTGTATAATGGCACTGTGTTGTTTTTTTCACCTTTTTTCTAGTATCCTGGGGCTTTCTTAATCTACTGCGCATGCGTATGGGACATATGTTCCCATGCTTACACAGTGCATCAGTGCTATGTAAAGGAAGCAATGGAGAAAGGAAGAGTTCCATTGTTTTTTTTTTGTTTTGTTTTTAATTTAGAAATGAACTCAGCAGACTTTCAATATACAGGAGAGACAGGACAGAGAAAATATAAGGAACATCAGGTACGTTTCTCTAGTTTTGCATAATGCACCTGATTATCATTGTATTTTTCTCTGTCCCATCTGTCTCATTCTTTTGAAATCTCTAGTTTTTGAAATTTTTTTATTTTTTAAATAAAAAATGTATAGTTTCCGTAGCATATATTAATAGAAGAAAGTCTGGCCAACTGGACTTTTTTCCATTGGTATATGCTCGATTTACAAGGGCATGCTGGTTGGACAGTCATTGCATAATTATGAATTTATCAGTTTATTTCTATTGGTCGATTATCCCTTCCAATTACAGAAAGTCAATTTAAAATGAAGTGCAGGAGAGGAAAGCTTCCAAAAATATTGCACACGAGTGAGAAAATGTACTATTAGCAGAGTAAATAATAATGGTTTCTAATACGTAAGTGAAAACAGGAGGACGCACAAAAAGAACACATCTGTTACAAAATGAGAACACATGGTTGCGGATATACCCAGCATTGTATGATGGAGCATCTTGGTATTTTTTTACTGTATAATGGGTACTGAAAGAGAAGGAACATGCAATAAATGGTGAGAGGCTGCCGTTGCAGAAAAGTACTGATGCACAGTGAGGATAAATAATTTTGCATTTAAAGAAAGAAAGGTGTAGATGCGTGCCAGGAAAAAGACTAGGTCAGGCAGGAGTTTGAGCAATTGTGGAGAAGGAGAGAGCTAAAGAGGGGGAGAAGGTAAATACAGAAATACTTTTTTAAAGAAAAGGACAGAACTAGATGAGGATAGAAAGGATGCAGTTCAAGAAAGAGAAAAAAAGGCAAGCCTGGGTCATTGCAGTTCTAGAATGGGTAGTCATGAAAAGGCTAATCAATATAACATGTCTATTTTTTGCTGTTTCTTTTTTGTACTGGCCACTTCTATATGGGCATCAGACTTAAGGATATAATCAATAATCACTCATATTAGCATGCATTGACTAATCTGTTTAATCTCTATCTTATCCAAGGAAAATAAAGTCAGTGTAGGTTTGAACAGCATTTTCAAAATTGACAACCAAGGCAGTACAAAGCTGTAGTTTTTATTTATTTTTTTATTTTCACCTCACATTCTTCACCCAACCTAATGTTAGTCTTTTGTTTCTCATATCCCAAACAAGTCTCTTATGGTATGCATATTTCTCATTTTGGGATGATTCAGGATGTGCCTCTTTGCTGGGCAAGCCTTCTAACTTTCTAGGCAGTAGGCTTTTGGCATTATACATTCAGACATTGAGCATGAACCATGCTGAGAGCAGCAGACAGTCTTGTTTGACCCATCAAACACACAAGTTCCCTAACAGAGAGGCTGGTGATCTCAGGTCACTGCATCTTATCTACCTGGCTGACCCTTTTAGTAGGTTAATTCCATTGCTGAAATCAGGTCATCGATGGAACAGATGTTTAACTTGGATTTGCACTATTGGACTCTACCACAAAGATGAAGTTGTTTTGAGTTTAGTTTATATTGCTATGCCTCACAAATATACACCCTTATGCTGTACCTGCTTCTCACAAAGTGCAATGCAGGTTAATCCTGGAGAAAGATCCAGTCATTAGGTTGAATTTGAATGAGGTAAGGTGTAGGGTAGGTATTGGGTTTATTTATTTATTTATTAATCCTTTGTTGACCAGGATAGTAACCTCTTTTGGGGGGGAGACCGGTGGTGGTATTTATACTTCTATGGGAAGTTGACCAGGGCATTGAGGAACTTTCCTTTCTCTTTGGGCCTGCTGGATAGTACCAGGGGGCTCCTAGAGCAGCAGAGAAGATGCCTAAGAAAAGCAATACCATGGAGGAGGAGTGAAAGGCTATGGAGAGTTTGAAGGTGGAAAGTGAGAATTTGGAGAAAGATTTGTTTGATACCAAGCTTCAGAATGCAAATAAAGATCTCTGTGTGGTGAATGTTACTAATGAGCAGCAGTTAGCTGTCTTCATGTAGAAGGAAGTAAGCAAATTAGTTGAAGTGGTACAGATAAAAGACATGGTGTCAGGAGAGCTTGCAGATGATGTTCTGTTAAAAATAGTCGAGTGCGATTATCCAGGTGACAGTTCTGCTGTCTCATGGGGTGAGATGGCAGATAACTGTTTTGGAAGTGCCAAGGATGGTAATATGGCAAAGAAACCAGTGACTGCAGCAATTAAACTTATGCATCAATGACAGAAAGTAACAAAGGAAAGCAGCAACAAACTGAGAAAGCCCCCCTGCACCCCAATGTGGGGTCTGCACACCCCAGACCCCCTGCTACTTAAGTATATCATCTCCAAGAATGCACTTCACTACACTAAGTGCATTCTCTGAACTGGTATATTTAAGTAGCAGGGATTGCAGCCCCCCACATGGAGGGTGCAGGGGGGCTTTCCCCCCTGTGTATTGTTGAACAGTAATATGTTTCTGTATGTACTTGTGCTGAAATATAGTAATTGTTGGTATCCTGTGTGTTATCAGTATTTTGAGTTTTCAGTAATTTGAACTTTCGAGATTTTGGTCTCAGGATTTTGGGCTTTCAGGATTCTGTAGCGCTCCCGGCTGCAAATAATGCAGTAACTAAAACATATGCAGTAGTGACAGAAGGCAAAAAAAGAGAACAACAACAAACTTTAAATAAAACTGTTTTAAAAAGAAGATAAGACCAATTGTGAGAATAAGAATAAAAAATGACACTAATATACAAATATCATGTATGGCAGAATTTGGTAACTGTTCTGGGTTTTAAAGCTCAAAAAATTCTGTCTTTTACACATATTGGGACAGACACTTTGTGTGACCTAACATTTGAAACTGATGTAATGATAATGACATTTCTGAAACTGTGTAACAAAAAGAAGGATATTTATCCATAGAAGAAGTATTTGTTTTCTGGTAGCAACTTAAATAAAAAATATATATGTTACTTTGCAGTTTAGAACTGATGTACTGAAAGAAGATGTTAAAAAATGCATGCATGGTCAGTGTGAAACTGCTGATAATATTGTGTAAGTTAGAGATAAGAGAAACTTTTGGAATCGTAGGTGAACGTTGGAAGCTGTTTTAAAATGTGAAAAAAAGTGAAACACTTGCCAGGTGTTATTTTTGTGACTGGTCGTAGAACAATATTAAGACATGTTAGCCAGCCTAAATCATGCTTCTTTTGTGGGGACCTTTTTCATTTAATTAATGATTGTGACAAGGTAAAATGTAAGCTTCGTTCTCAAGGTGAATTTCTTCACATCCATGTCCTGAACACATAATATCATGGTTATGATCAGAGACCCGGTCATAACCTTCCATTAGTGCATGAAGTGCCATTGTTACACTCAAATATCAGTTAAATGGCATCCTGGTTCAGCATTACCATGGAGCTTCACTCTTGAGGTAGATTTTTTGGCATTCATTCTCAAACACATAATAATCAAGTTATGAGCAGTGACCCAATCAAAATCCTCTATGTCTGATATATTGAACAGACTACTGTCTTCTTGAGATGAGAAGGATGTCAATGAGAAAAGACTAGTTCATACTTCTCAACCTCTTAGAGCAAGAAATCTGGACAAAGCCATGAATAAAAGTGGGACAAAGGCCCAAAAATAGGGACATTTTTTTTAAATATTGATCTTACAAACTTAGAAATTTAATAGAACAACAGGTTTTGCATTAGCATGAATTTTCTGAAGGGTATAAAGTCTGAAACTCAAACGTCTGTCATTATTTCCTAATTTAAATCTTTAATGATTTGCTAATAATTTTCCAGAACACCACAATTTTAGGAAAAACGGACCAAAAATATGATCCGAAAATCTGGACATTATGCAAAAATCTGTACAGCTGAGAGGTATGGACTTGTTGGCCAAGATAGATTTGTCAAAAGCCTATAACATTCTTTTTGTCTGTCAGCCAAATGGTCACATGACTCTTTCTGCAGTTGTGAAGATGTAGAAGTTATGTACCACATGGAATGTAAGACAAATTGAAACTATGCACCACATTTATTACCTGTAGGAACTATACACTACATGGAATTTATTAGACAGTAGATTAATCCTTTCAATACTTTTCAGCTGAAGATAGATGGGGTTGTATATAATTTATGTTAACTGTATATTCAATTAACATCTAGTTTTCCCGAATTTGGAAGGAAAAAGCATAAAGCTAAATAGGTTGCGATGAAAAGTTTTCAACAAATTTACTGTATTTCTGCAGGTTTTCTACATATTCAAAGACAGGCTAATTTCTCCAGCTGTCATTACTGGGTTCCCATCATAACTGAGGGAAGTTTATTCTATTTCCTAAGACAATATGAGATGATTTTCTTTTTCATTGCTACCTACTGAATTCATAATCGACTGATATCACACATAAATTGTACATTCAAACCTGAAAGAGTTGTACCCAATCAGTATAATATGCTGGGACACAAAAAGCTAATGCGATGCACCCCTCCATTCCATACATGTGTCTCATTTCTAACTATACTGACCACACTGCTACCCAGTAGACAATAAGCATAGCAATACATGAACAATAAGTGCACCTGCAGGCTTCTACCTGTAAAATGTAGAACAGAAGCTCAGCTATTGAATTGCATAGGGAAACTATTTGGTGAAGAAAATTCAGTCTGCTGAATGGAAAAGAAATGTGCACCCTGAAAGAAACGGAAGAATCAAATCTATTAATTTGTAATTCCATCCACATAACTTGTTATATAATTTGTCTCATAAACTGAGTTTGTGTATGGATGGTAGTTCTTCCCTGCAAGCAGAAAAGCTGCACTAGTGCATTGTAATATATTTGTAACCAAATTAAAATGTAAGTGAATATAACATTAAGCTATTCCTTATTTGAACATATATACATCATTACAATATAAATTTACTGTCATAGCTGTACACTTTCTTGTGCTTTAGTTATGAAGCAAAAATTGTGCCTACTGTACTCTAATCAGAGAATAGAGATAATAACCACGCTGTTTTCTGGGCCTCTGATTGGTGTAAAACATTGAAGGGTGTCACTTGCTATTGGCCAGTGTGCTTGTTTTAGCTTTTTTCAGCTGTCCTCAGTCTAGCTATAAACTACCTACATTTGTATGGCCCAGTTCTATTTGCTATGAGCTGCTACATACTGCACTGTTAAGCTTCTGATTGTTGTGCCTGCTTCTGTCAGATTGTGATCTGTTTATACTGAATTTACTGTCGTTCTTGTACATGTTTTTGTGCTGTTAGTAGTCTAGCTAGAACTGACTCTTCCAGTGAGAGTAGAAAGAAAACCAAACCATTACTAGGACTCTGTTTACTGCAAAACCTTTAAAAGCATAATTTGTTTGAGCTTTTTTAACTTCCTCAGTTTAGGTAGAAATTGCTTGCATTTACATGTCCTAACGCTCAACTGCTATGAAATGCTACAAGCTGAGCTGTTAAGCTCCTGACTGAATTATTTCTTCCATATTTTGATCTATTTCTACCGGATTTACTAAATAACAATTCCTACAAGGTCTGGGATTTTTTTTTAATTTTACTGAGCTTACTCTCATAGCGTACACAATTTTGGGACTTTTAATGATTGGGCTAGAACTGTTCTTGGTTTACTCTAACAAGATAACTGCTGTTTGTTATTGTCCAGTGTACTCATTTGAGCTTTTTTCAGTTGTTCTCTGTGTTGTTTCAAATTGCATGTGTTTGCACAGCAAGTGTACTGGTGCCGTAATGTGCACTGTACAGGCATCTCAGTCCATAATTGTTTTAATACTACCAGCTCTTCCCAATTTCTATTAGTTAGCGGGATTACCAGTACTAAGAAGGTCAATCAGCTAACCACAATCTATGCACCAACCTATCCTCAAAGTAGTCTGTAATAAATAGCCAGTAACTGCTCTTCATTACCCTAAGTAGCCCGCGAGTGCACTATATTGCTCTAATGAACCAGTAGCTGCTTTACATTTTAATATTCTACAGTTGCTTATTGACTCTGCAGTGTCCATTTTTAAAGTACTTCAATTATTCAAACAGTGTACCCCTGCCAACTAAATTTAACTTACCTCATTCAGTTCATATAGCAACTCTGTGTTAGGCAGTGTAACCCTCCATTAAAAAGCCAACATAGTTACATTGTCTAGGGTGAAAAGCAATCATCGCCCTTGCCTGCCTCAGATATGGCCTTTGGATCTCCAGACTAAACATATGAAGTTGAAAGGGAAGATGAGGGCATCCCTCATCTCCAACCAGCTACAGGAAAACTGAGCTTGTGCATGGATGGTTATCAAGTGGCATAGAGGTATTGTACATTAATGCTTGCATAGGGCAACATGGGGTCATGAGAGGCTACTCAGGAAATGTCTCCTAAAACTGTGATGTGACAATTGTATTGACAAGTCCCACTAGAGTTCAAATGTCAATCTGAAGCCAAAGCCCTGCACTCTGAATCCTGGCGTGGGAAGATACAGTGCACCCTGTTGCATCTGAATACTGCCAAGCCTGGAGGGGAAACTATATAGAAGAATTCTTTGTTCCAAGTACAGCCACCAAGCTATGCCCATGTGACTGAAAGTACCACTGTGTGGGATCAGGTAAATTATAAGTATTCAACATGCTCTAGCTAATTGCCTAGAGGAACTGCACCATGTACACCAAATGGTGTACTACTCACAAGCAAGGTTCTAGAAATGTACTATTTTAAGCTCAATTGCAATCAGCCAATGCACAGGAGGAGAACAAGCTCAAAGTTCTGTTAGTGGAGGACAAGTCCATGACATGTAAAGCCATTTCTGCAAGGGGCATGTCCAGCAAGGCTTGCTCTTCTTTTCTCTGTTCTTCTGATGCTACACTGGAAGGGGACTAAGGCTGTGCATGAGACAGGTCTGCAGGTCCCCATGCAAGAACATTTCAACTCCTGCAGTTCTTCTGATAATGAGGTAGTGTATAGGTTTCTGCATCTGTTATCTGCCTGTGATTGGAATAAATGATTTTCACTAGTGTTAGCATTTCACTTCATGCTTCCCTCTCAGTCAGTAAGGACAGTACTTGTAAGGGTCCACTGTCGGAAGGCCAAACAAACACTTAGAAGGTACAACCTCATGAACATCCTCCACTAAAAAAGGTTGCATTAATTCATCTCAAGCACTTTGATTCAGTTTTGAAATCCTTAAAATTTAGCAACAGAATTTCTATCTGATTATGTATTTCTAAAGGATTTTGCTCATGAGCATGTAAGTCCTTATAATATCATTTAAAGATTTCTACTACTTGATCTGATATTTTCCTCCAACATTTTTAATCTTTTACATTGACCTATCAACATGCTGTGATCTTAACCTGCAAGCCAGAGCTCCCATTGATGTAGAAGGATTCTCAGAATACAGGAAATATGCTGTGGTCTTCTGTTACTGCAGCAGTCTGTCTAGATACAATAACAGTTGCTCCTTCCTATTTATCTCAGACTTCTTTCTCGGAGAGATAAACTACCCTGGACTGAAGTCTGATCACAATCAATAAGCAATTGTAAACCACTCCTTTTTCTCCAGTCCTTACAAGTTATTTTCAACCACTAATAAGCTTATGAATTTTTTAAAGTTCTGTCACTCATCCGCTGAATAAGCATTTAGACTAGCTAGCACAGCATGCAATTTTTCCTTCAAACAGCCATTAAACCATATTTAGTTTAATTTATAATGGGGAGATGCAAGCATCTTTATAGAGAAGATGATAGCTCCAACTCCAAGAGTACCTGCATCAGAGTGTGGTCCACAAATATTAAAGGCCCCATCCAATAATCTTTAAGTGTATATGAATATTCCTCATTCAAAGAAATTTTCATTCATGCCAAAGGGCTCTGGCTGACTGTTTGCAGATGACTTCAAGCTAAGAGCAGTCATTCAATCCCCAAATGACTAAGCTATCCTGCAGGAAGGTTTGTCCCAGATAAATAACTAGTGCCAAAATCATAGACTGAAGCTAAATGCCAAAAAATGAACTATTGTATCCTTTGGGAAATCTTCTACCTCAGAGAGCTACCATGTTGACAATAAGCCCCTAAAATTTACCCAGTTGTTCGGATTTTGGGAACATATGTGGACAGTGACCTAACATTTGACCAACCAGTGTCCATTGCTGTAAAAAGGTTCCTTCTATACTGCACAGCTTATAAACAAAGGGGTTGTGTCTAGCTCTAGGGATGTCACTGTTCCCTTTTACTCAACTCTCATCAGGCCAGTCACGGAGTATAGTTCTCCCTATCCAGACATATGCAACAACTGGAATGCTCCCAAAGATGCTTTACTAAAAGGATACAAGGCCTAAACAACATGTCTTACATAGACACACTTAAAGTTCTGCCACTATACTTAGTATCCTACAGACTACTAAGAGGTGACCTGTGTCTGACATACAAGGCACCACCAACCCAGTACTTAGAAATTTACTCCACATCATTAAGTCATATTGCATCAGAAATACTCAATTTAGGGATCTAAGCCTCTTCTGCAACATCAACAGAATGGTTTGGAGGGACAGGTATATCTCACAAAGGATACTGCTGCTCTGGAACAGACTCTCCATCCACATATAACAAAGTTCCACCCTGTCTATATTCAAGCACAACTTGGATGCATTGAAGGGAAATAGAAAATTTACAGCAAAGTAAGGACAAGCACAATGGTAAACCTTCACTGTCACACCAATATCAAACACAGAAAAATACCAGTGTAAAGAAACACTTGATAACAGCTTCAATACAACAAAAGTTCTTTAATAAAACATGAAGCTTTTGGACATACGTCCTTCCTTAGTGTGAACAAACAGAACAAAACACTTCCTTTTCCTTTGATCATCATCATCATCATCTTTCAGCTTTTCCCATTAGGGGTCGCCACAGTGGATCATCTCTTTCCATTTCTTCCTATCCTCTGCATCTTGCTCTGTCACATCAACCACCTGCATGTCCTCTCTCACCACGTCCATAAACCTTATCTTAGGCCTTCCTCTTTTCCTCTTACCTGGCAGCTCCATCCTTAGCATCTTTTTCCCAATATACCCATCATCCCTCCTCAGCACATATCCAAACCAATGCAATCTCGTCTCTCTTGCTTTGTCTCCAAACCGTCCAACATGAGCTGACCCTCTAATATACTGATTCCTAATCCTATCCATCCTAGTCACACCGAGTGCAAATCTTAACATTTTTAACTCTGCCACATCCAGCTCTGACTCCTGCCTTTTTGTCAATGCCACTGTCTCCAACCCATATAACATAGCTAGTCTCACTACCCTCTTGTAGACCTTCCCTTTCACTCTTACTGGTACCTGTCTGTCACAAATCACTCCTGACACTCTTCTCCACCCATTCCACCCTGCCTGTAGTCTCTTCTTCACCTCTCTTCCACATTCACCATTACTCTGAACTGTTGATCTCAAGTACTTAAACTCGTCCACCTTTACCAACTCTACTCCCTGCTTCCTCACCAATCCTCTACCCTCCCTCTCATTTACACACATATATTCTGTCTTAGCCCAGCTAACCTTCATTCTTCTGCTCTCTAGAGCATATCTCCACCTCTCCAGAGTCTCCTCAACCTGATTCCTACTCTCACTACAGATCACAATGTCATCTGCAAACATCATAGTCCACGGGGCCTCCTGTCTGATCTCATCTGTCAACCTGTCCATCACCACAGCAAATAAGAAAGGACTCAGAGCTGATCCTTGATGTAATCCCACCTCCACCTTAAATGGATCTGTCACTCCTACTGCAGTCCTCACCACTGTCACACTACCCTCGTACATATCCTGTACCACTCTTATATACTTCTCTGCCACTCCCGACTTCCTCATACAATACCACAACTCTTCTCTAGGCACCCTGTCATATGCTTTCTCCAAGTCTACAAAGACACAAAGACACAATGCAACTCCTTCTGACCTTCTCTGTATTTCTCCAATAACACTCTCAGAGCAAACATTGCATCTGTAGTGCTCTTTCATGGCATGAAACCATACTGCTGATCACTAATCATCACCTCCCTTCTTAACCTAGATTCTACTACTCTTTCCCATAACTTCAAGCTGTGACTGATCAATTTTATCCCCCTGTAGTTACTGCAGCTCTGCAGATCACCCTTATTCTTAAAGATAGGTACCAAAACACTTTTTCTCCACTCCTCAGGCGTCCCCTGACTTTCCAAAATTTCATTAAACAATCTAGTTAAAAATTCCACTGTCATTTCTCCTAAGCACCTCCATGCTTCCATTGGTACATCATCTGGGCCAACAGCCTTTACATTCTTCATCCTATTCATAGCTGTCCTTACTTCCTCCTTGCTAATCTGTTTCACTTCCTGATTCACTATCCCCACATCATCCAACCTTCTCTCTCTCTCATTCTCTTCATTCATCAAAATACTCTTTCCATCTACTCAACACACTCTCCTCTCTTGTGAGTACCTTTCCCTCACTATCCTTTATCACCCTTACTTGCTGCACATCTTTCCCAGCTCTGTCCCTCTGTCTAGCCAATTGGTACAGGTCCTTTTCTCCCTCTTTGGTGTGCAATCTCTCATACAACTCTCCATACGCCTTATCATCAGCTTTCGCCACCTCTCTCTTTGCCATGCGCCTCATCTCCTTATACTCATGTCTACTTTCTTCATCTCTTTGACAATCCCACTTCTTCACCAGACTCTTCCTCTGTATACTCTCCTGTACTTCCTCATTCCACCACCAGGTCTGCTTGTTCTCCTTCCTCTGTCCAGATGTCACACCAAGCAACTTTCTAGTTCTGCTGTATTTACCCAGCTATTCGGTAACTCTCCACTGCCTCCCAGTGCCTGTCTTAACTCTTCCCTAAACTCCACTTCACAATCACCCTTTTTTAACTTCCACCATTTAATCCTTGGCACTGCTTTCACACTCCTCCTCCTCTTCTTGATCACCAACATCATCCTACAGACCACCATTCTATGCTGCTTAACTACACTTTCCCCTGCCACCACTTTACAGTCTCCAATCTCCTTCAGACTGACCCTCCTACATAGGATATAATCCACCTGTGTGCATCCTCCTCCACTCTTGTATGTCACCCTATGCTCCTCCCTCTTCTTAAAATACGTATTCACCACAGCCATGTCCATCCTTTTTGCAAAATCCACAATCATCTGACCTTCTGTATTCCTCTCCTTAACACCATACCTACCCATCACTTCCTCATCCCCTCTGTTCACTACACCAACATGCCCATTAAAGTCCGCACCAATCACTAGTCTCTCACCCTTGGGTACACTCACCACAACTTCATCCAACTCACTCCAAAATTTCTCTTTCTCATCCATCGCACACCCATGATACAGCCAACTTTCAAACTTTTCTCTAAAACTCAAGAGATTTTAAATGCTGCATAAAAAATACAACTACCCAAACATTTAATAGGTATAAAAACATCCACATAGAACATACTTAAAAAATACATTTAAACATGCATAAACAAGTTCATTTCTGTAAAATCATCTGCTTCTTTTTCATAACAGGTTTTAGGCTGATAGCCATATTGATTCCAGGTTTAGGCTCTCCTCTGCCATGTTTTAACTGTATATACTGCCCTGATATTCTTACAGATTCAGAATCTGTGCATCCTCTAACTGGAAAGGTATATAATTTTAAAGTATTTGCTACATGCAACCCTTATAACATAGTTTACCTTGCTACCTGTATGAAATGTACAGCGTTTTATATAGGGAAAACAACACGTAAACTTAAAGAGCGTATTGTTTAACATAAGTCAGATATTAGATAAAGAGTAGGCACTAATGCTATTGCAAAGCATATTGGTATAATGGGTGATGAACATACTTTTAAGTTTAGGGTGATAAATGTCCCTAAAAACAGAAGAGGGGGTGACAATAATAAGAATGCGCTAAAAATGAATGAGTACAAGTGGATAGTAATGCTTCAAGCAGATGCTAAACCTGGAATTAATATGGCTGTCAGCCTAATACTTGTTCTGAAAATAAAGCAGATGATTTTATGGAAATGAACTTGTTTATGCATGTTTAAATGTATTTTTAGGTATGTTCTATGTGCATGTTTTTATGCCTATTAAATGTTTGGGTAGTTGTATTTTTTATGCATCGTTTAAAATATCTTGAGTTTTAGAAAACATTTTGATAGCTGGCTGTATCATGTGATGCAATTAAGCTTCAAAAGGAAAAAGTGTTTTGTTCTGTTTGCTCACACTGAGGAAGGATGCATGTCCGAAAGCTTTGTGTTTTATTAAAGATGTTTTGTTGTATTGAAGCTATTATCAAGTGTTTCTTTACACTGGAATTTTTCTGTGAAAGAGAAAATGTAGCCCAGGACTGCCTTGTGTACTTCTAATGTACAGAGGCAGCTCCTATATGGTTTAGCCCATGCATGGCTCCCCTCAGACTAGCTATGGTATGATCCCAGTTATACTCATTGGGGTAATATATAATTATTCTATAGTGGATAGGCAAGGCCAATATAAAACCAAATTGGATAGGTTAGTTCGAGCATAAAAGGGAAACTGGCTAGGTTTAAAATGACCTGCAAGGGCAGCTTACTTAGTACTTACCTATAAACCTATGAACCTATTCATCAAAATCTTAGCTATTCTACACCATGTTCAGTATTTATGTGAATAGAAGGTGTATTTACAGTCTTTCTCATCTACTGGGCATCATAAAAAGTCCACTTCACCCATCTGAATATAATACCTAGCAAAGAATCTCTCAGCCCCATGCAATATAAATGTCAGGGTACCCTACAGAATTTCAAAGCTTAAAACCTTGAAATTCATATAATCGAAGATCATATGATCGAAGTTTTAAAACTTTAAAATCCTGAACGGAGATCAGCATACAGCGCGGAACAGGAGATTTGCTTTTTCCTCGCTGTAGTGCGATCTTGGAGTTGGTATATTTAAATAGTGGGGGTGTGCAGGGTGCAGGGGTGCTTGCCCCCTGCAAAAGCATGTTTTATGATGAGTTGACTGCTTTTTTTGGGGGGTTCTTAATTTCGAGATTCCAAGATCTCGAGGTTCTGAATTCGATATTCTGAACCTCGGGATTTTGGTATTTCAAAATTAAGAAGTGAATCGAAACCTCATGGTCCTTCATCTATATCCAAAGACCTTGATACCATATTCCAATCACTTGGTAAAACTGGTATAACTTCTATAAAAGCAGTCATCTGAGTTCATAGGTTCATACGTTCATAGGAGGTTACGAGGCTAATGGCCCTAGGGCCTTTACAATCCTAGCCATGTAAAAAACTGAGTACCTCTTATCTCCATAACCATAGTTAGATTGCCATTGTTAGCAGAGAGATTCTGTGATCAGCACCGACTGGCCCTGTCCATGAGAGACATAGGTGCCACCCCCAGGGTGAATTTACAGTCACCCATCCAGTTGTCAAGGTTGTACTTGAATAGGGTCATTGAGAAGCTCTGCTTCATATGGAGTAGGAGCTTATTACAGAGGAGCAGCAATCGCTGAGAGATATATCTGTCTTTCCAGCATGTTCTGTTAATATTGAAGGCTAGTTCAAGATCCCTGGAGTGATTTAGTCTTTTTCCCATTTGATTTGTGAATGTGTAGCATTTCCATTAGGGCAGGGTCTGAGACTGCTCTGTAGGCCAGGCACAGATCGCCTCTCAGCAGCCTGTAGGAGACAGAGTACAGTGACAGGGTTTTCAATCTTTCCATGTATGCCATGTTTTGGAGGCTCTGGATTCTGTTGGTTAGAAACCTTTGTGGTCTCTCCAGTTGCTGCAGGTGTCTGGTGATGTACATACAGAAGGGAGTATTGTACTCAGTTAGTGGTCTTATAAGGGTCGAGTACAGCAGAGTTATAAACACCCTGGCCTTGAATGTGATGCCCTTATTTATTAAATGTGCAATAAAGAATGTTTTCTTACCGCTATGGACATATGGTGATCAAAGTTTAGGTTGTTATCACCCTGTTTTCCCAAGTCTCACACCACTGATTTTGAGCTAAGAGAGTTGCTATCTATATGATAATTAGGAGGGGCTAATTTTTTGCCAAACGAGATAATGAGGCTTTTTATGTGTTAAGTTTTAGTCTGTGAGTTTGGCACCAATCATTTGTCTGTGTCAGTCCTTCTGTAATATGTTAATGTTGTTGGGGGACTCTATGTTTGCGCTCAGTTTACAGTCATCTGCAAACTTGGCAAGCCAGAGGCCATCTGCCTTCACCTGGACTTCATAGAAATAAATTCCGAACAGTAGAGGACCTAGCAGAGAACCTTGTGGCACCCCAATGGTAACTGGTCTACTGGCTGAGGTAGACTCCCCAGCTTTGAAAGTGTGCATTTTGTCGGTAAACCAGTTAGCTACCCATCTAGTATTGTATAGTTTAATCCCCAGCTGGGAGAGTTTCTGTACGATACCTGAATAGGGGACTGTGTCCAAAGCCTTGGCTAAATCAAGACTGGGGGTATACACTGTTTTACCATCATCCAGGGCTTTGGTGACATTCTCAAAGAAGTCAACTAGTTTTAGTAAGCAAGATCTACCCTAGACGAAACCAAACTGGGTCAGGTCAAGAGTTTGAAGGTGGTCTGTGTTCTTGTGGATAAGATCCATGATGATTCTTTCCATGGCCTTGCAGACTTGTAGATAAGGCTGGTTAGGCTTAGGGGTCAGTTGTTCCCAGGGTCAGTTGATGGAACCCCATTGTGCAAAGTAATTACTGCTGCTGTTGTCCACTCTGCTAGAATAAAACCAGTTCTCAGGCTATGGTTAAAGACAGTGCTGAGTGGTTCCTCTAAGTCATGTTTTAGATTGTTAAGTAAGGAGCCTGGGATGTTATCTGGTTCCATAAAGGCCATGTTTTTGGCCTTGGAGAGTGCTTGTATGACTTGTTCTTTGGAGATACTCTGTAGAGGACTGGTGTCAGGAATGCTTTGGGGTATGTCTGGTGGCGGCGGGGAGTGAGATTATTCCATATCTGTTGGCTAGCAGGTTGGCAATTTCCTCAGGGTCAGCGTAAGTGGTACCATCCACTATACGTTCGGCATACAGCTGGGCATTCCTTTTTAGGTTTTTGGATGTAGCTAAAGAATGCCTTATGATTATCTTTAGCTAGGGATGTTAATTTAGCCTCATAGCTAGCCTTAGAGAACTTAACAAGATATCTGATTTTCTTGTTCATGCTGTGGAAGGTATTCTTCCTTTGTTGAGTAAGCTCCCTCCTGTTCTTAGATATCAGTTTTTTTCTTTTTGTTGTATAGCTTATTTATACTTACAGTCCACCAGGGTGGCTTGTTTTTCCAGGAAGACCTGGTTTTATTCCTGTTAGGTACAGTCGAGTCAGTGTATTTGTTTAAGTGGCTATATAGGGCATTTGTGTATTCCTCTGCATTGGAGTCATTGTTGGCTATGTTGGCAGGGGCTTTGAAACTTTTTATCCCATTGCTTAGTAGTCAATAGTTTGCTTTGGAGAAATTTTTCATTTTTTTTTCTTCTGTGGGGGTGTCAGGTTTGATCTTTACTTCAAATGAGACAGATTTATGGTCTGATCTTACCAGGGAGGGCAACAAAAAGGGGGTAGTTCAGTGATACCCTCCCATGTTGGTGAGAACGTGGTCCAGGACATTTGAGCCCCTTGCAGGGGTGCGGACCAACTATTCCAGAGCATTTGAATTAACAAAGTCCAGGAACCTCATAGCAATCATGTTTGTGCTCATGTAAGATGCCCAATCGATGGAAGGATAGTTAAAATCTCCCATGATCAAGGTATTTGGCTGTATACTGAGCGACTCTATCAAGTCTAAGTAGGTGGTATGCTTCTCCTGGTTCATGGTGGGGGACCTGTAGCTAGCAATGATGTGGAAGGGTATTTTACCTATAGTTAATTGGATCTGCAGTATCAAAAGAGAATCATATTGTTTCACTAGTCCAAGGTGTATTTGGTTTAATGAAAATGGATATACCTCCACCTTTGGTTCTTTCATGCACATTATGGGGTCTGAACATGTAAAAGGCATTTAAGGCTTGTACAGCGACCTTGAACTAAATCTCAGTGACTGCACAAACATCAGCATCTTACAAGGTAAGGAGTGCTTCTAGGGAGTGCAGTTTAAGCTTCTAGCATTACGCAGCATGACTTTGAGTTTGCCTTTAGTGGATTTTTTACATCGGAAGTTTTGTTGTTTAGACATTGCCTAAAAAAGGCACTATGGTGGAGGCAAGTGATTTTTGCCATTATCTGAAAGCCTTGAGGAGACAGGTGAAGGCCATCTCTGGCAAAGTAGTGTGGACTATCTACCATGTCTTCCCAGGCAGACAGATACTGGATCCCCTGGGAATGACACCAGAAGCTAAGCAAATTACTGAAATCAATCATTTTTTTGTCTGTATTGTGGCATCATCCTATGTGAAGGTAGAATGCTGCAATACAGACAAAAAATTAGTGTATTGTGGCATCATCCTATGTGCTTAGGGCAAGGGACATACCTGCCTGGGACACATAATCTGAGAGTTCAGTCATATCTCCCTTCATATAGTCCAGAGAGGTACATCTCAAGTCATTCACACCAACATGTACTATGTTGGAGACATAACGGTAATTGTTGCTGAGTGACTTAAGTGCATGCATGATTTGATAGATCCTGGTACCTGACAGGCAGCTGATTGTGACCTTCTCCATGATCAACCTGGTGAGGGGGACATGTGTATCTCACTATTGAGTCACTTATGACCAGAATATTAGGTTTTGAGGTGTTTTGCCTTAAGGACTTAATTGTTGAGACACTGATATGTGTGTTGTTATGTGTAGTGGTGGATTCTGTCTATGTACCAGTATGTGTATATTGCTTGCACTTGGGAGATCTATGGTCTTTTGGTGGGCTCTTAGTGAGTACCTCCATGTATATGGGTTTATGTGTCTTGACCTTATCTTGTGTGAGATGGGAGTTATATGTGCTGACAACCTGTTGTATGTCTTGTTTATTGTTATGTGAGAGGACTGATTCTAATTTCATGGTATAGTTACATCTCTTAGTTACATCTCTCACTTACTGTATTTGTTTGCTTTAGTAGCAAGTGGCTATCAGTATACACGAGGCAAAGGCTACATTGCCTCAGGATGCCCATGTCAATCAGGTTGGCTGTCCTTCCATTATGGCAGGTATATAATGTAGTAGCTAATGTGGATGGGCTAGATTGACCAGGGTTTGCTTGTGAGGCTAACAAAGGTGGTTATTCTGTGGAGGGCTAAGGGTGGAAGACTGTGTCAGCACCTCAGAATGTGCAGCTGAGTTGCTTGCTGGGTAGCAATGTGCAACTGCTTTGTGCACAGAGAGTCAGTGGAGCTAAGGAGGGTTCTCTAGCTGATATCAAAGAAAAATCATGTTTCTAAGTGTTTGCATCGATAATACACAGCAGAGCTAAACCCCATTGCGCAGCTACACACAAATGCAGTGCTTAAATGCAAGTGAAGTTAACGAGTTTTAACACAAACTAATCAAGAGGAAAGCCAAAAACTGAGCCTTGTACCAACAATCCTCAAATCAGATTGGTCCTGGGTTGCACACTTCTGCCGCAAAGGTGCAGGAGGGTCTACTTAATGTAAGACAGCTAGTTTTAGTGCTCAATAAAACCAAACAGCCTAGATCCAGCAAGCCTGAATTTAGTCCATGCGATAAAATGCAAAAACACTAGAAATTCAAAGTGCAGAAAATAAATAGTAACAGCAGTGGAACAACAGAAAATGAAACAACTGTTAGTCAAAATGCAGTTCAGAAAATTGCAATGCAAGCTTAGAATATACTTAAATTTTGCTGAACACAATGGGTGCCTTGTATTTAGTTCAGATTAACTCCTGATCTCTGGCTAAGGTCGGCAAACTCGGACCTGCTGTGCCAAACTGAATGCAAAAACACATAAACACTGTGCTAAAATACAAGCAAAGTTAAACAGCTTTAACATAAACTAACAAAGCCCCACAGGTCTTTACTCTTAATTCTCAGAGACATATAAAAAGACACCTTTATTTTAATTCATAGCTAGAAAATTTCAATAAAGCATACCTACTCTTCAGTTCAAGCAGAGTTTTCTCTATCTCAAATGAACATATTTCGGGTAAGGGCAAAATTACTACCCTGCTTCTTGCTCCTTTATATGAAGACATCACCCTCAAATCAAAGCATTGTTTTCTCATCTTTTGATGTTCCTTCTCCTCTGTATGTATTTCCTATGATCCAATCAGATCAGGAGACACTGCCTTTGATATCTGACCAGCGTGTAATGCTTGCTTGGATTGCACAGCCTATTCACAATCAAAAAAGTATCTGGATTCTACTTGTTGTCATTACTGAACTTTCTTTCCCCCATGTCTATCTACCGGCATCTTTATCTGTGTGATATTTCTTCTCTGAGCACAAGGCTTTTTAATTCTGAAAAGATCCAACTCATTTCAG
Source organism: Protopterus annectens (assembly GCF_019279795.1). Taxonomy (NCBI): domain Eukaryota; kingdom Metazoa; phylum Chordata; order Ceratodontiformes; family Protopteridae; genus Protopterus; species Protopterus annectens. The sequence continues at coordinate 686,161,111 of NC_056751.1, forward strand.
CATATAATCACCCACTCAATATCTAATAAATTCTTCCTTCTCTGCAAACCCCTCATATTACCTCTAATATGCCCATCTATATATTAGAAAAACTTTGCATTTCCATGGTGGAGTCTTGAGCCTTAATTCTGCCAACACATGCTTGTCTCTTTGCACCCAAAGGTATGCAGATGGTTTCGACCCATCCAAGACTCTGCCATGGAAATCCTGGCGGAAGGCTTATTGTGGGCTTGTTTCTCTTTGCTTGTGTTTAATCTCAGCAGTGGTTAGCAGTGCCCTGTACAGACGCAAAAGCCTAGAAGCTCAATGTTTCCCTAAACAGCTGTAAGTGAAATGCTCCCATGCTTTTCTGCTGCTCTAGGAGCAACTTAGTTGCGCACTGAGCAGCATTGCCTTATTGATCAACTTTAGCCTACACAAAATATAGGTCCCTCTTGTAGTCTCAGTGCTACCAGCACAGTCCTGTCAAATTAACCCATTCCCTTCCCTAAAAAAACATACAGTAACAGCCTGCTATCATGGATGGACAGTTTCCCATCATCTCTTTGGACAGCCTGATAGACATTGGCATCCTGAGGCAATGCAGCAATTGTCTCATGTATGCTGACAGCCACTTATTCCTAAAACAAATACTTTATGTGAGAAATCTAATTACACTATGAAACTGGAGGCAAGACCCTCACATAAGGACAAATTGAATGCCAAACAGGTTGTCAGCACACACACACACACACACACACACACACACACACACACACACACACACACACTTCCCACACAAAATAAGAACATGACACATAAACCCACATATGCGGAGGTACTCACTAGTATCTTGCCAAAAGATCAGAGGCCTCCCAAACAGAAACCACTTACACACATAACAATGAAATAACACACACACACACACATACACACACACACTAGTGTCTCAACAAACAAAGCCATAAGGCGTAACACCACAAAACCTGAGATATTCATCATAGGTGACTCCATTGTGAGACACATGGATGTTCCCCTCACCAGGCTGGATAAGGAATGGGTTATGGTTAGCTGCCTGTCAGGTGCCAGGATCCATTAAGTCATTCAAGCACTCAAATCACTCAAACAAAAGTACTGGTATGACTCTGTCATAGTCCATGTGGGGGTGAATAACCTGAGATGTACCTCACTGGACTATATGAAGAGAGATATGACTGAGCTCTTAGATTGTGTGTCACAGGCAGGTATAAGCCTAGCCTTAAGCAGCATTCCATCTCATCTAAGGATGATGCCACAATACAAACAAAAGTGATTGACTTTAACAATTAGCTTGGCTTCTGGTGTCAGTCCAAGGGGATCCAGTATCTGTCAGCCTGGAACGACATGGTCGACAGGCCACGCTGCTTTGCAGAGATGATCTGCACCTGTCTCCTCTAGGCTTTGGGATACTGGCAAAGGCATTAGCCATCCCTACTGTGTCTTTTTTAGACAGTGTCAAAATATCCAACCTCCCAACGTAACAAAATCCTCTGTAGATAAACTCAAGGTATTGCTGCTTAATGCTAGGAGTCTAAACAAGAAACTGTACTCCCTGGAAATATTTCTCACTTTGAAAGATACTGACATCTGTGCAATCACTGAAACATGATTAAAAGGTGCATAAAGCATGCCAGCAATGCAGGGCTCCAATGTCTTCCATATGTTCAGACCACAAACTGAGCATGAAGGAATCAAAGCAGGAAGTATATTCATCTTCATTAAGGATAAGTACACCTCAAGACTGGTCAAACAGTATGACTCTCTTGAGCTACTCCATATCACATTGACTAAAGGCAAAGACTGCCTACCACATCATAGCTAGCTACAGGTCCCCCACCATGAAACAGGAAAAGCATACCGCATTGCTATACATCACAACACCTTACTCACGAGTGATTTTAATTATACTACCATTGACTGGGGAACATACAAGATAACAAACATGCTGGCTCAGAGGTTCTTGGACTTTGCCAATGCAAATGGTCTGGAACAGCTTGTCAGCACACCCACAAGAGGCTCAAATGCACTGGACATAGTACTCAGTAATATGGGAGAGCATTGCACCACTCCCCATGTGATGTCCTCCTGGGTAAGATTGGACCATACATCAGTCTTGTTCAATGTAATTATCAAAGCAGATACACCAGCAAGCTCAAAAATGCTTAAGAATTTTTCAAAGACAAATTACCTCCTACTATGTGATGGTATAAGAAGTCTCAAAGCCCTCTCAAACACAGATAACACAGACTCCTATGCAGAGGTGTACACCAATGCCCTGTATAACTACTTAAGGAGCTGCATAGAATTGGCTGTACCTGACCAGATTAAAACCTGATCTTGATGAAAAAATAAGCTACCATGGTAGACCCCTAGTATAAACAAGCTATACAGCAAAACAAAGAAACTAATGCCCAAGAACAAGAGGGAAGTGACTCAGCAGAGGAATAAATCCCTCTCTAGCTTAAACAATGACATTAGAAATCTTGTCAAGTCCTCCAAAGCTAATTACAAAGTGAAAATAGCCTCCATAGCTAAGGATAATCACAAGTCATTCTCTAACTATGTCCAAAATCTATAAGGGAATACCCAGCAATGCACAGAACTGTTTATGAATGGCACCACCTATACTCAACTGGAGGTAATAGCCAACCTGCTAGCTGACAGATTTGGAGCAAACTTTGCCCCACTGCCCCCTTCAGTCATCCCAAAAGTACACCTGCCACCATTCCACAGCCTATTATCTCAAGACAGCAGGTCACCTCGGCACTCTTCAAGGCCAAAAACACAGCATCAATGGGACTGGACAATATCCCAGGTTGCTTTTAAGCAACTTGAAATATTCCCTAGAAGACCCATTTAGATCCCTGTTTAACCACAGCCTGTGAAGTGGCTATGATCTGGTAGAATGAAGGACAGCAACAATAATCCCATTGGCACAAAGGGGAATCATCAACCAACCCTGGGAATTATAGAGCCATAAGCTTGACTAGCCTTATCTGCAAGGCCATGGAAAGAATCATTATGGATCTTATTAAGAAGGACATAGGTAATCTCCAAACTTTGGATCCAACTCGGTTTGGATTTATTAAAGGTAGATCATGCCATTTAAACATGGTTGAATTCTTTGAGAAGGTCACCAAGGCCCTGTACAAGGGAAAACAGTGAATGCCACCTATCTTAACCTAGCCAAGGCATTTGATGCAATCCCCCATTCAGGTATTTTAGACAAACTGGGAATTAACCCCTATATTTCCAGATGGGTAGCCAAATGCCTCACTGACAGGACACATACTGTCAAAGTGGGTGACTTCACCTCTAACATAAGACCAGTCACCAGTGGCATACCACAGGGTTCTGTGCTCAGCCCCTTACTGTTCAGAATTTATTTCTCAGATGTCCAGACAAACTTTGGCTGGGGCTGACCAAGTTCACTGACAACTCCAAAATGGAAGCAATCATTGAGTCCCCCAGCAATGTTAATATACTGCAGACAGGGTTAACACAGACAAATTATTGGTGCCAAAGCCACAGATTAAAGCTAAATGCAAACAAATGCATTATTATTCCCTTTGGGAAAGCTGGCATCTGTACTAATTACATTATAGACAACACCTCCCTAAGTGTAGACCCAGTGGTACATGATCTGAGTATTCAGCTTGATAGAAATCTGAACTTTGGCCACCATGTATCCACAGTAGTAAGGGGATCCTACTGTGTGGCACATCTTATAAGTAAAGGCATCTCATCTACAGCTAAGGATGTTATAATTCCATTATACTTGGCCTTCATCAGACCAGTAATTGAGTACAATTTTCCCCTTTGTGTGTATCTCACCAGACACCTACAACAACTGGATAGGCCACAGAGGTTTGTCACTAAGAAATTACAGGGTACACAATAACAAGTATTACACAGGAAGACTAAAAGTCCTGTCACTGTATTCTTTCTCCTACAAATTTCTAAGGGGTGACCTGTGCCTAGTTTACAGGGCAGTCTCTGACCCGGCCCTGATGGAAATGCTACACATTCGTAAATCAAACTGCATAAGAGTCACTCACTCCAGGGATCTTAACCTGGCCTCTGACATGAACAGATCATGCTGGAGAGATAGATATATCTCCCAGACACTGCCACTTCTCTGGAACAAGCTTCCAGTTCATGTGAAATAGAGCCCCTCCACAACCCTCTTCAAACACAACCTAGATAAATTAATGGTTGACCACAAATTCACTCCTAGAGTGGATGCCCATGTCGCTCCTGGACCAAAAAGGTGGGTATTAGCTACCACAGACCCTTACCTCTGCAAACATCACTCACCAAAGCACTGTCAATTGGTGCAACTCAGAATAAATATGGCTAGGCTTGTAATGGCTCTAGGACAGTTAGCCTAGTAACCTTCTCTGAACCCATGAACAAGGACTATTGCTCTTAACAGGATGGTGGGCATCACCTGGGTACATCTTAATCATCCCATAACCTTAGACAGTTGTCTTTCTCAGTACATTCAAAAAAGTATCCCAGTCCTCCTTAAATTTCAAATATTTCAACACGTTGCAAATATATCAGAGTGCTTTTCAAAGCCTAGCCAGAAAAATAAAAAAAGCAGGGGGACAAGAAGGAATGAAATATTATAACTATTCAAGAACACACATTAAGACACAGGCACAGGCACAGTGACATTGAAAAGTAAGCAAAATCCTATTGCTATTATAGTCTAGCAAGAATCATACACCTTTCTAAAATCTACAAGCAAAATAAAAAAAATAATGTCATTTTAAACAAATTTATAATAACATTACAAGAAAATTGCAGGGTACACAAAACAAGTATTACATGGAAAGGCTGAAAGTCCTGTCAATGTATTCTGTCTCCTACAGGTTGCTAAGGGGTGACCTGTGCCTGGTTTACAGGACAATCTCTGTCCTGGCCCTGATGTAAATGCTACATATTCACAAATCAAATCGCACAAGGGTCACTCGCTCCAGAGATCTTGACCTAACCTCTGACATGAACAGGTTATGCTGGAGAGATAGATACATCTCCCAGCCACTGCCACCTCTATGGAACAAGCTTCCAATTCATGTGAAACAGATCTCCTCCCTGACTACTTCAAACACAACCTAGATCAATGAATGGTTGACCACAAATTCACTCCTGGTGTAGCGCCCATGTCTCTGTTGGACAGAAAAGGTGGGTATTAACTAACATATACCCTTACCTCTGCAAACTTCACTCACCTAACCACCAGCAATTGGGGCAACTTGGGATAAATATGGCTAGGCATGTAAGGGCTCTAGGGTCATTTGCCTAGTAACCTTCTATCAACCTGATGTCACAATGTGAGATATTGCCAGCTATGCCAGGAGGAGTTGGGCAGTGGATGTGTAACATATGCCAGCAAAGCTATCTGGAATTTTGTAAAGAATTATATGTCATTTGTATATCAAACTGATTTGTACAGATCAGAAAAATAAAATATCCCTAAAATATACAAAGATCCTAGTAACCCACCACTCAGACCTATCGTGTCTGGGAGGGGGTGGGTTATGGAGAATATTTCCATTTGGTTAGAATACTACTTGAGACCCTGGATAGATGGTGTTGAAGAAATTCTGAGGGATACTAGTCATTTTTTAACATCTTTGGGAAAGTTTGAACAAAGTGGAGGAAGGAAGGAATTTGTAATGGTGACCTTGGATGTTAAGAATTTGTTTATGGTCATCAGGAATGATGCAAACACATATGCCAATTTAGTGCTATCCTTTTGGGAGAGACAGTTTGTGATAGGTGAATATAATGTTTGGAAAAGTAAAGTTTTTCTGTACAGAGATTTTGTAGATGATGTCTTTATTTTATGGGAAGGAGAAGAGAGAGAATTATTACAATTTATTACATATTTGGAAGGGACCACCATATTCCTCAGGTTTTCAGTTACACACTCCAGAACTGAGATAGATTTTTTGGATGTGAGGATAAAGCAAGATAATGAAGGCTTCAAGACTACACTATATAGAAAGGACTGTTGGAGAAATAGTTTACTAAGTTATGATAGTATGCATCCGAGATCTACCTTTAGGAATATAGTGAAGGGTCAGATGAGCAGAGTATCCAGGATTTGTACTGAGGAGACCGATTTTGAAGAAGACATAGTAAGTTGGAGGAACATTTTCAGAATAGAGGCTATAATAAAGAAGTAGTATGAAATGAGATTAGTCACAAGGGGGAATATAGAAAAGGAAGGATGGGTCCCTTATTGAAAATATATCACTCCAATATGAATAAAGAATTAGTCCCAGGTGATAACAACATAGAAATGAAAGAGGTATTCACAAGAATGATTTTTACTTATAGGTAACAATATGCATAGGGTGTGTGACATAGTAAGAAGGAATTGGCATATTCTAAAAATAGATGACAATCTAGCAGGGATAATAGGGGAACAGCCCCATTTTGGTTTTAGGAGGAACAAGAACCTCAAGGATATTTTGGGACAAGAAAGAGGAAATAACAAAAAAGTGGCTATAAGTAAGGAAGGCACAAGACATTGTGGCTCCTGCAAAGCCTGTGGTTTCATTAATAAAGAAACAGATTTTAAGCATCTGGTTACAGGGAGGTTGTTTCATTTCAAGGGAAAGTCGACTTGTAAGACCACTGATATTATTTACTTAGCAGAGTGCCAACTATGTCAAGCTTTTTGCATTGGGAAAACTAATTGCATGTTCAAGGTTAGGGTTTTACAACACTTATCATCCATTAGAACTCAAAATAAATATAATGTTTTGTATAGACATACAGATAAGAATGAGGGGCACTATTTTAAGTTTAGGATGATTTGCAATGTATTTAAGAGTTTTAGAGGAGGGGACATAAAGAATTTTACAGAAAGAGAAGAAACTAAATGGATAATTGAGCTCTTAGCACACAGATATCCAGGGCTCAATGAGATTATTTCCATGAAACCCGCCCTGAAAAACAGGTGGGTACAATACTGAATTGTGGTTGGCTGTAACATGCTTTAAAATGAGTTGGAAAATGCCTTTATTTATTTGATGAAGGGCAGGAGCCCAAAAGCACTTATCACTGGAATTGGTTATATACTTTTATTGTTGGCAGTGTACGCTGTTTTGCTTTTATTATTGTTTTAACTCACATTAAACTATCTGGAAGTGGTGATCTGCAGTGAATTTTTTTCATTTGATTTGTACAGATGCTTGTGTTGAAAAATGTATTTGTAAAGCTGCTTGTGTTAAAAAATGTACCAGCAGTGTGCCCTGCTGGTCAGAAAAAGAAATGTATTTAGTTTATTTATTTATTTATTACAGTTTGATGACCAGGATAGTCCACTTGGCCTGGAAGAGCCCAATTTCAGTGGAGGCCCAGGGAGAAAATCTCCACAGGATATAGACAATTTTACAATAGTTATACAAAAGTAAATAAAGTAGTAGAACAGTGAAAAATGCAGAGATAATACAGAGATAATATACAATTTGTTAAAAAAGTCATAACATTTCTAATCCTAGGTAATGATTTACAAAAGTGAGATTCATGTAGTCTAAACATTTTAACATTAAAATATATTAAATATATTTATTTATATTTACATGTATTACTGTAACTGTTTAAATCTATATGTTTTAACAAAGGCTACTGGAAGTGAAGAGGTAAATCTCAATCCACCTGACTTTGAAAAATACTAAGAAATTAAATTACTGGGCATAGGCCATAAAGATGTTATCTCACAATTTTGAATGAAGCCAGAGATGCAATGTCTGTAATAAGTACAGTTTATTAGCGCATGTAGGAAGAGTGGAAGTGTTTTATGGTTTATGACTTCCAGGAAGTACAGCAGATCTTAGCAAGGCTCTCTGGGTGTGCATTAAAATAATGTTTAATATATTACCTGAGAGCTAGTAAGTGACCAAGGAATAGTATCTTTAGATTTGTCAGGAAAATATAGCAAGATTAGTTATGTACTGTTTTTCTGTATCTGTGTGAATCTATTCATCTGTGTTATTTTAATATTTCCCGTGGATGAAACTCTGGTGTTTATTGTAAATAGATATTTAGTATTTTCATGTTCTTTTCTTATTTATTATTAAATAGATTTAAACTTTTCATTATGGCTGGTCCTTCAGAAAATATTTTAACCCTTGAGAGTACTCATATCTGTTTGGTGACTCTGTTGTCACTTTTGAAAGCCTTACTGCACTGGTCAAACTACCCTTTGTATTAATATTAATTTCACTCAGTATAATTGGGTACTCTTGTAAGAGCCTTTGAGTAGCTGGCTTGGGACTGTCTGGTGGCAGTAACTACCTTATAGTCTGGGCAGATGAGGGAATAGCTAATAAACTTGTGCTAGCCATTCCCGTGTGTGTGTGTGTGTATGTGTATGTGTGTGTGTGTGTGTGTGTGTGTGTGTGTGTGTGTGTGTGTGTGTGTGTGTGTGTGTGTGTGTGTGTGTGTGTGTGTGTCAGCTACTTGGAGCAGGGACACAAAGCACTGGTCTTGCAGAGAGAGTGGTGGAGGACATGGCTTGGACACTCAGCTGAGAACCTAATGCCAGTGGGGAGCTTCACTGGGGACCACAGGAGAAACAGAGAGAAAACCTCAGACCCTGGGCTGAGTGTGTTCCCTGTGTGCTCTTAAGGGAAAGAGTGCTTGATGCAGAGAGCTGCATCTGGAAATACTAGGTGTATCTTTTTTTTTCCAAGTGAACGTCCCTCTCCAGTGTCAGTGGTGAGGATTCAGGCTCCTTGAGTACTGGCTCAGAGAGGGAACATCACACCTACAAACCTGTGAACAAGGACTGTTGCTCCTAACAGGATGCTGGGCATCACCCAGTTATGTCTTAATCATTCCATAACCTTAGACAATTGTTATTCTCAGTAGTTTCAAAAAAATATCCAGGTCCTTCTTAAACTTCAAATATTTCAACACTTTACAAATATATCAGAGAACTTTGCAAAGCCCAGCCAGAAAAATAAAAAAGCAGGGGCAGAATAAGGAATAAAATATTACAGCTATTCAAGAACATACCTTAAGACACAGGCACAGGCACACTGGTATTGGAAAAGTAACCAAAATCCTATTGCTATTATAGTTTAGCAAGAATCATACACATTTCTAAAATATACAAGCAAAATAAAAAAAGTAATGTCAGTATAAACAAATTTGCAATAACATTACATACATACTGAGCATATTGCCTTTAATCCTATTAAATTACTTTAAAGTCCAAAGCCTTTTCAATATAATTATCATTTCAATAGAAAATGCCAATGACGCTACATCATCAAGTCTCTGACATTACTGCCCCCTGCTCTGTCATATTGCAAAGCTAACAAGAAAACAGATAACCATAAGGAACAAATAAATAGCAGAACCTTTTTGAAAAGATATTCAATGTTTGCATATAACCTCCAGTTCAGTTTAACATTCCACCCTTAACAGAGCATACCAGTCCATCATGAGTAGTGTGTCAAAGCCTCCTCCCCTTTTACTGTTCCCTATCTCAAAACAAAGGAAACCAAAAACATATAGCAGTTCATCAATACTTCTCACCCATGAGTTGAACTTGCAGCTAGGACAAAACATCCACAGTTATATTACCAGCAAAGTCTATGAATTTAGTAAGAGATAATAAACAGTTTGTGTGCCTGTGACCTCCTCCCAGCTGAGTTCTCCTCAAGTGACCATTCATCTTCAACTCAAAGACACAGATTTCATTGCATACTGCTTGTTAATTATATTGCCTCACTCAATCTAAATTGCTTACTTTTGAACCAAAGGGAGTCGCTCAACCAACCTTTTATTTTTCAAAACAGGAACCCTAGTTGATCAGCAAAGATTCCCAAAGTTGTATCCACAGGGGGGCGTTTGCTAGACTCTGACCTTGCTTTTGAACTCATACCCTGTAGTGAAGACACTGACTCTTCCAGATCCACAAAGCACTCACATCCAAATGAAAATAAAAATAAATCCATAAGTTTGCTTGATGAATGAGTTGAAATCAAAGTCTTTTCATTTCACAGAGCTGCATTACCAGTACAAACAATCCACACTTGTTGTAAGTCATAGTAGAAAAATCACGCTCATCAAAACCTTCTTTCCCTACAGATTTCAACACCTTCTCTACTTTCCACAACCTTGTTAGAAGCTTTTCTGTCAGTGGAAAAGAGTTACATCAGCAAAAAAATATACTAGGGCTATTTTGACTGAATGCTATGGGGCTGCTTCGCCCCCTTTAGCGCATTATCCTTAACTGACAGACTAGGCCATTCCACTAACAAATTGGCCATGAATGCAGCACAACTGTGTCTCTCAAGCTTCACAGAGATGTCGATCAAATTAAGACTTTTCCTCCTTCCGTGGTCCTCTTGCTGAATTGCCTGGAGTTCTAGGCCCCCAGTCTGGCTTTGGACATGCTAGCTCTGTCCATAAGCTGAGCATTCATTCATTTATTTATTTAAATTTGTTTGCCAGGGTAGAGCACTGATCAAGCAATGAATAACTATAAGCTCAGCACGAAATTATATACTCGATGATAAGAAAACAGATAGCATCTAAATGTTCATTTAAAGCCTCTTCTACATCCTCTAGGAGTCTGTTTGTTGATTACATACTCTTATAAATGTTTTTGTTCATAGGTTTATAGATAAATACTAGCCAATCAGTCTGCAGGCTACTACAAGTCTAGTCAATAACCTGAGATCAGAATCATACCCTCTATCTTGTATCTGTGAGGCAAAGACATTAACAATTATGCCAACCCTTCCACTATGTTTTGTATCACCCGAAAAATTGTCCTTAGCAAAATGGCTTCCATATCTTCATCTACCTCCTTTGACACACTGTAAAAGGCCATGCTGTCCCCCAGAATGTTTATCTTCTTATGCCACTTTTTTAACATTAATATTTGCTTTAGGCACTTTTTTCCTAGATATAAGTAGACCTAATGATTGTGACTTTTATGTATTTCCCATTTTATTTGTAACATACTTTCCACATTGGGAAAAATATAAATAACAAACTGCCAAGCCCAGCACTAACAGAGACAATAATGCTGGTTTGTGCATGTGAGTACATTTCAATTGAATGTGCACTGTTTGTGCTTACCTTTTTATTCAGCTGTGTTGCATTTATTGCTATTGTTAAATTGAATTATTGAATGCATACTTTCTTGTACATTGCATTATGATGGTATAAATTCCGAGCTTTTTTCTGTACTCTAAAATAACTTAATGCATTGTGCAGCTCCAGTGGTGTTTCACTTTGTCAATACTTCTGTAAATCAGGTACTTTAGTAAACTAATACTATGTAGTTATACAGTATCAGTATTACCATCAATTAAGTATCATTAGCATGTTTTGTGACTTAAATAATTTCACCGAATTCTCATTATGATTAATTTGTTTTAAATGAATGCATGTTGATAGGATAATGTCATAAGCCATTTGCACAGGTCCACATGTTTTTTCTGAATGCTGGTGCCTTGTAAATGAGAGAAAGTACTGTGATGTTGGGATGTAAAAGGCAAAACAGCAGGCATACAACCATTTCAATAAGAAGTCAAGAGCTTAAAGCATCCATGCCAGTGTGGAGTGAAAGTCGGGTTTTCCAGCTGTCCAGAATACAACTGCTGGAGTCATAGCCATATTGCACTTGTATCACCTGTACCTCTGACACAAGACTATACCTACATTGCATTGAAGGTACACATTGGACTAATAAATGCACACATCATCCTCCTTAAAAGACAATGAAAAATCAGCTCCTTGCAAGACCAAACATATATTGAATATCAGAGTATACTGTCACTTTAAATGTAATTCACAAAGCAAGCTATAAACATTTCATAGCCAATTAAATGCTTCAGCTGGAAAACATTTAGCAGATTAGGTTAATTTTTTCCTCTTCAAAATGTTCAACAGTTCACAGCAGGCAATTTACTAAAATTCTATTTTAAACTCTCTTTGCAATCAACAGCATGCAAATCACTAAAAAGATTATGTGGACAGAAGAAATCTTCCTGCAGCTCTTTAACAAGTTTTATGTTTCAGTAACCATCATATATCCCAAAACCAAAATCAGCAAACAAAAACATATATATCTTTTTTTCAAGTGAGGCTTCATTTACTTTTACCTCCCATGCTAATCCTTAAAGCAGAAAAAAATAGTGTGTGTGACTTGTTTTACAGTCGCTTTGAGGCATTTGAGCTTCATAAAGCTCTGTCACTACCCATGTCCAAATAAGTCCATATTTGCTGCACCTTGCCATGTAGACTATGTAATTATATTCTTTTTTTTCTCTTTCTAGGGATCAAACTCTGTCCCATGGAGCTGCACATAAAACACTGGAAGGCTTTGGGAAAATTCAGGAAAGCTGATTAACATTTCAGACCATGGAAAACTGGAAGCAATGAATCTGATTCAGTTACACACCACTCTTTTCATGAAAACTCATTTAGTAAAGCGCTAGGGACAGAACAGGAAATTAAGCAAAATATTCTTTGCATAAAGGAAAAAGCACCTCACACAACCCAAGCAGGAGGTTGTACCACAAGCAGTCTAAGTAAAATGATCACCTCATATGTAGAAAAACCTTGGGATAGTGCTATTGTTTGGCCGCCCATGCCATCTTTAGGACTTGAATGAACTGGCTATACTGAAATGAATGGTGAGCAAATGATGCCTGCAAAAATAATCAAGTATGCCAGACAATGCTGCTCCAGGTGGAATAACATACTGCTCCTGATAGTGGACCATAATCTTCCTGGTGGGGTACCACACTGCTCCTGATGTCTGGCCAAGCTGTTACTGGTGTGATGAAGTACTACTCCTAATAGTGGATCATAATCTTTCTGGTCAGTACCACACTGCTCCTGAATGTCTGGCCATGCTGCTCCTTGTGGGAAATTGTACTACTCCTGAGGGTGGACCATACTCCTCCTGGTGGAGTGCCACACTGCTCCTGATGTTTGGCCATGTTGCTCCTAGTGGGATAACATACTACTCATGATGATGGACAATAATCCTCCTGGTGGGGCACCATACTGCTCCTGATGGTTGACCATTCTCCTCCTGATGTTTCACCATGCTATTCCTGGTGGAACAAAGTACTACTTCTGATAGTGGAGCATACTTCTTCTGGTGGGGTTCCACACTGCTCCTGATGTCTGGCCATGCTGATCCTGGTGGGACAAAATACTACTCCTGAAGGTGGACCATAATCCTCCTGGTGGGGCATCACACTGCTTCTGATGTCTAACCATGCTGCATCCAGTAAGATAGCATGATACTTCTGAAGAGATGCAAAGCTGGTCCTGATGATAGGCTAGCTGCTCCAGAAAGAACACATAGTTGCTCTTAATGGCAGATCATGGCATGCCTGATGATTGAGCCTGCTGGTCCTCATAGGACACCATGGTACTCCTGAAGGCAAACCATGCTGCTCCTGATAGGAGGGTCTGATAGGATACAATGCTGGTTCTGAAGGCAGATCATTCTGCTTGTGATGGGACATTGTCCTTCTCCTGATAGAAGACTTTATTGTCCTTGTTCAGAAATCAAGATGCCTTTGATGGTAGAATACTGCTGCTAATTACGGAGGTTCATGATTCTTATGATGGGCTACCATTCTGCAAATGATAGGACATTATGTTGCTCCTAAAGGATATCATGCTGCAATTGATGGTAGTCCTTGGTGATTCTGATTGCAAAATATGTTATGCTTGATGTGACACCATGTGGTTTTTGGGCAGGCCATACTGCTTCTGATGATTAACTCTGGTGCTCCTTTTGTGACACCGTGCTTATCCTGACAGACCATGCTATTCTTAATGGATGTTCTTTGTGTTTCACTGTTGCAGTCATCACATTTGGGTTATATGCTTGCAGTAGACCTCAGTTGGCCTGATTATCAAAGTCTTGGGTCCTGCGTCGGTTGCTGTCTCATCCTCCGTTGACGTCAGGGAGTCAGGGGTATAAAGCATGTAGCCAACACCATTACATCAGTCTTTCTTGCCATGTGGTGCCCGAAGCAGAAGCAGTTCGCAAGTGCCGGTCGTCCGACTCCTGAAATTTTCATTTTCGAGTTTCAGAACCAAAGTCTTCAACTAAACCTAAGTACTCCATTGGGGAAACTTTTTCTTGCTCTAAACCAATGTCAGTAAAAGTCAATAATTGTATTTCTTGTGGAAAGCAAATACCTCATAAAGATTTTCATTTGTACTGTATTCCATGCCTAGGCCCTGACCAAGGCGTACCTCGCTGTTGATTTTGTGCCTTATTTAAACCATGAACTATTCGTCGTCAGTATATTTTCGCTTCTAAATATTTTGGTGCTCAGTTCAATTATCCAGATATGTCTTCGGTAAGCCACCTGACTACCGACATTCTGAAAAAACGCAAAGATAAAGACAGAAACAGGCCGCCTAGGTCCAAAGCTGCCGACGATGCTTCTCCTAAGCTAGTCGCCAGTTCATAGGTACTCAGTGAGGTGCTTTCGCAGCCCCTGATACCCACTATTTCAGATTCGCAGGCCTCTACTGATACCCATTCGGAGTCCGGTATGCCACGAGATGCTTCAACTGTGGAACCTGCGGATGTCTCTACCTTGGATGGGTCTGGAGCTGCTGTTCAGACACCGGCTTCTGAGGATGTATTCATGCCTATTGACTTACATATTAAACCGACACCATCTTTTTCTTCAAGGCCTAAAACTCATACCATGCCTAGGAAAATGATGCCCAGACCGCATGGTCAGGCCTCTATGCCTAAAAACAAATGATAAGAAAGGTTGAAGACCTTATTACTTTAATCAGGGGAAACCAACCTTCCTCCTCTAAGAGACCTAGGACTGAGTTTGCTTCTGATACTTCTGACCAGGATTCTTCACTTTCTGTCTCCTCTGATAACCAGTATTTACCCTTATCCACCTATGAGGATTCTGATGCAGAGGACTCTATTCCCTCTGCTTCTCCCCGAGAGGATTTTTCTTTTGGTGAAACCTTGCATACTCTTAGGGAGCATTTTCACTGGGAAAGCCAGGATTACTCTGATTCTAAAAAGAGGCTTAGATATTTCTTACTCCTGCCCCAACACAGACCTTCAGCTATCCCTCCTGTGCTGGACATTGTTGATGATGCCTTTTTGGAATCTAGCTTGGCCCCTGACTCATTACCTCCTGCTCCCAGAAAACTTGATAGATATTAAAGGGTTCCTGATTCTCACAAATTCCTTTTTAAAAATCCTACTGCGGATCATGAGACCATTTCACAGGGACCCAATGGCATTAAGGCTACTACTGCCAAAAATCATACAACCTCTGATAGAGATTCCAGGGCCCTGGATAGATGGGGTAAGAAGGTATACACCTCTGCAACCTTGGCCATCAGGGCCTTAAATTGCCAGTTTCATATGTTAAAGTATCAGCAGCATATTATTGGATTGCTTAAACAGAAAATAATGATGATTCCTGATTGTGCTGAAAATAAGGATTTACAGGATTTAATGCATTCTGCTGAACAGGTTGGAAAACATACTTTGCAATGTGGTTTTGATTCACTAGAGGGATATTGCAGGGCTGCTGTAACCGGGTCTGTACTTAGAAGGCATGCTTGGCTTAAGGAGCAATCTTTGCCAGATCATGTTAAAACTAAATTCTGGATGCTCCCTTAAATCAGGACCGCCTGTTTGGCAACAAAGCAGAAGAAGTTCTTAAAAAGATGGAGGAAAAAGCTAAATCTATGCAAACTGTTAAATATTTCTTACAAGTGCAGCCTCCAAGATTTAATAGGCATTGGCCCTCAAAAAACTGGTCCTTTCCTGCCTCTTCCAGCCTTCTCAGTTCAAACCCAGAACCAGCAGAACAACCAGGCTTCAGTCCCAGGGTACGCACAGAACTAAGCAGTGGGGGGCTGCCTCTTCCAAATCAGGGAGTAGTAAGACTCCCCCCTATGGTAAGCTGTCTCAATGACTTAACTTTAAAGCTTCCAAGCACTTATCAACTGACTGCTCCTTTAGGGGGAAAGATCGCTCTGCAAGCAAAAAACTGGGTACTCATTACCCAGGACAAATGGGTTTTAAACATAGTTTCCCAAGGATACAGATTTCACTTCCACAATTTACCAACCCCAAACGGTTGGCCAGATCTACCCACAAATCAGTGGGCAGAGGCTCAAAAGCAAGTACTCTCTCTCTTAAGATTAAAGGCTATCCAGACTGTACCAGAAGAGGAAAATGAACAAGGTTTCTACTCAAGACTTTTCCTGGTACCCAGAAAAGACAACTCATGGTGTCCTATCCTGGACCTTTCTATCCTAAACACCTTTTTAGTGATTCCAAAAATCAAGATGCTAACTCTTCACCAGTTGCTTCCCATGATAGGCAAAGATGCCTGCACATCCCAATCAGGGAATCTTGCAGAAGATAACTACGCTTCAAAGCAGGCTGCATGTACTATCAGTTCTCTGCACTGCCCTTTGGCTTATCTACTGCGCCCAGGATATTCACAAAGTGCCTAGCTCCAGTCATTGCATTTTGCAGGTAAAGAAATATTCAAATATACCCATACCTGGACAATTGTCTAATTCTGGCAGAAAGCCAGGACATACTTTTGAACCATCTGGCACTTGTACCAAAGGTGCTAACTTGTCTGGGGTACACCATAAACAAAAAGAAATCATAGCTGGTGCCCTGTCAACAAATTATATTCCTGGGAGCAAGCTTGAACACAACTTCCCAGATGGCTTTCCTCATGCCAGAGAAACAAACTCATTTGACAACTTAATTCAAACTTGTGGCCACAAAAACCCTGCTGTCTGCAAGGCAAATACTGCAAGCATTGGGGTTCATGGTCTTGTGCATTCTACTAATTTCATATGCAAGACTGCATATGAGGAAACTACAATGGTATCTAAAAAGCCTATGGTGTCAACATTCTCAGGATCTAGAAGCAATAATTCCTATACCTTGCCTATGGTTAGAATTCCTTTGGTGAGCAGAGGCCTGCCACCAAAACAAGGGACTACCATTCACTCTACCCTCTGCCGCCCAAACCCTAACAACAGACACATCAGACTATGCATGGGGGCTCACCTGGCAGGGAAATGCATTCAGGGCAAATGGACCTGCATATCAATCAAAAAGAAATGTCAGCTGTACAGAATGCTCTGACAGCCTTCAAGGACCACATTCTTCCAGGACAATTAATGGTAAATACGGACAACACCACTGTTATGTGGTACATAAACAAGCAGGGGGTACCCATTCCTACCCTCTCTGCAGACTAGCCATGGCTCTGTGGAACACAGCCTTGAGCTACTAAGTGCAGCTACAGGCTCAATTCCTGCCAGGAAAACTAAATACACTGGCAGATGAACTAAGTAGAAATCTCATGGACCCACACTAGTGGAAACTGGAACCAAAGACTTTCAACATGTTGATAAACAAATGGGGGAGCCCAGATATAGACCTGTTTGCCTCCTCCTAGAACTACCAAGTGGACAAATTCTGCACAAGGACTCCCCACAAGCAAGCTTGGAAAGTGGATGCTCTGCCCTTCAGCTGGAAAAATCTATCAGTTTATGCCTTTCCTCCTCTGCCTCTCCTCTCCAAAGTACTACTAAAGATCAAACAGGACAAACCAAGGGTGATACTGATTGTACCAGACTGGCCACACCAACACTGGTATCCCCTCTTGCGCAGTGTGTCACAGCTAGCTCCATGGTACCTGCCTCAGACCCCTACCCTGCTGTCACAGCAGGAGAGCCAGATTCTGCACCCCCAGCTTCAAACCCTGAACCTGGCAGCCTGGCTAATTACCTAATGTCTCTGTTACCATCCCTCAGTAAGCAAGTGTTGGATCTCATTTTGGAGGCAAGGAGGCCTAGTACTAGAAAATCCTGTGCTGAAAAATGGAAAAGATTCTGTGCCTGGAACCAGACTCAAGGGATGGCCCCAGCAGCGCCAATTTACCTCTGATACTTCAATTCTTAACTGAGATACTTCACAAGGGCCTTTCCTTTTCCTCCATCAAAATTCATGCCTCAGCTATTTCAGCTCATTACAACACAGAACCACCCCTCTTTTCTCACCCACTGCCAAGCAGTTTCTCAGAGGATCCAAAAACTTAAGGCCACCCAGAAGAGCTCCAACTCCAGCCTGGGACCTTAACTTTGTATTGGAAAAACTCACTCTGCCTCCTTTTGAGCCAGCTGCAAGTGCAGAGTTAAAATTCCTTTCTTGGAAAACAGCTTTCCTTTTAGCAATCACTTCAGCAAGAAGAGTATCTGAATTACAGGCCCTTATGGCAGTGGAGCCTTTCATCATCTTTCATGCGAACAGAGTGTCCCTCAGGACCAATCCCTCCTTCATGCCAAAGGTGATATCCAGTGTGGCTCTTAATCAATCCATTCATTTGCCAACCTTCTTTTCTAATGCACAGAACAAAGGGGAATAGATACTGCACTCCTTAAATATGCACAGACAACTTAGATTTTACTTGGACAGGACTAAACCTCAAAGGAAATCTGAACAACTGCTGGTGGCATTTGCTGCAAGGGCAGAGGGGATGGCTATTTCAAAGCAAACCATTTCTAAATGGATAGGCCAGTGCATTCATTTCTGCTATAAGCACCATGGAAAACCTATACCACAGCAGAATAGACCCCATTCAACCAGGGCTGAATCTACCTTTTACAGCCTTTCTCAGAGGTGTCCCTACCAGAGACATCCTAGAAGCTGCTACCTGGAGTTCTGTACATACTTTCACCAAGCATTACCATTTGCCAATTTTCTTTAAATCCAGAGCTGGCTTTGCCACTGCAGTCTTGCAGGGCCTTATAGCTGGTCCTAATGCTATCTAAATTCCTCCTCCCATCCTTAGCTTTGGGAATCTACCAAAATGTGATGACTGCAACAGTGAAACACAAAGAACATAGTACAGTTGTGTACACTTACCGTGTATTCACTGTTGCAGTCCTGGTTACCCTTCCTCCAGCCCCCTGACTTCTTTTGGCTATACCTCTATGTTCCTTTACTATGTTTTAAAAGTTTTTGGTGTATTTGCTTTTTTGTTGGAGGTATAACCTTTTGTGTATGTATATATATATATATATATATATATATATATATATATATATATATATATATATATAAATATATATATATATATATATATATATATATATATATATATGTATATGTATTTAATTGCTTCCCATTAGGGGGGCACCTGACATCTGGGGCAAGAAAAACTGATGTAATGGCATCGGCTGCATGCTTTATACCCCTGACTCCCTGACGTAACGGAAGATGAGACAGCAACCGACGCAGGACCCAAGACTTTGATAATCAGGCCGACTGAGGGCTACTGCAAGCAGATAACCCAAATGTGATGACTGCAACAGTGAATACACTCGAACATCTACATTTATGGTAAGTGTACACAACTGTACTGTATGTCTGCTGCTCCAGTATGGACAATATCCCATTTCTGAAAATGAACAGGAGTCCTTGCGATTCCTTTTGACAGGCCTTCATGATAAACTATGTTGCTTGTGATGTGTCATCATTCTTCTCTTGTTGGGATACTATGCTTGTTCCAATCAATTATCATGATGCTAGCTGCCCGAGGATATAACTACACTATTTAGAAGGGTCTATATTATATCCTTGAACGCTTAAAAAAGCGAACGCTGATTGATCGAACTTATTTTCGCAAAACTGCAAAATATCGAAGCAGCAGAAACTCAAATTTTTTCCTAGGGAAAGAATTTGGTTGTCCATTTCTGTTGCTTCGGTATTTTCAGTGTTATGGTGGAAAGTTACCGGTCAGATACAGGTAAGTGTGCGATTGTGTGGATGTGAGTGTTAGGGTGATTTAGGTGAGTTAGGATTAGGGCTCGGGTTAGGTCAGTGTGCGATTGAGTGGACATGAGGGTTAGGGCAGATTTAAGTGAGTTAGGGTTAGGGAGCGAGTGAGGTGAGTGTGCGATAGTGACGGACCTTAGGGTTAGGGTTTGGGTTAAGGTAAGTGGGTAGTTAGTGGTGTGTGCATAGTTTAGTGTAGGGTTAGGTATCAGATTTTAGGTGTATGTGTGTGGATTTCTGTTTGTTTGGTGTGCTTGTGTTTTATGTATGTGTTTTGGATCAGCAATTTTTTTCCCTGGGAAAAAATCGCTGATCTGACAGTTCGAGATTGTAAGCTTTCGCTTAAATTAGGTCGATCAATCAGCGTTCGCTTTTTTAAGCATTCGATGATATAATATAGACCCATTTAGAACTGGTGTTTTGAGTATTACGAAAAACTAAAATGGATTACATTCTATTGATGAACGTTAACATAACTAAGAATGAACATCAAAACAATGCCAAGATATGCTGAGGATTATGGTTAATAATTTCCATGTAACTCTTTCTTCCAAGGATTGTATGTTTTCCCTTTGTGTCACAAAAGAGCATAGTTAATAATAAATAAATATTCTCATAAAAATATCTCATCTACTAATAATCTATTACATGAGGTCCACGTATTTTGGAGGTTTATAACTATATGTACTGACCAGGAGCACAAGTATAAAATGAAGCCATTCGTGATTGTTGGCCATCTTGTCAAGACGCTGAGAGTCCAGTCTTTTCTTGCCAGCTCTGCTAACTCAATCTAAACTCTATGATTCTATAGGAAGAAAACCACAGTCAGTCAGAAGTGTACAATACATTTGTCCTTCTGATAGTAACATGGGCAGGCAGACAAGATTTTATTATTTGCTTCTGACCTAATCTGGACTGAATGGGTAGGTACTAGGCAACATCATAAATAAAGAAAGTACAGGTTTTGAAAAATAATGAAAAGAAAGAAGGAGGAGGAACACAGGGAGATGAAGGGATGAGGAAAATCAGGAAGGAGAAGGAAGGGAAAGAAGAAAATGAAGAAATTCCTTCTACTGTCTGTAGCTTACGTACTAAAAATTTGCATTGCTTGCCATTTCTGTAATTCATCCAAGATGTAAGCTAACTGTTAACGCTCACTATTAGTCATTCAGCAATAACAAACACATCTTCCATAGTAATTCTCACTACTGTGAAAAGCCATCAGTATTTGCAGTATTTCTGCCATAAGGAAATAACAATTATGTTTAATTCAAACACCGATTGAGAAGTCAGCCTTCAGTGACTTACTGTCTTTTCTAACCACTACTGTGCTAGGCCATTAGCATTTTCTAGTGAAGATTATTCACATTTGGTAGTAGTACTATTTTCAGCATTCTGTCATATGTGGCCAAATGTTGTCAGTGGTCACCTCCTGTCTCAGACGGCTAATAACATTTCTAATGGCCCCTGGTAGTTCAGTCTCATTGGTTATGTTAAGCATATAGTACATTAGTAGATGTGTTCGAATGCCAGGAATTTGGTTCCACTTTCTTCAAAACCAAGTAACCAATTCAACCATTTTAAGACATGAAAAGCAAGCATATCATATGTACATAGCACTCTTACACTTGGTAAAAAAACTCAACTCCCACTGCCTCACACTAACAGAGACAGATATGCATTCTTCCAAAGAGGAGCTGCATTTTATATCTTTCACATTACTTTTCAAAATCTGATGTTCCCTTTACTATGCAATAAATGGGATGGTATTCTCAAGAGTTTCATAAACACATAAATCACAGACCATAGCAAGTAAAACACTCTTTACATTCACAAAACTTAACTGTCCATATTCACCTTCAAAGCATGCATAGAAATCACCACGCACAACACTATCAGAAACATGATGCTGAAAATGACTGAGAAACGCTACACCCACGGTCAGGTAGCTTAGCACACTCCATTTTAGGAACAGCCGGTTCAAATATCTATCATTCAAGACTTCACTGGTTTTCCTTATGATAGTCTTATCTGAACTAAACCATGAATACTTCATAATGCATGTTGCTTTTCTAGTCTGATGATTGCTTTCTGCCATAGTCTCATCCAATGATTTTAAAGGCCAGCACCATATAACATATCAGTCAGTCTAATTCTAACTGTAACTGATATTACAAGTTTTTACAGATCTAAGCTCAGAAGAAACACATAGGAATAAATATAGCATTACAAGACAATTATTGCTCCTGTCAGAGTACCAGGTGGTTTACAGAATACTGATTAGCTGTCATGTCACAGTAATCCAACTGCTTAACATTCAATACCAACTCTTATACAGTTAACAGCAGGGACCCCTGTTAGTTGGAAAAGCCTTGTCAAACATTACCAAAAGTCACACTCAAATAAGCTCCATTCTCTAAGTATTTCTAACACCCACAGCTCTCTCATAGTTTCAAACTGCAGCAGCCATTTACAAAACCTGACTGCGGTTGCCATGACTGCAGTTGTTCAAACACAAAGCTTGAATTCTGCTATATGCAGCTTTGGTGGATTTTAGCATGAGCTTGTAATTCAGAACTCAGGTAAAATACTTCCTATTTCTATTTACATACTTATGTTTTAATTAATTTTAATTAATTGAAGGTATACCATACCACGAGTAAGTCCATATTCACGTACATCCTTGGAGAATACAGTCAGTGCTACAAGGTATTTCTAAAATAGATTAAAGCTGGGATATACCCTATATGCATTAACAAAGCTTCCTGGCTAGGTACTTTATGAATCAGCCTGAACATCCTGTCTGTAGGAAATGTAGGAGGAGGTGGACTGTGTCTGAATGCTGATACCATCACATTCTAGTATTGTCTTTCTGATTTCTGCACATTATTACCCATTGAGATGCACACAAAAACTCAGAGCCTGACCCCATTTACAGACAGGCTATCACTTGTAACCCAGACATGGGGTCAAGGAGTGATCGGTAAGTAACTGATCAGAGTTTTGTTGACATCTAGAATTCATGGAATTCATGACTTACTACCTGCCAGAATCATAGAAGAAGATTAACCAAAATGATCAGTACATTAAGTATTGCCAAATGAGTCACCAAGTCGAAACACTTATCTCTTTCTCTCTCATGCACTATTTTTCTCTTCTGTATTTTAACTTCAGAGTGCTTTTTACCAGCTGAACTTCTTTGTTGCATACTGAAGGTCATCTCCAAGTGTATTTATTCATTTTCATTTTTTGGCCCCTACCTGTTACCCTGTAGTACATTGGAAACACAGTTTCCTGGGACTATCAGTTTACATTCCCTGGGCTGCCAGCCACAAGCTCCACACCAGTGATTATATCTACCAGGCATTGCCCCTTTAGTAGAAGGTGAAAAGGATACTGTGTCTGTGCATATGTTGATGAGAGAAGGACAGGAGGTCCAGGAAAAGACATGCTGTCTTTTTAGCTTTTGCTCAGGCATGGCATGAACACAGAAACATATTAAGGAAATGGTCATGGGGAACCATAGGATGCCTAACTATATACACCTTTAAGTAAACAGACTTAGAAAGATCTTGCCACCCTTTCCAATCACTTAATAGCATTCACCGACCAAACTGATCAGGGCAATACATTTGTGTCTACCCATCCAGTCATCACGATGAGCATTAAAAGAAGAAAAATCAGTACTTTGTTTCACCTGTAGTGGAAAGTTATTCAGTAGGCTAGGAAAACATTGAGTTAGGAACTTATCACTCGAGTGAGTCTTATTTTTTGTTGGTATAGATTTACATCCATAGTGGGGGGTATAGAGCCACTGGTTTGCAAGAAAAAAATAGGAGTCTCAAAAAGTGAAACGCAGGTCACTTCGCAGTAACTTGTAGGCTACTGAGGCAAAGGAGAGTTGGGCTAATCTACTGTGATAGTTGAACAATTTAAGACCTTTAATATTTTTTGTTAAAATTCTTTTGGCCTTTCTAGTTCAGTGATATGCTTGGAATTGTATATACCAAAGTTGGCATTGTATTGCGTGATGGGGTTGATAAGAGTACAGTGATAGAATGACTTCTTTGCATCTTGAAGATATTCCCCTGGAAATTAATTGGGCCAGATAGATGAATTTCCTATATGTGTGGAAACATGGCTGAATACGAGAAAGCTATCCACATAAGTACCTAGGTCCCCTAAGACTGTAAGTGTCTGTAGACTAGTACCATTTATGGTGACGCTCCTATGCTGCACCTTTTTATTTATAGATGAGTGACGTCTCCAAGTGCAGTTACATCCTGCTGACACCCCTAGGTTGCAAATGTTTCTTGCTAATATTTGCTTTAATAATTCTAAAACCAGAATTAAAATAATTAATCTTGAAGCTTACACAAAGCAAACACAACTGTAGGGATATTTGATCACTGTCTAGTGCAAGTAGAGATATTAATGGTTGTTCTTATAATATTTATTTATATTGTCATACATATCATGTTTTTCTAAATAGCTCAGCAACTAAGTAGCACAAACTGACCTACTTAGCCTTGTATGAAAGCTATTAGCTCGATGAACAAAATGCTGCCCACTGTATATGTGTAGCTTGAGTATTTGTAAGGTGTTTACAAAATGTTACAAACGTATTAATCACTGTGGTTACTGTGACTGATAAAATACAGTTTAAGATCTAGAACCTAAAGAATAATACTATTTTAAAATTGTGCTTTAGACTTTGCTATTTACTTTTCTTTAGTAACCCCTATTGTTCAAGAGATATCAACCATTGTTTAAAACATGAGGTCATAATTTGACTATCTCAAAAAGCTTAAGCTCCGCCCAGCAAAAGTTAAAGTACAAACCTACAGAGCTTCATTGGAAGGATTAAGGCCAATTTTGATGTACCCTGTATGTATATATTCCACTTCTTGCTGCAGATGTTTTTCTTTTATCAGTGGATGATCAGATAACAGTGCCCAGTTTGCAATCATCAGCAAACATGCTCAGCCACACAGAATACTGGCTAGAATAACTTCAAAATAAATGACAAACAGGAGATGGCCCAAAACTGATCTATGTGGTACACCATGAGTTACAAATTTGTATTCAGAGAGAGGACTAGCAACTTTCACAGTTTGTCATCTGTTAGGTACCTAAGTTGTAATCCAGCAGACAATCTGGGGGGTTACACTAAATTTGTCTAATTTTCAAATTGGGGGATAGTGTAAAAAGCCTTGGCCAGATCGAGATATCTAGTGTGCACAGAATGACCACTGCCCCTGTAACCTATTCAAAGAAGTTCACTATGTTCAGGAGATAGGACCTGTCCTTCACAAAACCAAAGTGATTGGGATCTAGATCAGTTGAGTTACCTGTTTCTGCATAAATGAGTTTTGCTATAATACATCCTATGACTTTGCATATAAGGCTGGTGAGGATGATGGTTCTGAAATTACTTGAGTCTGTAGAGGCTGTTCTGCTGGCATCAGGAAAAAACTTGTAGACAGGCTAAGGGTGAAGAGTTTTAGCAGAAGCTCAGATAGTGCATTCTTAGCACTGATGAGAATGCAACTTGGTCTGTTCTTTGGTCCCACAGAAGTATTATTAATAACCTTTAATAGGGATTCTAAGACTTGCTCAAAGGTGGTGATTGCAGAGAAAACTACATTTTCATGGATAGTTGGAGCAACAAGATGGGAAGTAGGGGTAAGGTTAGCTCTAAATCTGTCCGCTAATAGATTAGTTTTATTCTTGGGGTTAGAATCAGTCATATTATTACAGATAAGCCCAGTGCAATGTTGGGTATTATTTCTTAATTTCTGGACAAACTGAAGAAAGATTTGTAGTTTCATTTGGAATCTGTAGCATCGTTATGTTCATAGTCTGCTTTTTATTTTCTAATGGTGTGTTTAGATTCCTTGCTGGCATGCTTCAGTACAGACTTGAGGTAGGGAGATGTGGAGCTCTTGCATCATTTTCTAATGGTGTGTTTAGATTCCTTGCTGGCATGCTTCAGTACAGACTTGAGGTAGGGAGGCTTCAGTACAGACTTGAGGTAGGGAGATGTGGAGCTCTTGCATCATTTTCTAATGGTGTGTTTAGATTCCTTGCCGGCATGCTTCAGTACAAGCTTGAGGTAGGGAGATGTGGAGCTCTTGCATCATTTTCTAATGGTGTGTTTAGATTCCTTGCTGGCATGCTTCAGTACAAGCTTGAGGTAGGGAGATGTGGAGCTCTTGCATCATTTTCTAATGGTGTGTTTAGATTCCTTGCCGACATGCTTCAGTACAGACTTGAGGTAGGGAGATGTGGAGCTCTTGCATCATTTTCTAATGGTGTGTTTAGATTCCTTGCCGGCATGCTTCAGTACAAGCTTGAGGTAGGGAGATGTGGATCTCTTGCATCATTTTCTAATGGTGTGTTTAGATTCCTTGCCGGCATGCTTCAGTACAGACTTGAGGTAGGGAGATGTGGAGCTCTTGCATCATTTTCTAATGGTGTGTTTAGATTCCTTGCCGGTATGCTTCAGTACAAGCTTGAGGTAGGGAGATGTGGATCTCTTGCATCATTTTCTAATGGTGTGTTTAGATTCCTTGCCAGCATGCTTGAGTACAGACTTGAGGTAGGGAGATGTGGATCTCTTGCATCATTTTCTAATGGTGTGTTTAGATTCCTTGCCGGCATGCTTCAGTACAAGCTTGAGGTAGGGAGATGTGGAGCTCTTGCATCATTTTCTAATGGTGTGTTTAGATTCCTTGCCGGCATGCTTCAGTACAAGCTTGAGGTAGGGAGATGTGGAGCTCTTGAATCATTTTCTAATGGTGTGTTTAGATTCCTTGCCGGCATGCTTCAGTACAGACTTGAGGTAGGGAGATGTGGAGCTCTTGCATCATTTTCTAATGGTGTGTTTAGATTCCTTGCCGGTATGCTTCAGTACAAGCTTGAGGTAGGGAGATGTGGATCTCTTGCATCATTTTCTAATGGTGTGTTTAGATTCCTTGCCAGCATGCTTGAGTACAGACTTGAGGTAGGGAGATGTGGATCTCTTGCATCATTTTCTAATGGTGTGTTTAGATTCCTTGCCGGCATGCTTCAGTACAAGCTTGAGGTAGGGAGATGTGGAGCTCTTGCATCATTTTCTAATGGTGTGTTTAGATTCCTTGCCGGCATGCTTCAGTACAAGCTTGAGGTAGGGAGATGTGGAGCTCTTGAATCATTTTCTAATGGTGTGTTTAGATTCCTTGCCGGCATGCTTCAGTACAAGCTTGAGGTTGGGAGATGTGGAGCTCTTGCATCATTTTCTAATGGTGTGTTTAGATTCCTTCCTGGCATACTTCAGTACAAGCTTGAGGTAGGGAGATGTGGATCTCTTGCATCATTTTCTAATGGTGTGTTTAGATTCCTTGCCGGCATTCTTCAGTACAAGCTTGAGGTAGGGAGATGTGGATCTCTTGCATCATTTTCTAATGGTGTGTTTAGATTCCTTGCTGGCATGCTTCAGTACAGACTTGAGGTAGGGAGATGTGGATCTCTTGCATCATTTTCTAATGGTGTGTTTAGATTCCTTGCCGGCATGCTTCAGTACAAGCTTGAGGTAGGGAGATGTGGAGCTCTTGCATCATTTTCTAATGGTGTGTTTAGATTCCTTGCCAGCATGCTTCAGTACAAGCTTGAGGTAGGGAGATGTGGAGCTCTTGCATCATTTTCTAATGGTGTGTTTAGATTCCTTGCTGGCATGCTTCAGTACAAGCTTGAGGTAGGGAGATGAGGATCTCTTGCATCATTTTCTAATGGTGTGTTTAGATTCCTTGCCGGCATGTTTCAGTACAGACTTGAGGTAGGGAGATGTGGATCTCTTGCATCATTTTCTAATGGTGTGTTTAGATTCCTTGCTGGCATGCTTCAGTACAGACTTGAGGTAGGGAGATGTGGATCTCTTGCATCATTTTCTAATGGTGTGTTTAGATTCCTTGCCAGCATGCTTCAGTACAGACTTGAGGTAGGGAGATGTGGATCTCTTGCATCATTTTCTAATGGTGTGTTTAGATTCCTTGCCGGCATGCTTCAGTACAGACTTGAGGTAGGGAGATGTGGAGCTCTTGCATCATTTTCTAATGGTGTGTTTAGATTCCTTGCTGGCATGCTTCAGTACAAGCTTGAGGTAGGGAGATGTGGATCTCTTGCATCATTTTCTAATGGTGTGTTTAGATTCCTTGCCGGCATGCTTCAGTACAGACTTGAGGTAGGGAGATGTGGATCTCTTGCATCATTTTCTAATGGTGTGTTTAGATTCCTTGCCGGCATGCTTCAGTACAGACTTGAGGTAGGGAGATGTGGAGCTCTTGCATCATTTTCTAATGGTGTGTTTAGATTCCTTGCCGGCATGCTTCAGTACAGACTTGAGGTAGGGAGATGTGGATCTCTTGCATCATTTTCTAATGGTGTGTTTAGATTCCTTGCCAGCATGCTTCAGTACAAGCTTGAGGTAGGGAGATGTGGATCTCTTGCATCATTTCCTAATGGTGTGTTTAGATTCCTTGCTGGCATGCTTCAGTACAAGCTTGAGGTAGGGAGATGTGGATCTCTTGCATCATTTTCTAATGGTGTGTTTAGATTCCTTGCCGGCATGCTTCAGTACAGACTTGAGGTAGGGAGATGTGGATCTCTTGCATCATTTTCTAATGGTGTGTTTAGATTCCTTGCCGGCATGCTTCAGTACAGACTTGAGGTATGGAGATGTGGATCTCTTGCATCATTTTCTAATGGTGTGTTTAGATTCCTTCCTGGCATGCTTCAGTACAAGCTTGAGGTAGGGAGATGTGGATCTCTTGTATCATTTTCTAATGGTGTGTTTAGATTCCTTCCTGGCATGCTTCAGTACAAGCTTGAGGTAGGGAGATGTGGATCTCTTGCATCATTTTCTAATGATGTGTTTAGATTCCTTGCCGGCATTCTTCAGTACAAGCTTGAGGTAGGGAGATGTGGATCTCTTGCATCATTTTCTAATGGTGTGTTTAGATTCCTTGCTGGCATGCTTCAGTACAGACTTGAGGTAGGGAGATGTGGATCTCTTGCATCATTTTCTAATGGTGTGTTTAGATTCCTTGCCAGCATGCTTCAGTACAGACTTGAGGTAGGGAGATGTGGATCTCTTGCATCATTTTCTAATGGTGTGTTTAGATTCCTTCCTGGCATGCTTCAGTACAAGCTTGAGGTAGGGAGATGTGGATCTCTTGCATCATTTTCTAATGGTGTGTTTAGATTCCTTGCTGGCATGCTTCAGTACAGACTTGAGGTAGGGAGATGTGGATCTCTTGCATCATTTTCTAATGGTGTGTTTAGATTCCTTGCCGGCATGCTTCAGTACAAGCTTGAGGTAGGGAGATGTGGAGCTCTTGCATCATTTTCTAATGGTGTGTTTAGATTCCTTGCCGGCATGCTTCAGTACAAGCTTGAGGTAGGGAGATGTGGAGCTCTTGCATCATTTTCTAATGGTGTGTTTAGATTCCTTGCCGGCATGCTTCAGTACAGACTTGAGGTAGGGAGATGTGGATCTCTTGCATCATTTTCTAATGGTGTGTTTAGATTCCTTGCCGGCATGCTTCAGTACAAGCTTGAGGTAGGGAGATGTGGATCTCTTGCATCATTTTCTAATGGTGTGTTTAGATTCCTTGCCGGCATGCTTCAGTACAGATTTGAGGTAGGGAGATGTGGATCTCTTGCATCATTTTCTAATGGTGTGTTTAGATTCCTTGCCGGCATGCTTCAGTACAAGCTTGAGGTAGGGAGATGTGGAACTCTTGCATCATTTTCTAATGGTGTGTTTAGATTCCTTGCTGGCATGCTTCAGTACAGACTTGAGGTAATGAGATGTGGATCTCTTGCATCATTTTCTAATGGTGTGTTTAGATTCCTTGCCGGCATGCTTCAGTACAAGCTTGAGGTAGGGAGATGTGGATCTCTTGCATCATTTTCTAATGGTGTGTTTAGATTCCTTGCTGGCATGCTTCAGTACAGACTTGAGGTAGGGAGATGTGGATCTCTTGCATCATTTTCTAATGGTGTGTTTAGATTCCTTGCCGGCATGCTTCAGTACAGACTTGAGGTAGGGAGATGTGGACCTCTTGCATCATTTTCTAATGGTGTGTTTAGATTCCTTGCTGGCATGCTTCAGTACAGACTTGAGGTAGGGAGATGTGGATCTCTTGCATCATTTTCTAATGGTGTGTTTAGATTCCTTGCCAGCATGCTTCAGTGCAGACTTGAGGTAGGGAGATGTGGATCTCTTGCATCATTTTCTAATGGTGTGTTTAGATTCCTTGCCGGCATGCTTCAGTACAGACTAGAGGTAGGGAGATGTGGAGCTCTTGCATCATTTTCTAATGGTGTGTTTAGATTCCTTGCCGGCATGCTTCAGTACAGACTTGAGGTAGGGAGATGTGGATCTCTTGCATCATTTTCTAATGGTGTGTTTATATTCCTTGCCGGCATTCTTCAGTACAAGCTTGAGGTAGGGAGATGTGGATCTCTTGCATCATTTTCTAATGGTGTGTTTAGATTCCTTGCCGGCATGCTTCAGTACAGACTTGAGGTAGGGAGATGTGGATCTCTTGCATCATTTTCTAATGGTGTGTTTAGATTCCTTGCCGGCATGCTTCAGTACAGACTTGAGGTAGGGAGATGTGGATCTCTTGCATCATTTTCTAATGGTGTGTTTAGATTCCTTGCTGGCATGCTTCAGTACAGACCTGAGGTAGGGAGATGTGGAGCTCTTACAACTTTGCATTATTTTCCTTTTTTTATTGCACAGCTTATTCCACCAGAGAGGTTTATTCCTGAATTTATGGCGACATTTAGGGTGCACAGATAGGGACTTTTATTTGGTGGTGGTAAAATATCAGTTGTGAATAGAGCAGCCCTCTCATTTGGGTACATTTGCAAGAGATTATTGGGAGTTTTGCATAGGTCCTCTGAAGTAAATCTGCCTAATAGAAGTCCCCAAAGATAACCTTATTTATTAGCAGATGGTACCACTGGAACTGACAGAGAAAATGACTGATTTATGGCCAGGTTTAACCAGGGATAAGGAAATTCAAGGTGGAGTACAGGCAGGGGTAGGCTGGTAAGGCCCAGTTCAACTATATAAGAGCATCTAGTGGGCTTTTTTACAATTTGCTCCAGTGCCTTGGTATTAATGAAGTCTAAGAAGCCCTAAGCATAACTAATCTTAGAGATGAAATTGCGCTAATCAATGGTTGGGTAATTGAAGTCCCTAGTAAGAAGGTGTTAGGTTTGCTATATTCATGCCTTGTGGTCTTGAGGTAATTTTATGTGATTTAAGTGAACTTTGGATGACATTGGTGGGGATCTGTAGCTAGCAGTGAAGTAACAGTTGGATTTGTTAAGGATGATTGGGTTTTCTACAAGGTCCAAGTTAGAGCTGTGGGTAAATTGATGTGAAGTAATGGTATTTCTTAAAAATATAGGTTGTCTCCCACAGTTTCCCATGGCAGTGAAGGCATGGTAAGTGCTAAATGATGGTACAGAGATAGTGCTACCACTCCGATGAAACAATGTCTCAGAAATTGTACAAACATAGAGGTATGTGAGTTGCAGGAGGACCTCAAGTTCTGATATCTTTCTATTTAGACTCCTAGCAATAAGTTGTGACACCTTGATTTGTCAAAATTTGTGTTTATAGTTTCTATGTGGAAATGTCCAGTAAGGTTAGTAAGCCTAAAAAGGTATCAAAGCCTTTAGCCAGTGTGCAAAACCCTGGTATGACAGGTGCACGTCATCCGTTGAGAAATGGGAAATTGTATCTACCATATCATTCAGGATCTATCTACCATGTCATACTGGATTCCCTTAGAATGACACCTTACTTAGCTAGTTGTTAAAGTCAATTATCCTTATTTAGGCATAATTCTTGTTGAAGGCAAGATACTACTCAGGACCAGTGTCTGTCCTGTCTCTAACATATGCATAGCAAGGTCCATCTTGTCTCTCTGTATGTCCTTCTAGGCAGATTGCCACATGTCATTCACTGTTACATGGTTCTAGTGCTAGCTCTTACTCATATGTGTTTGGCTTAAAGGACCTTAGGGCTCTTGTAACTTCACAGATATTGGCATCAGACAAGCAACTTATAGTCACCCTGTTCTTGTCCAGTCTAGTGAGTCTGTAGTCTGTATACCTAATTATAAAGTATATATATATGTATGTATGTATATATATATATATATATATATATATATATATATATATATATATATATATATATACACATACACTAACTCCGTGGTCACAGAACTGTGAATAAAAATAAATGCCCACACAAAAGGAATCATTGCAGAGCACATGCAGAAAATGCGCAGGCACTGATTTCCCACAAGGAACAACAATTAACAAAACTGGGGAGATGAACTTGACATGTTTAAACCTCATCTACTTTAAAAGCCAGCAAGTGCCTGCTAAGAGTCATGCTAGTACCTACTGTCCTCCCAATGTTCACACATACTTACAAGACAAGCAGGATATTAGAACTGAAACCATCTTCCCATGGATACTTAAACATTGTGAACAGACTGAACCTTCCTCTTAAAAAAAGGAGAATTGTTATTGACTTTTCTCTCATGCCTAGTGATCTAACACCCACTTTAATTCCCAAGCCTAATACTATCATACCCTATATAATACCTTTTAACAGACTATTGAATGATTGGAGCATGTTAGAAAAGTTCTAAAAATCAGTGATGGCTCCAAGGGTGAATGCGATACTTCAGATCTAGATAATTACCAAGCTATCTGTTTAACATGCAGATCTGTAAATTATTGGTAAAGGTGATCATAGCTAATATACAAAATGTGAGACCTCTTGAAATTCATAAAGTGAACCATTTGCTTTCGAAAAATGGTGCTATTCTTTGAATAAATAACTGCTGCCATACATAAAGCTGATAGTTCATACAGTGTGTCTGGATTTAGCAAAAACATTTGAAATGGTCCTGCATATAGGCATTATGAGTAAGCTTACACATTTACAAATAACTGCTGTACCATTGCCCAGATCAAAAACTAGTTAACTCATTCCCTTCAGTACAGCTCTTCTGAGTGTGTATCTTTAACTCGCAGTGGGTGTGGCTTGAGCATTTAAAAAATGAATTTATCACCTTATAGTTCTAACAAATACTCATTGACAGAGATCATATATCAACACAAATGTAATTGCCATCATGTATGCTTCAAAATAAAATATTCTGATACCTTGTATGAAGCATGGTTTTAGAATTATTAATGCAAATATGAACAAGCAATGTGAACGCCTAGAGGAGCAGTAGGAGGTAACTGCAGAAATGCCTGGAGGCGCACTTGGCTGTAATGAACTAATAAAGTACAGAGAGATAGAAGAGGATGAATGTCCTCTGACAGAGTAGTAGAGTGTCAGAGAGATGGTGTTGGCAAATAAACTATGATATCTTCTTCTCGCTGGTAAAACTGGGTGACCATCTATACATGGTAAACTATGCAGAAGTCTGCAAAGTGTGAAGCTTTATTAGCTCCACTACTGATGAAGGGGTGCAGTGATGAGCAGGTTGGATGCAGAGACGTAATATTGCTAGGGGAAATTGGCAAATGCTGATTGTAGGGAAGGCCAGTACTAGTAATCACAAATGAGAGCCAGTACTGCATTTGCAGTCAACTGAAGTGCTGTAGACCTTAGTATCGACTTATTTAACAATAGCAAGTCACTTGTTACTT
This sequence comes from Protopterus annectens, assembly GCF_019279795.1. Taxonomy (NCBI): domain Eukaryota; kingdom Metazoa; phylum Chordata; order Ceratodontiformes; family Protopteridae; genus Protopterus; species Protopterus annectens. The sequence goes on from NC_056751.1 coordinate 686,194,745, forward strand.
TTCTAGCAAGTGGTTTGTTACAGTTTCAGAGCAGAAGAATGTTTTTATTGTATTTTTATTTTTTTATCCCCCACATGTTGACTTTTTTTGACTTCTTGAGTTTTTTTTTTTTGCTTCTCAGCTGACTCGAAGGGGTCGTATCTATGGTTTTGATTAGGGGAGGTATATTTATGGTGCTCTGACAAGGATTCTCATGTCCACCACACAGAAATGTAGTATCCTAAATTTCAGGAAGAATACAATGAATTATGAAAATGATGATCCTATATTCAAAATAGACACTAACAGAAGATATGTAGGTTAACCCAGAGATGACAAAATTAGCTTGGAGCAATGTCACCAGAGTAGTATGTGAATGTCGGGATAATCCAGAGAAGTGGTTGTACATATTTATCATCATCATCATCAATGTTTCTGAATGGGATTTTTATGAGTGCCACATCTGTAGCTATTTTTTTCTGCTTCAGTATTTACAAGTTCATGTACAGGAACATACACTGATGTACAGTTTTATGGTTGCATATTTGTGGAGGATGCATTTTAGAAGTTGGTATACAAGCCTTGCTACATCACTACAAAGTACACCTCCCACTTCAACAATGCGCATTTCTATCTCTCACTCCTTCTATGAAATCAGTAGATGACTTTATGGACAATAGAAAATACACTTATGGAGTTCAGCTTCAATACCACAAGTAAAAGGCAAGACTGATTGATAGGCTGAGGAACTTATGGATCTTTGATGCTAGCATCCTAGTTGAAATCCATCCAATGCTCATAGTCCTTTTATACCTTTGTGTTTATCTACTAGAGTCACTAGTCACTTTATTTGCATAATCTGTTTCAGATAAGAAGGTGACCATTCTAGTGTAAACTTTACTGTGAGTATCTAACATAAACTGAGTACACTGGTATTAATTAGACATTTACAAGTGTGTCACATACTTCAAGACTTCTTTTTTCATCTTAAATGTGCATCCTCTTCAGACTATGTTGACATTTCTGTAGCCTGTACTATTTTGTCTATGTCTAAACTTTATTACCACCTAGTGAAAATAAATAAATTATTGAAATAAATAATTGAATTAAACTTGTATTCCATAACTGTATCTAGTAGAGTAATCTTTATATTTTATAACTATATGCTTACTTTACCTTATCCATGGAGCTCACAAATTAAATGTGACAAGATATTCAATATGATAACACTGAGAATGAGGTAAACGTCTGACCAGAGGCATAACGAGGAACTGCTGAATTGAAACTTTCTTTATCTTTTTTCTCCCCACCCCTGCAAGTATTAAAGTATGCAGCAGATATATGTCACCCAGGGCCATTAGTATAATCCTTAGCACTTTTTGATATACCGGTCCAAAAGCTTGTTTACTGTTTTGTACAGTGTATACCTTTTGCATATTTTGTGTGATTCACACTCTCTCTTCTGCTACAAGAAACAATTTATGGGTGATAAGCATCAGGCAAACCCATCAAGTGTGAATCCCATACATGACATCACTTGCTTGTCTGCAGCTTAAGCCTCTTTTTCATTTCATCACTTTTATGAATTCATTGGAAATGGTTATTTTATTTATTTATTGAGATGAAGAAAGCCATAGCATCTGATCAGTAGATCTCACCATGAACAGAGAATGAGAGAGATACAAGGAATGAGGGACATGCTTCAAGCTGCTCTCTCATGTATCTTGTTAACCCACAATGTACCCTGGTATAATGTAGTTGGAGATCATCAACTGTAAGCCGCTGTAGAAGACGTCACTTCGCCACTTCTCAAAGAAATAGATGCTTTTAACATTAGTATTAACTATCCATAACAAAAAAGCAGAGTTTTGAAATGCATGCTAAATTTGTACTATTGCAGTATGACTAACTGATATCCTTTTATTTTATGGCAGTTTCAGTCCTGGAAATGCACTGATCCATATTTTAGACATATTCTACATATATTTAACAGTATTCTCATTAAAGACAAATACTGTCAAAAGCAGTGCAGCTGTTTGTCTTACAGATGCATAAAGGCCACTTTCCAAATATATTGATTGCATGATATAACAAGCAATGCAGCTGTTTGTCTTACAGATGCATAAAGGCCACTTTCCAAATATACTGATTGCATGATATAACAAGCAGGAAATTATAGCTATTCCATTATATAAAGCTACTTGTCAAATTAAGTTGTAAATTCCATTTTAAAACCACCAGACATCTGTACATTCACATGAAGATCATAGGATCATAGAAAGTTACTAGGCTATTGGTCCTGAGGCCCATATAAGCCTAGCCAAGAGTTTAGCCTATGTTAAGACAAGTCAGCATCCGATACCCCTGTCCAGTAGGGAAACGGGTGGAATCCCAGGGATGTATTTTCTGTTTCCCATCCAGTTATCCAAGTTGTGCTTAAAAAGCAGTAAAGAGGTATTCTGCTTGATGTGGACAGGGAGTCTATTCTACAGACAGGAGAGTCTCTGGGACACAAATCTGCCCCACCAACAAGTCCTATTGATATCACAGACCAGGTTGAGGTCATGTGTATGGGTTACTCAAGTGCAGCTTGACTTGTGAAAATGCAACAGTTCCATCAAGGGGGGGGGGGGTGGTCAGTGATCGCCTTGCATGCCAGACAGAGGTCACCTCTGAGGAGTCTGTATGGAACTGAGTAGAGGGAAAGGGCTTTTAGCCTATCTGTGTATGGTAGATCTTTGAAGCCCTAGATTTTCCTGTTGAGGAACCTCTGTGGTCTCTCTAGCTGCTGCATGTGCTTTGCAAGTAACATGCCAAAAGGGACATTGTACTCAATAATGGGCCTTATAAGGGAAGAATACAGGGATATTATGACCTCCTTGTCCCTAGATAAGATTACTTATGTGGTGGGCTATGTAGAAAGCTTTATGTACAATGGAAGCAACATGGTGGTCAAAGGTCAGGTTGCTATCAACATAGTTTAAAGAACATTTTTGACAGTGGGCCAGCTGTGAATTATCATACTATTCATGCTGTCTTTTTCTGTGAAAATAGTCATCAGAGGAACTGGCCATCACTGTGTGTCCTTATATATGCATTTCTGTGAGGGGCATTATGCACTCATAAGGATGGCAGGATATTATTTCAACTATTTAACTGTGAAAACATAGTTTAGTTACAATTTACAATGAAATACATTATCAGCAATATAATAATTTATTTCTAGTCATTCATTTCTTGGTTGTTAACCAGTTAAGATTTACCCTTTTCAAACATGACCTAGCCATAAAGATAGATAGATAGATAGATAGATAGATAGATAGATAGATAGATAGATAGATAGATAGACAGATAGATAGATAGATAGATAGATAGATAGATAGATAGATAGATAGATACATACATACATACATAGAGATAGTGTGTGTGTGTGTGTGTGTGTGTGTGTGTGTGTGTGTGTGTGTGTGTGTGTGTGTGTGTGTGTGTGTGTGTGTGTGTGTGTGTGTGTGCATGTATGTGTGTCTGTACATATATCTCATTATGGCCTACTGATACCTCCAGGTGCCTCTGCAGTTACATCCCACTGGTGTCTCCAGGTGTTTAACATAGGCTGCTCATATTTGCATTAACAATTTCAAAACCAAGTTACATACAACCTATTGAAATATTTCATCTTAAAGCTTACATAATGGGCAACATAACTGCACTGATATTTGATCTCTGTCTAATTCTGCTTAAGTGATATTAATTTTTGTTCATATATCATTTACTTATATGGTCATAATGTTCATATTTTTCTAAATATCTTAATAACCAAGTAGCACAGATATAACAGCTTAACTGCATATGAAAGCTCACAGAATAAAAAGCAATAGGTTACTGACAGTGCATATGTAGCTTGAATGGTTTCTGAGCTAGTGTAAGTTGTTTACATAATATCACTTAATATTTAGTATATTTATTATGATTTACAGAGATCCAGTTTAAGACGTAGAGTCTAATGAAGATTACCACTGTGAGGATGTATTTGTGCTAACAGTTTGCAGTTTGGAGTCTGCATGTCCTTCCCGCGGTCGAGTGGCCTCCGAAAGACATGCGTGAATGGGCGTGCCTTCGCTGAAGGTTGGGCAAAGGGCTGACAACTCGGCACCATAAAAATTGACTGCCAATCATTAATGGACCGGAGTTCCGCTGTGGCGACCCCTAATCAGGAAAAGCCGAAAAGACAAACAGTAACCATTATGGCCCTAGAGATATGGACATTTATTTGAAATGTGAGGACATATCTTGTTTTTGTCAAAATGCTTAGGATGCAATCATTAAGAGTTAAGATTGCAAACATCCAGCACACCATTGAAGTAAATTAGATACATGCATGTATATATAATTAGTCAATCAACAAGCATAGTTTTGGAAAGTAGAAGGACACAGGAGTACTCAAGGAAAACCCACATAAACACAGGGATAAAATGCAGACTCTATCAAGAATCAAAAGGATGTAATACTCAATCCAGCAATAAAAACATACAGACAGTGATCGGAAATTTGAATAAAACCATAGAAGTTGGAGACATCAGAATACATGACTGCACTAAGCATTCAGCAGTGATGGAAAGGCCAGGTTTGCACTGGGTTATTGCTCATCCCACTCTGTCATTTTCATTGGCCATGCAAACCTGTCTAGTAGTTGGTTCACATGTCTCAGTATATAAAGACAGTAATGTATCATTATTATATTTCATCTGTGTTTCCTTAACCAGCATTGGTGAGCCATGTTCTTATGTCTGCTGAAGAATCCCAGTCCCCATAATATCTGTTCCTGAGCATCTCATAAGCCATCCGGTTCCATGGAATACATGTGCTGCATATATAGTACTTCCATCTCTGAGATGCAGTTAATTTTAAGACTGCAAATGGTTGCAGGAGGCTTTGAGTCTCTAGATATTTCATAAAGAAAATACAGAGAAGCATGATCCTTCAGCAGAACTCTGACCGCCCTGAGATGGTGTCCCACACATTGTCTACCTTTGGCACATCACAGCAGACTGGATAGCATTGCTGAATAGCGTTTATGGCCTACAACAAGCCATGCAAAGGATGTGGTATAATATGATGTAGAGGTACAATAGCATGATTGTTGTGCAGTAAGTAGGTACAAAAATGGCAGAAAGATGTTGCAGTGTGCCTTGAGTGTAGGAGCAGGGAGCAGTGGTTGCACTGTATGATAGATCCATACCCATTCAAACTCTTCAAGCCTCCAAGATAAAACTCTTGACAGAAAAGTGTAATTTTTAACAACTTTAGTTCTTCTTCTTTTTTAAGTGAATGTATTTCTTATTCTATTTCTGTTTTGTTCTACTGAATTGAGGATCCTTCTGTGAATAAATTCTCCCCTCCCAAATTCTAACTTTGCGCTATATATTAGTTAAAAAACAGAGCACCTTTCGATTGTTAACTTTATGTGCATGGTTTCTTATATTACACTTTGCATACAGAATTGTAGTAACAATGATATCTCAATTATTTCACAACTGTACTAAGTATTAAAGGACTTTGCCTAGGATTCTGAATGGCTACACAGCAGATAAATTTAGTTTTACAGTGCCAAACCTAACTACATTTCATACTGTCTATAACTGTAATTGTAGATCAGTAAGCATTATGGCTTCAGAAGGATGTGAGATATGATTAGTCTTTTGTCTTTCCAACTGATATTGCTTTTCAGTTTTATATGTTTTATTGACTTTTGTTTTGATTTTAAACAAGAAAAAGTGAGGCAACAAAAAAAGGTACACAATATAATGAATAAAAATGGAATGTAGAAAAATGGAATGTGATATATCACCCTAGGCTGATGAAAAAACATTCTGTAAAAAATAAGTTTACATATGACCACCAAACAGCCAATAAAAAAAATTTGTAAACATGCAAATGAATAATCATTAAATTAAAAATCAGTCCATTTAAACTGACAGCATGTTTGTTTCCAGATCAGTCATGTCATGGGAAGTGGAAATCAGATATTTATGTCTCATATATAAACATATATGTGCCTGAGTATAAAACCACCCCCCCAAAAAAAAAAAAATCTATGTATATATATATACATATATATATATATATATATATATATATATATATATATATATATGGATCTACCTGACTTGGTCGACATTTCATATAGTCGACATTTCATTTGGTCGACAGTTCATTTGATCGACAAGCATTTTAAGTGGGGGGCTTCGCCCCCCACACCCCCCCAATGTGGGGGGCTGTGCCCCCCACATCCCCCTAACTATATATATATCAACTCCAGGGTTGCACAACATTGGGGAAGGGGGCAAATGCTTGTCGATCAGATGAACTGTCGACCAAATAAAATGTCGACTATATGAAATGTCGACCAAGTCAGGTAGACTATATCCAAAGGAAGGTGCCGGCTTGACAAATAACCAAAAGGAAGCACCACTTCAACAACGAAGAAGCACAGAAAAGCAAGGTTTAATAGGGCTTGTAGAGTACACCACAGCAATCCACAGTACACAGAAACAGTACCCAGTGTAAATCACATCAACGTTTCGTCAATCCTTCTTCAGACCATACAAAACACACAAAACCACTTAATCTATTACTTAAATACAATTAAACAAATGCTAACAACCAATAGTGTTGGTAGGTTAATTAACCACCACAGTAGTTAATGAATAAACATGTAAAATACCATTTTCGATGCAAAATTGAAACCAAATCAATAAAATATGCAAGATATCCTATCTAAATAGTGGAAAAGAAGTATATGTATATGTGTTTAACTTAAATTAATAAAATACATATTACAAAATGATCATTTTAAAACACATACAAAAATGATTTATAGTAAAAAATAAATTCAATGAATAAAAACAATACTACACTCTACTGGCAAAAAAATGATATTACAACCTAAAATACTTAATCATCATATAGTGTTAAAAATAATGATAAAATGTAATACAATGTTAGTATTGATTAGTTTGTGAATTTTTATAATTTAGCTGCTCTTAATTTTAAAACAGGTGCTAAAGACAACATGTCATTAATTCCAGGATATTTGTTGGATTCTAAAATTATCTGCCAATATAGTTCTCTGTATTCTAATAGTGTTTCCCACATACCCCCTCTCGGGTCAGTAGGGACCACCTCCACCACAAAAAATTCAAAACTAGAATCCTTACAAATTAAGGTGTGTTTATACAGAGAATTGTTGGCACATGATGTTCTGATGTCGTATGTATGTTTTAGGTTGTAATATCATTTTTTTGCCAGTAGAGTGTAGTATTGTTTTTATTCATTGAATTTATTTTTTACTATAAATCATTTTTGTATGTGTTTTAAAATGATCATTTTGTAATATGTATTTTATTAATTTAAGTTAAACACATATACATATACTTCTTTTCCACTATTTAGATAGGACATCTTGCATATTTTATTGATTTGGTTTCAATTTTGCATCGAAAATGGTATTTTACATGTTTATTCATTAACTACTGTGGTGGTTAATTAACCTACCAACACTATTGGTTGTTAGCATTTGTTTAATTGTATTTAAGTAATAGATTAAGTGGTTTTGTGTGTTTTGTATGGTCTGAAGAAGGATTGACGAAACGCTGATGTGATTTACACTGCGTACTGTTTCTGTGTACTGTGGATTGCTGTGGTGTACTCTACAAGCCCTATTAAACCTTTCAAGTCAGGTAGACCCATATATATATATACATACACACACACACACACACACACACACACACACACACACACACACACACACACACACACACACACGCACACACGCACACGTAAATATAAACATTTTCTCATCTATTAAATGTTATAAACTGTGGTAAAACACAAAGGTGAAGCAAACCATGCACCAAAAGGTTTTATTGTATGGGTTTGAATTTCAGCCGACATTATACTAATGTGAACATTTACTTTAACTCTGTAGATGCTTATAAGATGCTATGCTTCCCCATCCAGAAAATTATCAAATGGTTACTAACAGAAAACAACACAAAACTTCCTAAATTCTGCACATACCTGACTGCATTTACACAGCACATTATTATCAATTATTATTTACATTTGCTACTAGATTTCTATTCAATTGATATAAACTCAGATATGTAACTCATTAATTTATTTGCAATAACTGTATAAACCACATCTATAGGTGTCCTTTTCTTTCTGGGAAGCACCTAAAACTTGACATTTATGAGGTATTACATATGTAGTAAGGTATATGATTTGTGACACTGTCTACACCAGGGGTCCGCAACCTGCAGCTCTGGAGCCGCATGTGGCTGCTCCACCCCTCGGCAGTGACTCTCTGTAGCTTTGAAAAATAATGGCCACTCTACCGCACCACACACACACACACACACACACACACACACACAGAGTGATTGAGTGATAGACTTTAAATGTTGCTCTTATAAACTTGCTAGAATTTTTGATTTCTGTTGCCATGCATTACACACACACACACACACACACACACACACACACACACACACACACACACACACACACACACACACAGAGCAATCAAGCTGTGATGATTGGGGAGAGATGGACGAAGGCTGCCAGCCTAGTCATACAGAATTTGATATATAATTCTGGCATTTGTAAATAAATGTAAAATACAGGCATGTTTTCTTGAGTGTAAAAGAATATTGTGAAATGTGGAACTGCAAAATATGTGACAACATTGCACTCTACTGGCCCAGTGTAGCATGTTGTGACCTTTTCATGTTAGAATTAGGCTCCGGAGCAACTGGATGAAGTTTTCATGCCCATTGTTTTAAGGCTAAAGTTTATGACCAGAATTTACATGTGGAAGGTGCTGTATTGCTCTGGTTTCTGCTAGCATGTATATGTGAAATGTCTTGTATTGTTGTAAAGTTCTGAGCAGGTGTTAGATTGCTAAATAATGCAGTTTGTGGCCTGAGAACTCAGATCAGGTGATAAGATGATGCAATATGAATACTGGGAAAACCTAAGTGTCAAAAATGATGTAATTTGGGAGGGCCTTAGAGACATGTTTGTTAGTAATGTTTAAATATTATTTCTCACAAGAGACTGAGAGCATTTTGACTTTGGACATCCAACGTATCAGCACTCTGCCTTATGCTCACATGTAAGTTTTAGCACTGTGATTTATTGTAGGAAAAGTTAAAGCTAGTAAAGATTAATTAGGTATTTTTCTTTGAAATCAGATCTGTCCTACTGTATTATTTTAAGTTTCTGTGTGATCTCTGAACTCTTAGATATCTCTGTGGTGTAGTAGTTTTGTCTTGTGTTTTAAATATTTATTATTAAATATTTTTAAAACCTTCTACCTGTGGCTGGTTTGTGTAGAGATAAGCTCTAGAGTACATAGCATATTTAGAGAGGTTATTGTAACAGACCACTCTAAAGTAAGCCTTGACTGTTAGTCATACTACCATTGGATAATAATATTACACAGTAATAATTGGACACCCTTTTAAGGGCCTTTTAGTAGCTGATATTATTAGCTGGGGGGTGGCAGTAATTACTACCGTATAGTCTGGGTAAAGGGGCACAGCTGGAGAATCTGTGTCAGCCTTTCCCAGGAGTGTCTGTGAATTTGTATAAATACTTATCTCAAAGTGTGTGTGTATTGTGTCAGCTACTTGGAAGGGACATGAAGCATTGGTTGGACAGAGAGGGTACTGGAGGTTTTAGCTTACCCAGCTAGGCTGAGACCTGGACCCTATAGCTGTGCCAGTGGGAAGTCATATTGGGGACCTGGAGAGCAAGGGAGCAACAAGCCCCAGACTGACTGTGATCTCTGTGTGCACTTAAGGAAAATTGTACTTTACTGTGTGTATTAGTTATCTATTTCTCTTCTATGAGATGACCTTGTTGGTGTTAGTGGTGAGGATTGAGGCTCCTTGATTGCTGGGCCAGGGCACAGTCATCACAAGTGGTGGCAGTGGAGGGATTTACTTCACATACAAATTGGCTTGTAATGGTGTGGGGTAGAGCGAATTCCTGTAGCTTATGTACAGTGATCTCTAAAAGTGTTTTGTACTCTAAAACAGCCATGCAGTGTATACTCAGAGTTCAAATCACAATTGTTTTATTTCTTTAGTTGGCTTAGTGTTAGTCAGGGTGAGCAGGCAGCATGTCAGCAGAAGAGTATGAAAAGCTGACAAGGAGCAAGCTGGCGGAGATGTGCCAGTCTAGGGGGCTGGTGCATGGAAACCTGACTAAGGCAGACCTGATTGCAGCCTTGGTTACAGCTGCATCAGAAAACAGCAGCCTGGAGGACAATCAGACTGACAGTGGAGATACAATATCCTCGGAGAATGGACAGCTCAACCTTTCTGCAGTGGACTTAAAAATCCAGCTGGAGCTAAAGAGACTTGAGTTGGAGGCCAGGCATATGAAACTAGAAGCAGCCGAGAAAATGAGGAGTCTACAAGCTGAGGAAAATGAATGGCAGAGAAGGCATGAGAGGGAAATGCTGACTCTTCACCAGAGTCATGGAGGTAATGGGGAAGGGAGTAACCAGACCCCAGAAGCACAAAAGGTCAGTAAATTTCTTCCACAGTTTAAAGAGGGGGATAATTTTCATAGCTTCATTCATATGTTTAAGCGGGTATGTAAAAAGTACGAAGTTGACCAAGGGCTCTGGATATGGTTCCTGACCCCCTTACTCCATGGTAAAGCTGTAACTTCTTTAGCAAAAATGCATAACACTGACTGTTTTGATTATACTGCTGTAAAAAGACACTTGTTGGAATGTTTTAAGCTAACACCTGAAATGTATAGGAAAAGGATTCATGAGCATAGATGCAAGGCAGATGAAACTGTATGTGAATATGTTGCTGAACTGAGCACTTATTTTAATAGCTGGGTGAGTGGATGTCAGGTCACCACTTTTGAAGGGCTGGCAGACCTTTTGGTAAGGGAACAAGCCCTTAGCACTTTGCCTGAGGACATGAGGATCTGGTTGGCTGATAGACAGTGTACTACTTCAGAGGGGTTGGGGAAGAAGGGAGACCTATACCTGGCCAGCAGGGCAGTCCTGCACAGGAAGGGGACCCCCAGTACTGCTCATGGGTCTAAATGAACCCATGGTGGGCAGCACAGACTGCCCCAACAGAATCCGCCAGCAGCAGGGGAAGCCACTAGTCCGGTACATGTCCAGGAGCTAGGGTTAAATGTTTTGAATGCAACCAGTGGGGCCATGTGGCATACAGGTGTCCACGAAGGCAAGGTGGAGAACAAAAGGTAAAAGAGCCAGTAAGTGGGAAAGACAACATACCAATAGTGGGTTGTCTTGAGACAACAAGGATATAGAACTACAATCCTGCAGATGTCCTGAGAGGAAAGGATTTGGATGAGGCAGTGCTATGTACTTATGCAGTTACATGCAGTAAGGCTAGGAGACAAGCATGTGGGTCTGGTAGCCTGGGGGAGACCCAGACAGACTGCATACTTGCAGCCAGGACTGCTATGGTGATTACTTCAGGAAGGGAGCTGCTCTGTAGCAGTGAGACTAAAGGTGAGCCACAACTGCTTGTGGGTACTGATGTTCCCTTGGACAGGGTAACTGCAAAGGTAGAGGTGAGTAGTAGTACCCAGGCTAACAGTGAGGCACTGCTGTCAGAGGATGCCAGACTTCATGTGGAAGGGGAGTTGGGAAGGGTTACAAAGAGAGACTTGAGACAGGCTCAGCTCATTGCTACATTGCAAGGCCTGGGGCAGGCAGCTAGGGAGGCATCTGATTCTCAAGGGAAGGGGCAATCTGTATACTGGAACAAAGGGTTACTGTAAAGAGAGTGGACCCCTGAGGGACGGCTAGAAGGTGAGAGAGTACAGCAGTTGGTAGTGCCTAGAGCTTACCGCCTGGTGCTTCTAGTCATAGCCCATGATATTCCCTTTGCAGGTCATATGGGGATAAAACATACAAAGAGGCGTATTATGCAAAACTTCTATTGGCCTGGAATTTCCAGAGATGTAACAGGGTACTGCAGGACCTATGAGCAGTGCCAACAGGTAGGCAAGGTAGGAGACAAGGTGAAAGCTCATTTGATGCCTTTGCCTGTGATTGAGGAGCCATTTCAGAGGATAGCTATGGATATTGTGGGTCCTCTGAGTACCCCAAGTTACACAGGGAAAAAGTATATTTTAGTTATTGTAGATTATGCTACACAATACCCTGAGGCAGTGGCTTTGTCCTCCATTGAGGCAGAGAAGGTGGCAAATGCTTTGCTAGAGATTTTCAGCAGGGTAGGTTTCCCAAAGGAAATACTGTCTGACAGAGGTGCCAATTTTATGTCAGACCTGCTGGCTTGTCTGTGGAAGTCCTGTGGGGTGAAGCACATGAAGACCACCTCCTACCATCCCCATACTAATGGTCTTGTTGAGTGGTCAAACTCTACAATCAACTCCATGCTACGGGCATTTGCAGATCAGTTTAAGAGGGATTGGGACAAATATTTGCCCCATCTGTTGTTTGCTTACAGAGTGGTTCCCCAGGAATCCACAGGTTTTTTACCCTTTGAGTTGCTGTATGGGCATAGGGTGAGGGGACCTCTAGATTAAATTTGAGATGAGTGGGAAGGTGAGTGTGAGTCTCACAAGCAGCCTGTTGTGGCATATGTCCTGAATCTCAGGACAAGGCTCAGGGAACACATGGGCCTGGCCCAGGAGAATCTGGCAGAATCCCAACAACAGAAAAAGGTGTGGTATGACAGGAATGCTCGAGTTAGAGAGTATGCTGTAGGGCACCAGGTGATGGTTCTCATTCCTGTCAGACACAACAAGTTGCAAGCAGCTTGGGAGGGACCCTACAAGGTGGTAAGAAAGGTAAGTGATGTTAACTACACGACAGAAGTAGTAGGCAGATGGCAGGGGCACAAATTATACCATGTTAACATAATGAAACCTTACCATGATAGGGAGGCCCTTGTGCTGAGCATTTGCAGTGGATTGCAGGAGGAGTCTGAGAGAGATCTTGTGACTGATCTCCTCAGTGAGGCTTGGGCTGACACCTCGGAGGAAGGGGTAGCAATGTCCCAGAAGCTATCTCCTACACAGGTTTGAGAAATCCGAGCAGCATTGCAGGAGTTTGGCGGCATGTTCATCGGGAAACCAGGGAGCACCCACCTGGTGCAACACCAGGTGGATACAGGACCACAAAGGCCTATCAGGCAGGTCCCTCATAGGGTGCCTGAGAGAGTCAAACAGACTCTGATGGAGGAGGTACAGGAGATTTTGGAACTAGAGGTGATTCAAAAGTCCAACAGTCCCTAGGCCTCACCAGTGGTGTTGGTGCCAAAGAAGGATAACAGCACCAGGTTCTGTGTGGATTACGGGAAATTAAATAGTCACACAGAGTCAGATGCGTATCCCATGCCTAGGACAGATGAGGCCCTAGAACAGCTGGGGTGGGCTAAGTATCTTACAACCATTGATCTTACCAAGGGTTACTGGCAGGTGCCCTTGACTTCCAGTGCTAGAGAGAAGTTAGCCTTTGTGACTCCTTTTGGCTTATATGAGTTCACAAAGATGCCCTTTGGGATGAAGAATGCCCCAGCAACTTTCCAGAGTCTGGTAGATCATATCTTAGCAGGAGCAGGAGGGCTTGCCCTTGCTTACATGGATGATATTGCTATCTACAGCCATTCCTGGCAAGAGCACCTTGAGCATGTCAGGGAGGTGCTGGGCAGACTACAGAGGGCATGGCTGACCATTGAGCTGAGCAAATGTCAGTTGGGTATGGCAGAGGTCTCCTACCTAGGTCATAGAGTGGGGAGTGGTACAATAAGGCCAGAACCTGCCATAGTGGAAGCCCTTCAGGCATGGCTTGCACCTGTTACCAAAAAGGAGGTGAGGGCATTCTTGGGGACAGCAGGGTACTGCAGAAAGTTCGTTCCCAATTATAGCACCATAGCTGCTCCCCTCACAGACCTGACAAGGAAAAACAGACCAGATAAGGTAGTGTGGACCCCAGCATGTGAGCAGGCATTTCAGAAGCTTAAGGAAGCTTTGGGAGGACCACCTGTGTTAGCCAGTCCAGACTACACCAAAGACTTTGTTGTGCAGGTGGATGCTTCAAGCTATGAGGTGGGGGCTGTACTGAGCCAGATTTCTTCAGAGGGAGAAAAGCACCCAGTGGTTTATCTCAGTCATAGGCTTCAACCCAGGGAGGAATGCTATGCAGTGGTAGAAAATGAATGTCTAGCCATAGTGTGGGCACTACAAAAACTTCAGCCTTATCTGTATGGAAGAAAATTCACTGTGATGACATATCACAACCCTCTAACATGATTAAACAGAGCCAGTCAGCAAAATGCCAAGTTGCTAAGATGGAGTCTGGGGTTGCAAGCATATGTTATGTCAGTGCAGCACCACAGTGGGAGTAGCAATGGCAGTGCAGATGAGCTCTCAAGACAGGGAATGGGGTGAGGTACACCCAGATGGACCTGACACTCTCAAGCGATGTTTCTCAAGGGGCACTTGAAAAACTTGCTTGAGTTCCCCGGGGGAGGAAGAGATGTGACGATTGGGGAGAGATGGGCGAAGGCTACCAGCCTAGTCATACAGAATTTGATATATAATTCTGGCATTTGTAAATAAATGTAAAATCTAGGCATGTTTTCTTGAGTGTAAAAGAATATTGTGAAATGTGGAACTGCAAAATATGTGACAACATTGCACTCTACTAGCCCAGTGAAGCATGTTGTGACCCTTTCATGTTAGAATTCGGTTCCAGTGCATCTGGATGAATGTCTCATGCCCATTGTTTTACGGCTAGAGTTTATGACCAGAATTTACATGTGGAAGGTGCTGTATTGCTCTGGTTTCTGCTAGCATGTATATGTGAAATGCCTTGTATTGTTGTAAAGTTCTGAGCAGGTGTTAGATTGCTAAATAATGCAGTTTGTGGCCTGAGAACTCAGATCAGGTGATAAGATGATGCAATATGAATACTGGGAAAACCTAAGTGTCAAAAATGATGTAATTTGGGAGGGCCTTAGAGACATGTTTGTTAGTAATGTTTAAATACTATTTCTCACAAGAGACTGAGAGCATTTTGACTTTGGACATCCAACGTATCAGCACTCTGCCTTATGCTCACATGTAAGTTTTAGCACTGTGATTTATTGTAGGAAAAGTTAAAGCTAGTAAAGATTAATTAGGTATTTTTCTTTGAAATCAGATCTGTCCTACTGTATTATTTTAAGTTTCTGTGTGATCTCTGAACTCTTAGATATCTCTGTGGTGTAGTAGTTTTGTCTTGTGTTTTAAATATTTATTATTAAATATTTTTAAAACCTTCTACCTGTGGCTGGTTTGTTCAGAGATAAGCTCTAGAGTACATAGCATATTTAGAGAGGTTATTGTAATAGACCACTCTAAAGTAAGCCTTGACTGTTAGTCATACTACCATTGGATAATAATATTACACAGTAATAATTGGACACCCTTTTAAGGGCCTTTTAGTAGCTGATATTATTAGCTGGGGGGGTGGCAGTAATTACTACAGTATAGTCTGGGTAAAGGGGCACAGCTGGAGAATCTGTGTCAGCCTTTCCCAGGAGTGTCTGTGAAGTTCTATAAACACTTATCTCAAAATGTGTGTTTGTGTGTGTGTGTGTGTGTGTGTGTGTGTGTGTGTGTGTGTGTGTGTGTGTGTGTGTGTGTGTGTGTGTGTGTGTGTGTGTGTGTGTGTGTGTATATGTGTGTTGTGTCAGCTACTTGGCAGGGACACAAAGTACTGGTTGGACAGAGAGGGTACTGGAGGTTTTAGCTTGCCCACTTAAGCTGAGATCTGGACCCTATAGCTGTGCCAGTGGGAAGTCATATTGGGGACCTGGAGAGCAAGGGAGCAACAAGCCCCAGACTGACTGTGATCTCTGTGTGCATTTAAGGGAAATTGTATTTTACTGTCTGTATTAGTTATCCTTTTCTCTTCTTTGAGACGACCTCCCTGGTGTTAGTGGTGAGGATTGAGGCTCCTTGATTGCTGGGCCAGGGCACGGTCATCACACAAGCGATCCCCTGGCAGCAGCAGCAGCTCCTGAAAGGTTTCCATACCTCTCTAAGTCTTACCACAAGAAATCTGGACAGAGCCACAAATAAAGGGGAACAAAAATAGGGATGGACTTTAAATATTAAAATATTACTCTTCTAAACTTATAAACTTGCTAGAATAACATGGTTTCTGTTAACATGCATTTTACACACACACACACACACACACACACACACACACACACACACACACACACACACACACACACACAGTTACCCCTCAACTGTGCAGATTTTCTCAGACTGTTCTGACTTTTTCCTCATATTTTTGGTCTATTTCTCAAAAAATTGTGTTTTTCTGGCAAATCATTGAGGGCTGAAGTCAGAAAAAATAGATATTTGAGTTTCAGACTTCATACCCTTCAGAAAATTCATGCTAATACAAAAAATGTTAGTCTATCAAAGTTTGAAAGAGTAATATTCAAAAAGTGTCCCTATTTTTGGGCCTTTGTGCCCCACTATTTATGGCTTTGTCCAGATTTCATGTTCTAAGAGCTTGGGAGATGTCTCTCTCTCACACACACACACACACACACACACACACACACACACACACACACACACACACACACACGAGTGCACGAGTGAGCACACACACACTGAGAGCGCTCAAGCAATCCCAACAAAGGAACAAAAATAGGGACAGAGTTTAAATATTGCTCTTATAAACTTAGTTCTTTTGTATTTAGGATAATAACTATATATAAAACGTTATACACTGTGTTATCTGCATTTTAGTGGTCAAATAGGTTTTGCGGCTTCCGATGAATTTTATTTGGTGGGAGATGGGGCAAAATGGCTCTTTTGATAGTGAAGGTTGCAGACCCCTGGTCTACACACATAAGACAACAAGAAAACTGTTACCAAGAATTTTCAAACTCATTTATGATATTCATGTTAAAATGGATGAGGAAGAAGAGGAATCAGAAGAGGAAGCTGAGAGAGCCTCAAAGTACTAGCAGCATATTTGAATACACAGATATGTATTCTGATGATGACAGATGGGATATTTTATACAGTTTTATCCTTCCACAGCTAGAGGGGATGTGATACACGCACCCATTTTGATATTCCAAGCCTTTGGCATCGTGCTTCACAGCATATCTATAGTTATGCATTGGAAATGTCTAATGTACATCTTGTCATGATTTATGCAGCTGCAGCTGTGGTTGAATACATGCTTAAGAGTTAACCTACTAGGTTAATCTACAGGAAAGCAGCATGGGACATTTTAATCCTAGCACACAACTCTGCCAGTTACCTGCTGTGCTTTTTAGGGGTGGTGTAGTCATATGAAATCTGAAACATCAAATCCCTAAAGACTACTGATGTCTAGACTTGAAAGATCTAGGAAGAAATAAATTAGATCTATGCAAAAGCAATATCTCCATCAAATGAGGCAAAAAGACGCAGTAGGAATAAAAAGTGTGACAGCCCATGCTGAGAAGGAGATCCCTAAGGAATATGAAGTTACCACCATGACAGGTGAACTCCTTAAAAACTAAAATAATCAAACAGAAAAATATATGAAACAAAGGATATAAACATGTGCTTATGCAGCCACATAGAACCACTACAGAAAGTATTTTTCTCTAAATTCTAGGAAAAGTAAACATATGCTGTAGTGAGCCTGTTAATTTTTGTACTGTAGATTCTTTTTGGATAAGAAGCAATATACGTTAGTAAAATATTTAACTTCTAAATACTCTAATGGAAAGAAATTTAATTTAGAGTCTTAACTCTAGGTATAAAAAAGACAAACAGCACAAACAAGGTATTTTTATAATACATCTCTTAAAAGGTGTATTTTGAATGAGTTCTATTTCTATATCACACCAGTTTTCAGAGGTCTCAAGATGTGGAAATACTTATTGAAAATAATCCTTTAAAATGAAAGAAATTCTCTTATTTATTGTACAGGTGAAAACCTTAACAGTAAAGATATTGTGGCAAGCTGAATGTATATTTTACAATTACACATGGCACAGCAAACGTGTGCCTTGACAGTGGACTGATCTGGAAATGTAAATGGGAAACCTGCCTATTTTCTTTCTATAGTCTTACTGGCCATTCCGTTTTAACACTCAGAATGACTGATTATACAGAAGAAGAAAAGGAATGTTATGGCAGATTTGATTTATGGAGTGCACAATCAATCAGTTGATATAAAAATGAAGTTTTTTTGAAATCTCTAATTGTTCAACCTTACCTTTGCTGCAGTGGGTATAACTAAAATGGTGTACATGACTGCTATGGTTTCTTTGCAACAGATTTACTCATATTAAATAAATGCTAATGTTAAACTACTATTATTAGGTCAATTATTGTTGTTCAGTTGTCCTTAGATTTCAGACAATACCGATTTACTTGCTATTATTTCTACAGTACCCATCAGCCCCTGCCTTACAAAACCAAAATTTGAATGTTGCTATGCAACTTTTTTATACATTATTTATGGTCAATTGATCTGTCTGCATTTTTTACCAATGACTATGGCATGTGTGTCTTCAGTATGGGATTATCTGCTGATATGTTATCAGCAATGGTTTCTCCTGAGATGCCATGTAATTACAGTGGTTCTTTTCTGAATCTGAAATTCCAGAATTCAGATGTTCACAGTCGATGAGATGTGGTGCTGATGCAACATCCCCCATCATGTGTGGTGTACTTTTATTTTTTCATTTCCATTATTCTAGTAAACATGTCACTTTCAAGTCCACATTTAAATCATTAGTACAATTTGAAATCAAAAATTCAAACCAGAAAAACTCTAGAATTCTAACCATCTTTATAATAATATGCACCAGTTTTATTAGCTTTTTGCTTGGCTCAACATAAATATGCTTCAATGTGCATTCACTGGTTATTTCTGCAGTTCTGATTTTGTGGAGAAAGCTGCATGTCTGGATTGTCAACCCAAACATATTTAACTTTTTTGTTTTTTGCTAACAATTTTATGTCTCATTTATTGATCTTATGTTCATAGGTGTGTACAAGGCTAATGGCCCAGGAGCCTTTACAAGCCTAGCCCATAGAAATGCCCTGGCATCGTGCCACCCAACATTAGTTCCCAGTGCCTCTATCAAGTAGAGCCACTGGAGTGATCTCCGGGGTGAACTTTCTATTTCCCATCCATTCATTGAGATTTCTCTTGAAGAGGGACAGCAAGGTGCTTTGCTTAACATGTATGAGAAGTTTATTCCAGAGCAAGGGCAGTCTCTGGGTGAGGAACCTGCCCCTCCAGCATGTTCTGTTGATTGTGATAATGAGAAGTTGAGGTCTCTGGAGCATGTGGTGTGGAGGGATTGGGATTTCTTTAGATGTAGCATTTCTAACAGAGCTGGGTCGGACATGGCTTTGTATGTCAAGCAGAGATCGCCTATAAGTATACTCTCTTTTGTCTTTTTTTTTATATGCCACTTGGGCTAAGCCTACAAATAATCATTCACTGGTCAGTGCTGTACTCCAGTAAACAAAATGTAACTAAATTAAATAAATAAAATAAATAAATTGACAGCCTCAACCTCTTTCATTTGAGCTGGAAGGATCGATATAATGTGGCCCTTTCATCTGAGCTGAGCAGGAGGACAATGCAGTGGGGTGACTAATGATGTATTTGGATGCAAAAGAATCAGTTCTGCAACTCCACCTGAAGGACAACTGGCTTTCCCACTCATGCCCACAAGATAAAAGGAAGGAGGAGGCCATGCAGAATGAGGGTTTAACTTGTGGAACCTAGAGTCGGGAAGCTGCTCCCACTGAGTGTGTTTCTGATTTATTTACAAAGAAAGAAAAACTGCTGAGAGCACTTGGTGGAGAAAAGTATACTGCAAGTATCCAAATGCAGCAATTTGAAAGTGGATTCCAAAAGAGATGGCATTTAGATTAATATAGGGAACATTGTTGTTGGAATGGTAAAGAGTTTGCTCTACAACAGAAAAAAGATGGCTTCCCAGCTTCACAGAATTTAGGGGAGTAAAATGAAAGACTGTCTTAAATAGACATCAATGTTGTCGCTATAAATTGGTTGTCTGTAACTCATTTCTAGCACCAGTGGTGATGAGTTACTGGACCTAGAAGATCTTGTGTTTTCTTTCTGATGTGAAGCATATGTATAAAGTACTGATTTCCCCTGCTAAGATCAATCTGATTTCATGAAACTGAGTTACTGAACTTGCTACCAAAATCTTTCAATATTTATTTCCAAATATGTGTTTGCCAAAGTGAGCTTTTTTATGCTGCAGGAACTAAAACCCTTGCTGAACTCAGTAAACATATGCTTCTGCTGGTAATAGATTTAAACTCCTTGAATCTTATACAAAAGTCCAAGAAGAGTGCAATTAAATGGGAGGAAATGAGGATTTATTACCAAGATGTGGTGATCTAGAAGTTAGCATATGAAAGTGGGGGGTTGTGGTGACATACAGACCCCCCAGAAAATAACTTTAAAGGAGGACAGCAATCTGTTGTTCTCCTTTATTTTTTCCTTTTTGTTTTCATAATTCCAGGCCTCGCAATTATGAATCTCAACATTACAGTAAGGGGCCCCTCCTGCTTTGTCAAGAAGGTGCTAAACACCACTGACTGCAAATATAAAAGGTGCATTCCCTGTACTCCTCTACTGGGTTATTTTTATATATACACTGGAGAACTTAAATATGTCATCATTTGTCTGTATAGTCAATAGGTGTTTTGTTAACATACTCACTATACTTCTGAGGTTGAGGATAATGCTCTCTCCCCAGTATTATGCAATGTCAGAGCTGCATTCTCTGACGTTATGTCTTGGAGCATGCAGAGTTCAGTGTCTACTTTTTTTTTCTATTTTTTTCTGTGTGTGTGTGTGTGTGTGTGTGTGTGTGTGTGTGTGTGTGTGTGTGTGTGTGTGTGTGTGTGTGTTGATGTTTGTAATGTCAACATTTGTGTATTTAGATATTTTTAAGTACACCCATATATTTGTGTGTATACACAGACACACATACATATATATCTCCAGAGGAGATTAAACCAATGCAAATGTTTTTATATTGGGGCCAAGCCCTGCTGCATCCTTCCACCACTCCTCCTCCTAATTCAATATACTAACTCTGAGACCTCACACTCCACAGGGGAAGAAAATATTCTACTACTCACTGACTGTAGATCACAGACACCTTTTGAACATCTCTCTATATCGACCAAATGGTCTTGCTGTACTGGGAGTCAGAACACTTCCTGTTCACTCCATTGCTCATATGTATATATACATAGATGTGTATGTGTGTGTGTGTGTGTGTGTGTGTGTGTGTGTGTGTGTGTGTGTGTGTGTGTATATGTATTTCGATGCACACACACATGGATCCCTATAAACTGATCACATTTTCACACATTCAAAATTCATATGGTTGAGACAATATGATCAAGATTTTGAAAACTTGCAGTTTCTGAATGGAGATCGCGGTAGAATGAAGATCAGGAAATGTACCCTTTTCTTCACTGTAGTGCGATATGAATGCTGGTATATACCACCCCCCCCCACACACACACACACACACACACACACACATATGGGGAGTGATTTTGTGTTTTGTTTTGTTTTTTGATGCTCAAGTTTTCCAAAACTTGATAATTTCATCTCATATGTATGAATTTTGAGTTTCTAAAAATGCGATCATCTGACATAGATCGGTATATCAACAGAAAACAGTTGATACCAGTCTAACTGAGGTAGACAACAAACAAAAGCCAGATGTAAAACCAAACAAAAATGTATTACTTCAAACAACACATTAAACAGTAAGCACTTTAATCTCAAATGATAAGTCTTTTTCAGACTGGTTATTGCAATTGGAAAGACTAGTATTTCTAATTGCATTAACCATTCTGCAGAAGTCTTATCATTTCGGATAAAAGCACTTACTGCTTAATGTGTTGTTTGAAGTAATATATATATATATATATATATATATATATATATATATATATATATATATATATATATTCATACACACACACACACACACACACACACATGTGAATATGGTCAACAGTATGTTTGGACATTGCATTTTGGTCAACTATGCAAAATACTAACAGGTATGCAAGGCTGCACAATTCTCAGGGTTGCGGAATATGCCCTTTTGACGATATTGTGCAATCTTGGAATTTTATATATATATATATATATATATATATATATATATATATATATATATATACACACAAATAATGTTTATTTTTTCTTTTTTTCTTTTTTTTTTGTTTGTAAATTGGCATGTGCTGATGTTGTTGCTTGGTACATGTAAAGTAGCAAATGCGATGTTCAAGTTGTCAGTGTTTTGTGACTGACATTTTGGATGGTGACATATATATATATATATATATATATATATATATCTATCTATCTATATATATATATATATATATATATATATATATATATACAGTCCTTATTTTCTGTAACAAAAAATAGAGAAGTAACTGAACTGCTTTTTGAAATATTTTTGCAAATTAATAGAAAATGTTTATAATGATAATATAAAATCAAGACAGGTTTGGAAAACCTCTGATACAAAAACACGCACAGCAATCTGAAGTCATGATATTGTAACACCTAGCAGAGATTATACTGAGGTGTGATTTCAGCTTTCTTAATTGCCTCTTTCAGGTGGTCTTACCCAGAACTCCTAAAATTAGATTTTTTTAGAATTCATGTGTGTAAGATCAAGTGTTATTTAAACATAATTGAAACTATAATTTTGCCTTTTGTCATTGTATTTTGTTATTAAAATGAGGGAGTGAAGCAGCTACAACTAGCAAATGTACTTTGGTATGCAGCCTAATTTATTTGCTCTTTGGCATGTGGCCTAATGTATTTACTTGCCAAAGTTATATTTAGCTTTGAAATGTATTCCAGTCTGTATAAAACAATTCATGTTGTAAAGTAGTTGCTGCATTCCCAGCTGTATACTGTAACTCCTTCTGGTATGCTGTGGTATGGAGCAGCTGCAAATGGCAAGCTATTCCCTTTGTTTGTTTTTTTCCAAGTTCCCTGCCTCTAAATACTTTTCACAAATGGATTCCTCTCATCTACTACTGCTGCAGCACTATTACAGGTGGAGGATGCGTGCACAAGAAATGTGGGAAGGTTTGTGTCATCTCCCAAAAATCTGTAAACAGGGCATTTTTCTATGTGTGAAGAACTGTGGAAAGAATTTAGAGGGTCCATTAACTGGGACTGTAAACTTGCAGAAGAGCTACTTTGTAGGGAAGAGTAAAGCACACATTTTTAATGTAATGACAGTGCTTAGTGTACCGTCACAAGCAATGTCTACATTATTAATGATTCTTTGTGCTTCTTGATACTGTTGAAAGTCTACTCACTGTCAGAACCGATTGTACAGCAGTCAAATGCTAATGGCGGATGTGGCTTAAAGGTATTACTAGGTATTCATTTCTGGTTTTCTGTTCTGAGGAGCAGACAATCTGATCAGGATTCTTATCTGAAGATGCTGTAAAAGGAATATGCATGATAAATGGGAGAGGTATTTCACTTCTACATTGTAACTGGTATATATATATATATATATTGTCTCTACATTACTGGTTTTTAGAAGCTATTAGCAGTCACTTAACTTATCTCTAATTTGTAATATTGTTAAATGTTTTAATATTGTTCTACATATCTATGTATTATGTCTTTGTAGTCATGCATTAGAGTGTCTTTGTGTTTGTGGAGCTTTTCTCCCCGGGTCTCATTAAAAAAGGCTTTGGCCCAGTTGGACCAACCTGGTCAACAAATGTCAAATAAATATAGTTAACCATGTCAGAGCTCTCCACTGTTACCCTTATTTCCTTATTTTGCATTTATAAATTGTTATGCCTTAGTCATTTGTATGGGGGGGAGGCAGTGTGTGCAAAACAGTGTGAAAATTCCTAGAAGTGAGACACAATGCTAGCATCCCCTGGAAATGTATAATTATTAATTTATTTAGTTATTTAGTTAGTTAGCCTCCTCAGGTCTAGCACCCATTTGTTTTCTTTATGTGTGTGAAAGTCATTTGGGAGGGAGAGGAGTCATCATGTAAGCAGATTCAAGTGGTGACTTTAATGTCCCTGTCCTGCATGTATATTAAACTACATCATGAATATGGCTTGATATGGTCATGTGCACATTAAAATAAAGTCAGGGAAAGCAGCAGGCTCAGATGAGGTTACAGCAGATATGATAAAGATGCTGGGTGAGATAGGGGAGAAATAGCTCCTGAGGGTACTCACAGCAGTGTGGAGAGAAATGCATATTCTAGATGACTGGAGTATAAGCCTAGTCATGCCAGTGTACAAGAAAAAAGGGGACATCCACAAGTGTGGGCAGTACAGAGGCATCAAACTCCTTTCATATTGCATGAAAGTTCTGGAGAGGGTGATTAATAAATGGATACGCAGAGTAGTAGAATGTAAGATGGGAAATTAGCAATTTAGATTCAGATCAGGATGTAGTACAATTGACCTGATGTTTGCAGTGAGACAGATACTTAAGAAGATGTTAGAGTTGAGGAGATAGTCCAACTGGGCATTCCTAGACTTGGAGAAAGCATATGACAAGGTCTCAGGAAAGCTGATCTGTGCAGTACTCAGGTGGTTTGAAGTCCCAGAAACATTGGTAGAATTAGTGCAGGCTATGTACAAGGACCCAGTGACTCAAGCACGAACAGTGTTCAACCTCACAGAGGGGTTCCCAGTGGGAGTGGGGGTACACCAGGGTTCAGCTCTGAGCCCACTGCTGTTCATATTGGTGATGGACAACATTAGCACACAGGTCAGGAGGGACAGATCAACAAAGTTGCTGTACACAGATGATGTGGCATTAAAGGCAAACTCTGAGCTAGATCTTCAGCAAAGGATAGGAGAACAGAATGCAAAGCTCAAGGCACATGGGATGAAAATAAGCACAGATAAAACAGTGGTAATGGCAGCAAATTGGGGAAATCAGAAGAAGCTGAGAATAGAGATAGAAGTGAAGACAGTGGAACAGGTAAACAGCTTCAAGTATCTGGAAGGGGTGTTTGAGGAGAAGACAAGTCTGAATGAAGAGGTCAAAGCTAGAATCAGAGGGGCTGCAGCCAAATGGCATAGAGTGTCAGGTGTAGTCTATGACAGAAGAATGCCAAAGAAGCTTTAAAGTAAGGTGTACAAGACAGTGGTATGACCAGTACTAGTGTATGGTATAGAAACCTGGGCAGTAAAGGCAGAACAGTTGAAGAAGCTGGAAATGAAGTGCCTGAGATGGGTGGTAAGATGCATACTATGGGAAAGACGAAGAAATGAGGACATAAGAGAAGAAGCCAAAGTAGCTCAAATTGCAGAAAAGATCAAAGAGAACAGATTACTGTAGTTTGGACACGTGCAGAAAAGCAGAAGACAATCTGGTGAGGAAGATTCAGGACAGCCAGGAAGAAGGTAAGAGGAAGTGAGGACATCCAGCAAAAAGGTGAATGGATTGTGTGAAAGAAGATCTGCGACACTCAGGCATGAGTGTTGAAGAAGGCAAGAGTGTAGCACTGAATCAAGAGAGTTGGCGACAGTTAACGTGATACCTGAACCCCATGTAGAAAAAACAGGAAAAAGGGGGCTGATGATAATGATGATGATGGCCATGTGCACAGCCTCAGCATGCAGTGCTGCATGCTGAACTCCTTTCTGAAAGGGCTATATGCCCAGCCTCAGCATGTAGTGTTGCATGCTCTACTCCTCTCTGATAGGGCCATGTGCACAGCCACAGCATGCAGTGCTGCATGTTTTACTCCTCCCTGATAGGGCCATGTGCACAGCCACAGCATGCAGTGCTGCATGCTTTACTCCTCTCTGATAGGGCCATGTGCACAGCCTCAGCATGTAGTGTTGCATGCTCTACTCCTCTCTGATAGGGCCATGTGCACAGCCACAGCATGCAGTGCTGCATGCTTTACTCCTCTCTGATAGGGTTATGTGCACAGCCACAGCATGCAGTGCTGCATGCTTTACTCCTCTCTGATAGGGTTATGTGTACAGCTTCAGCATGCAGTGCTGCATGCTTTACTCCTCTCTGATAGGGCCATGTGCACAGCCACAGCATGCAGTGCTGCATGCTTTACTCCTCTCTGTCCAGTAGGTGCCAGCTTTGCAGCTGCCTGATCTACATGTCTCCTCCCTCCCATCCCCATCCCAAGTGGGTGAGCTGGGCTTGGAAACTCACTTCCATTTTTCAGCTTCAGCCCCTCTAGTACCTGAGTCTTGAACTCTTCTATTGATTGTAACTGATCATGGTTGTAGTCATGGCTTCAGCTCTCTATTCCCATGTAGCATGGAACAACTATGTATTAATTTCTGTTTGCTTTTGTGTGACATTTTTGCAGTAACTCATGTTCAAGTGTGGGCAATGCAGAATTTATCCAACTTTTGATGCCATTTCTTTTATTTCATTTGGGATTTTTGCAGGCTTCTTTGTTGAGGTTTTTTTTATGTTTTTTTTATGGGATGGTCAGTTTACTCATGGTGGAGACACATCTGTATACATGACCAGCATTCTGGTTCACAGGTTCAGACTTTCTTACTGACTATACAGCAAAGGAGTCCATAAAGAAGTTCATACATCACTCAGTATGGGTAGTAGACTAACAGTGTCCACCATTTAGTAGATTTTCTATACATATCTAAGAAAAAAATTGTAATCACTCATCCCGATATCCAGAAATGTTTTAAAGGTCAATGGGAAAGTACTCTGCTTGATATGTAAGGGCAGTCTTTCCCAGAAATGGATGCATTTGGGTTAGATGACTTTCATATCATCTGGTGTTGCTGATGTTGTACTATATGTTCACATTTCTTCCATGAGTAGCTCCTTTATCACTGGTTCTTTTAAAGTGGAACTGTTCAGAGAATTGCACATTGTTTGTAGCAATGAAGGCTAAGCAGCTACTCATCAGGAATCCGAATAACTGTGAATAGAGGGAAATAGAGGGAAGGGGTTTTAGTCAGTTACAGTAGGTAAGGGTCCTGAGACCTATGTTGTTTTAGATGAGGAAAAACTGAGGTCTCCTGAGTTTCTTTATGTGCTTAGTGAGGTACCTGCAAAAGGGGGCAGTATATCTGATTATCGATAGAGTAAGGGAGGAATAAATAGGACTATAATTTCTTTATACCTTTAAGAAATATCATGAAGAATAGTTTGTGCACAGTAACAAGGAGAGCTTTTTATCAACATAGGTACTAGTATCCCTGATGACTATGCCAGATTTAAGTGGAATGTTATAAAGAAGGTATGTAGTCATGATGCCAGACTTACCAAGGGAAACTATTTTACATTTTTTATTGATGAGAATAAGCCCATAACTAACACATCAATTACTTGTTTGGTATAGCCCTTGCTGGAGAATTTGAGTATCAGAATGAAATTTCATAACTACCACCTATTTTACAGTAGCAATGAGGACCAGATCCAGGACAGCTGGTTGGGGGCCTGGGCCTGGCCTTAATAATATATTAAAAAAATGATAACCCACTCCACTCCTCTGCTTTGTACCTTCAATAACAAAACAAAACATACAGATTCAGCCATCAGCAGTCTCCAAGAAGTGCAGAGGAGATTCAGCCAGCAGCACTCTGCCAGAAGTACAGAGGAGAGTCTATTTGTACAAAGGAGGTCACACTGATGATCATATGTGGGAGATTATTACATAGATGACCTTATATGAGAGATTTGTTTTGAATCACACAATAAGGCGAAGGAGCTAGAAACAGTCATATCCTGTACTCTTGTCTACAGCAATCAGCTCATTATCCACTGCACTAACTGCTAGACCTTTCTTAATTTCTTCATTTTCTGATAAAACACCAGTGATAACAGTCAGTCAATAGCGTTAGTCATTAGACTTTTATCACTTAAACCTTTGAGCTATTAACAGTCTTCTGCACTCAAAAGTATAGGGTTTGGATCCTTCCACCACTATTTACCTACTGTGTGTCTTTGAGCAAGTCATAATACAGTACTGCCGACCTGTCCCTGAAAAGGGATACTTTGCCCAATGGAGTTACATGTTTAATGGATTAAAAAAATAAAATTCAAAAATAGTTCCCACCATTAGTTTTGATTTAAGAAGATGAAAAGTGTTTTGGTCTTTTCCTTCTAAAACGTTGGGCTTTTGGCAAATTGTTGTGGGTTGCAGTAACTAAATAAGGATGGTCATGTGAGTTTCAGACTTTGTATCCTTCAGGAAATGCTTGCTAATGCAAATCTTGTTATACTAGCAACTTTTTTCAGTATATAAGAGAAATATTTAAAATATGTTCCTTACCTGACTTCTAGGCCTTTGTCTCTGATTTTTCAGCTAAGAGGTTAGGAGGGCAATGGGGGTACAATGGTTCTCACAGTAGTGAGCTGAAATACACTTCTTGTTCATTATTTGTGTATATGTTCCTTCATTTTTTCACAACCAAACATCTCAATGAATTCAGACATAGGAAAGTCTGTAATTTATAGTCACATTTGTGTGTGTGTGTGTGTGTGTGTGTGTGTGTGTGTGTGTGTGTGTGTGCGTGTGCGCGTGTGCGCGTGTGCGCGTGTGTGTGTATGTGTGTGTGTGTGTATACTTTGGGATGGACTACATGTATTTTGTATACTGCTCCAGGATTGCAGAAAACTCCCCTCCTGCATAATAGAAAAAACATAATTTCAGATAAATCATGGGGGATTACAGTCAGTCAGTCAATCATTAGAGGGTTATTCTTGCTCAGAAAATATGCTCTAAACTAATTTTTTTATTCACAAATTGCTAGCATTTCTTTTGGGCCAAAGCCCAGGAGCACTGTCTGGTTAAGTGACTTGCGGAGAGTCACACAGTAGGCAGAAGGAGCTAGAAATAGTCAGATCCTGTACTCTTGTCTGCAGGAAGCATCTTATTAATCCACTGCACTAACTGCCAGACCTTTCTTAATTTCTTCATTTTCTGATAAAACACCAAGGATAACAGTCAGTCAATACCGTTAGTCATTAGACTTTTATAGCTGTTATTCAGAAAATGCATTTCAAGTTAATTCAAGTAATCTGGAGCTTAAAACTTTGAACTATTAGCAGTTTCCTGCACTTAAAAGTATATGGTTTCATCCTTCCACCACTATTTACCTACTGTGTGTCTTTGATC
This sequence comes from Protopterus annectens, assembly GCF_019279795.1. Classification (NCBI taxonomy): domain Eukaryota; kingdom Metazoa; phylum Chordata; order Ceratodontiformes; family Protopteridae; genus Protopterus; species Protopterus annectens. The sequence goes on from NC_056751.1 coordinate 686,223,994, forward strand.
AAGTCATAATACAGTACTGCTGAGCTGTCCCTGAAAAGGGATACTTTGCCCAGTGGAGTTACATGTTTAATGGATAAAAAAAATAAAATTTTAAATTATTCCCACCATTAGTTTTGGCTTAAGAAGCTGAAAAGTGTTTTGGCCTTTTCCTTCTAAAACTTGTGGCTTTCTGGCAAATTGCTGTGGGTTGCAGTAACTAAATAATGGTGATCATGTGAGTTTCAGTCTTTGTGAACTTCAGGAAATGCTTGCTAATGCAAATCTTGTTATACTAGCAACTTTTTTCAATATGTAAGAGAAGTATTTAACATCTGTTCCTGACTTCTGGGCCTTTGTCTCTGATTTTTGAGTTAAGAGATTGGGAGGGCATTGGGAGTACAATGACTTTCTCAGCAGTGAGCTGAAATATGCTTCTTGGCCATTATTTGTGTATTTATTCCTTCATTTTATCACAACCAAACATCTCAATGAATTCAGACATATGAATATCTGTGTGTGTGTGTGTGTGTGTGTGTGTGTGTGTGTGTGTGTGTGTGTGTGTGTGTGTGTGTGTGTGTGTGTGTGTAAGTACTTTGTTCCAGCATCCTAGTGTAGTTATGGTGCAAAGGATAATCAGTTGTAGTAAATATGAATATTATCATTTGAGCAATGTTCCAAGAGTATAATTCTTGGTTTAATTGTTTTGTCGACTGTCAACAGCTTGTTTATTATTTGGCTGTGAATAAACAGATATGAATTATTTGAGTTTAATGTTTTTAACTATGATTACATTTTAATTTAACTTGTTTTTTGCAGGCACTCAGGTGTGAAATTAATTTTGGTGGGTTACAATAGTTTGAACTTAATGCAGATGAGTAAAACTTGAGCTGTTAATGATTTGCTTACTGTAATGCAGGATTTGGTCCCCTCAGTCTCTAACGGTCTAGTATGTGAGTCTGCCCAAGTCACTTTACCAGACAGTGTTCCTTTTTTGCCCCTTTAAAGAGACACTTGTGTCCAGTATGTTGTCCCAAGCTGTTAACATATTTTGCATATTTATCCTTTGTATTCTCACACCCTTTAGATAGTCACTAATTAGAGCTTTAATCTGTGATATTTGATTATGAATGTCACCATGTTCTTTGTAGTTTAATGGATTGCCAGATATATTTTCAATGAATGTGAGTTTCAAAGGAAGAGAGGTTTACTATTGAGCATGCTGTCTGTTTTCAATGTGAGAGTGTATTGTTTGTTTATGAAATGGTTGTCAGTGTTTTTTTCTGTAAAAAGTTTTAAATTAAATCCAAATCTCAGTGATCATTATAACAGTCTTCTTCTTCTTTCGGCTGTTCCCGTTAAGGGTCGCCACAGCAGATCAACTGTTTCCATTTCTTCCTGTCCTCTGCATCTTGCTGTGTCACACCAACCGCCTGCATGTCCTCTCTCACCACATCCATAAATCTTATCTTAGGCCTTCCTCTTTTCCTGTTATCTGGCAGCTTCATCCTTAGCATCTTTTTCCCAATATACTCTGCATCCCTCCTCAGCACATGTCCAAACCAACGTAATCTTGCCTCTCTGGCTTTGTCTCCAAACCTTCCAACCTGGGCTGACCCTCTAATATACTTATTCCTAATCCTGTCCATCCTCGTCACACCCAGTGCAAATCTTAACATTTTCAGCTCTGCCACATCAAGCTCTGACTCCTACCTTTTTGTCAGTGCCACTGTCTCCAACCCGTATAACATAGCTGGTCTCATTACCCTCTTGTAGACCTTCCCTTTCACTCTTACTGGTACCTGTCTGTCACAAATCACTCCTGACACTCTTCTCCACCCACTCCATCCTGCCTGTACTCTCTTCTTCACCTCTCTTCCACACACTCACCATTACTCTGAACTGTTGATCCCAAGTACTTAAACTTATTCACCTTCATCACCTCTACTCCCTGCATCCTCACTATTCCTCTGTCCTCCCTTTCATTCACACACATATATTCTGTCTTAGTCTTGCTGACCTTCATTCCTATTCTCTCTCTAGAGCATATCTCCACCTCTCCAGGGTCTCCTCCACCTGTTCCCTACTCTCACTACAGATCACAATGTCATCTGCAAACATCATAGTCCACGGGGACTCCTGTCTGATCTCGTCTGTCAACCTGTCCATCAACATTGCAAATAAGAAAGGGCTCAGAGCCAATCCTTGATGTAATCCCACCTCCACCTTAAACGCATCCGTTATTCCCACTGCAGACCTCACCACTGTCACACTACCCTCATATATATCCTGTACCACTCTTACATACTTCTCTGACTTCCTCATACAATACCACAACTCCTCTCTAGGCACCCTGTCATATGCTTTCTCTAAATTCACAAAGACACAATGCAACTCCTTCTGACCTTCTCTGTACTTCTCCAGCAACACTCTCAGAGCAAACATTGCATCTGTAGTGCTCTTTCCTGGCATGAAACCATACTGCTGATCACTAATCATCACCTCCCTTCTTAACGTAGCTTCCACTACTCTTTACCATAACTTCATGCTGTGACTGATCAGTTTAATCCCTCTGTAGTTACTACAGCTCTGCACATCACCCTTATTCTTAAAAATCTGTACCAAAGCACTTTTTCTCCATTCCTCAGGCACCCTCTCACCTTCCAAGATTTCATTAAACAATCTAGTTAAAAACTCCACTGCCATTTCACCTAAACACCTCCATGCTTCCACAGGTATGTCATCTGGACCAACAGCCTTACCATTCTTCATCCTCTTCATAGCTATCCTTACTTCCTCCTTGCTAATCCACTGCACTTCATGATTCACTATCCGCACATCATCCAACCTTCTCTCCCTCTCATTCTCTTCATTTATCAACCCCTCAAAGTACTCTTTCCATCTGCTCAACACACTCTTCTCGCTTGTGAGTACATTTCCCTCATTATTCTTTATCACCCTTACCTGCTGCACATCTTTACTAGCTCAGACCCTCTGTCTAGCCAATCGGTACAGGTCCTTTTCTCCCTCCTTAGTGTTCAACCTTTTATACAACTCTTCATATGCCTTATGCTTTGCCACCTCTCTCTTTGCCATGCACCTCATCTCCTTATACTCTTGTCTACTTTCTTCATCTCTCTGATAATCCCACTTCTTCTTTGCCAACCTCTTTCTCTGTATACTCTCCTGTACTTCCTCATTCCACCGCCATGTCTTCTTATCGTCTTTCCTCCGTCCAGATGTCATGCCAAGCACCTTTCTACTCGTCTCCCTTACTAGCTCTGCTGTAATTACCCAGCTATTTGGTAACTCTTCACTGCCACCCAGTGCCTGTCTTAACTCTTCCCTGAACATCACCTCACAATTATCCTTTTTCAATTTCCACCATTTGATCCTTGGTGTTGCCCTCACACTCATCCTCCTCTTTTTGATCACCAATGTCATCCTACAAACCACCCTCCTATGCTGCCTAACTACACTTTCCCCTGCCACCACTTTACAGTCTCCAATCTCCTTCAGATTGGCCCTTCTACATAAGATATAATCCACCTGTGTGCATCTTCCTCCACTCTTGTATGTCACCCTATGCTCCTCCCTCTTGTTAAAATACGTATTCATCACAGCCATGTCCATCCTTTTCGCAACATTCACTACCATCTGACCTTCTGCATTCCTTTGCTTAACACCATACCTACCCATCACTTCCTCATCCCCTCTGTTCCCTTCACCAATATGCCCATTGAAATCTGCTTCAGTCACCAGTCTCTCACCCTTGGGTACAGTCATCACCACTTCATCCAACTCACTCCAAAATTTTTCTTTCTCATCCATCGCACACCCAACTTGTGGAGCATATGCACTAACAACATTCATCATTACACCATCAATTTCCAGCTTCATAAATATCACTCTATCTGACACTCTTTTCACCTCCAAAACACTCTTAGCATACTGTTCCTTCAGGATAATGCCTACGCCATTTCTCCTCCCATCCACACCATGATAAAACAATTTAAAACCACCTCCGAGACAACTAGCCCTGCTCCTCTTCCATCTGGTCTCTTGCACACACAATATACCAACCGTCCTTCAGTTCATCCTATCAGCTAGCTCCCTCCCTATACCAGTCATACTGCCAACATTCAAAGTTCCGACCCTCACTATCACAGTCCTAGCCTTTACCTGCCTTCAAGCATGCCTTCCACCTCTTCTCCTCCTTCGGCCAATAGTAGCCCAATTTCTGCCAGCACTCTGTTGGCCAACAGTACTGGTGGCGGTCATTGTTAACCCGGGCCTCAACCAATCCGGTATGAATTTCTGTACAGTTTTCTGCATATATGATGTGGCAAAATTTTATGCCGGATGCCCTTCCTGACACAACCCTCCCCATTTATCTGGGCTTGGGACCAGCACAAAGAAATGCACTGGCTTGTGCATACCCAGTGGCTGGGTTAGTGATCATTATAACAGTAATGAACAAAATAGTATGCACACTGATAGGTCTGAACAGTGTTTTTTTTTTGTAACTGGAAGAAACAGCTAAGTATTGAGATATCAGTATAGCTTAGAGGGGGTCACTAGACCTAGGGTCCCATTTGGTTAGGATCCAGCTCTCGTACCCATCAGACTTGGTTAGCCATAATCTCTTGATATTATCTTCAACATCAGATAAGTATGTAGCAAGGAGACAGGGCCCCAGGATGGACCCCCATGAAACATGGCTGTTGATTGTCTTTTGTGTACAACAAATACTCCCAACCATAATTGTATAGGCTCTATCATTTAGTCAGTTACTTATCCAGTGAACTATGTAAGGACTAATGTTGAGACATTGTGCCAATAATCCTATCTTGGGGATAAAAACAAAGACATTTGCAAGATTTAGGTAAACAAGAGGGACTATATAATCCTTGTCAATAGCAGACCTTTTAAAGAACTCAACCGGGTCAGGCAGACATGATCTATTTTTTACAAAGCAGAACTTATGTGTATCCAGAGATATAAGGCCACCTGCAGTGTTGTTTATTAGATCAGCTGTAGTATGTTCCATAGTCTTGCAATACTACTACTATGTCATGTGATGGATCATGTTTATACAAGGACACCATGGCAACTGTTCTCTACAGCTTTGAGCTGTAACCTCTGCAGACACTCAGGATGAAGAGGTGAAGAAGGCATTTTGCTTTTGATGATGACTATGACCTAAATATATTATCATTGACAATGAAACTGGTCATAGGATTATGGGAACATAAGAATTACAAGACAAGTAAGTTTTAAGATTGGCTGAATCCCACACTACTTGGAGGTCATGACAGATGACCAACTTAAACTTGATCTTCACATCCATAACTGTATTAATAAAACTCATCAAAAGCTTGGCCTTCTTTACAGAAACAAAAGATTCCTCAGAAATGAATCTAAACTCACTCTAGCTCAAGCCTATCTACTTCCCAGTCTATTTTAAGCTTTAGCAATTCTCACCTACCTTCGAACAAATCTGCTATCAAAACCTGAACTCACCTACAATAAAATTGCCAGATTTGCCACAAACCAACCCTATAACTCTCACCATTGTCTATCCCTGAAAAAGTTAAATTGTCCTGAATTATGCCATCAGCTGCTACTGCCTCAACTTCATTTGACACACTCCATCCTTAATCAGCCCCACTCTTGTCCTGCCCTCTCAATTCTCATCTCTCCTTACATACCTCACCGCACACTTTACAGCTCCAAACAACACCTGTTGCAGATCTACAACCCTAACAAAACCAGTGGTAAACTTCTCTATAACCACTCTGTGGCCACTGCTTGGAATAAGCTACCACCATACTTAAGAGCAATCACCAACACAAACTTCTTCAAAAAAACTCTAAAAGACTATATATTAAACTCTAGGACTTGATCCTGCTATGACCCTACTTGATATACCTTTTCCCACCCTCTCCTTTATCACTTATTGACTTAGTAATCTATTTCCACCTTCTGTCTTATCACTTTACTCTCCTACTAATCTATTTTCCTCTTACCCTGCATTTGAAATAAATAGTAATGGTCATATGATTTTACTATTATGCTGGATTATGTTGAACAACTGTTCTGTCGTATGTTTATTTTTTATTTTTATTCTTTATGAGTATGTAATGTAGTATACTTTTGTGTAAATACTGCTGTATTGAATGCTATTGAATGTTAATATCTCTGTACTATTAATGTGGTTCTTTTACTTACTTTGTTGTTAATTATTGCATATGTTTGTTTTGGAGCTTTTCTCCTTGTTTTATACTGGATACTGGCTGTGGTTTGGTTCTACTATATTTTTTGTTACAGTAACTTTTGGTTGTTAGTAGAACCATTTGCCTGCACCACATTCTGTTTTTGCATAACTAAGTTTTAAGATTATTGGTGCCTAGCCGGCACCTATCCTCATGATGTACCTCTAAAAGAATGAAGCAGGTCATGCCAGAGATGAACTTTCAGATGTTCATCAAATTATTAAAGACAGTTTTTTTGTTACAGTCTTGGAGAATGTGAATGTTCAATTCTGTATAACACTAAAGAAGCATTAATTACAGAGATGGGGTAAATGTTGGGTCATAAATCTGTCTCTACAGAGTTTTGTTTATATGCTGGTGGAGATTCAGAACTTTAGATCTGGTGTTTCTGGAGCTGTTTAGTTTGCAGAGATGTAAATGGTAAAGGAGGATTGGGCCTTTAATGGAATAGAATGCAAGACAGAGATCTTCACTTAGTCTATTTGAGACCAGGCTGTTAAGGTGGTAAATAAAGGAGTTCATCTATTGGCAGCAGTAAAATCTTTCTTCATAACACATGCATGTGGAAGACAGAGTTTCAGTAACAGAGTCTCCTCTAAGTATAAAAATCGCCAGCTTATATACTTTTTAATATGCAGCATCAGCAGTTTATTAGAACAAAGGAATATAATACTGACCAATCAACTTTGGACAAGTTTCAGAACATATAGCTTCACATACAATAATATCCATGTTGCTAGGCTAAGCAGATCTGTACATTTGACGAAATGACTTTGTACACATTACAACCAGCTTAAGTAGACCCCTGTTGCTGGGGTCTCAGGCAGAAAACCTAACTTCCTTTAGAAACATATTTATCGATTAAATTCCTACTGTCAGAAGTTTTATACAAAAACATACTCATCATCAGGTTCCAGAAAAACACATGCAGCTGCTTAGTACATGTCCAGCATTTTGTACTTCTTTATACATGTCTCAAATCACGTACTCAGACTCTTCTACAAAAACATATGTTCTTGTTCATTTCTCCCTTACAATCCCCCATTTGATGCTGTGTAACATCAATCCTAATTTTTTTATGCATCCATTCATACATTTTACAAAAGTCCTTCATTACATCATCTGCATCAGTGTCCATTTCAATACTTTTTCCATCAACATTTTTATGCAGTCCATGGTGTACTTTCAGTAATTACTTGCTGCAGATTTACAAGAGTTTTAGCACTTAATTTCAAACATAATGCTTTTAACACAAACAATAATACAAATAATACTATGACTATTATTGCTATAAGCATAAAAAGCTTTAGTATCCCACCTCCCCATCCAGAAAACAAATTAGTGAGCCAAGTCCACTGGGAACTGTCTGCTTCTTTAGCATGTGACAGTTTGGTAACTTTTTGTATAATATCAAGGTGGGTCTCTATTGCGTGCTTGTTATCTGGAATAAACATACAGCATTTCTCATGCATGAGCACACATACACCCCCTTTAGAAGAACACACAAAATCAAGTGCCATTCTATTTTGCAGTACCACAGTTCTCATAGTAGTCATTTCAACATTGATCAAATTTACAGTCTCAAAGGTTGAATTTGCCAGAACCTCTAACAGTTTTGACAGTTTATGTAGTTCCCAGATAGCTTTAGGTGCTCCACAGGCTGGTGCAATACCGACCCCGGAAATCACGTCATCTCCAAGGTCCATATGTGTCAGTCCCTTTGAGGCAGCCTGCCCTAAATCATATAGCCATGATGCGTCAATCTTTCCCAATGGATCATTTGCAGGTTTAACTTCTCGTACATTGCAAATTTTCCCTGCTGGTAAAGTATCCGTATGTCGGATAACAGGAACCAAGTGGCCTAAAAAAACAACTACCTGACCAATTTTCAGGTAACCATTCATAAGCCTTTCTACCACAAATAAAATAACATCCTTCTCCTAGAATAACTTTAGAAGCATTTTCAGAGGCATTATTATTAGTAACAGTTTGAAAAAACACATCAAGTCCAAGTTCCTTTTTCATTTGAGAAAGATTATAATTGTTTTTATCAGTACTATTTTCAAAGAGCCAAACTTGCTGTAGTCTCAATAATGAATCATTCATTTGGCTCCATGTATTATCCACATTAGAGCACAAACACCAGTTAGAATAAGTCCAGAGCTGGCTAGTAATGGATTTATTTACTCTTCCACTGGTTTGGTTCCCCGGGACATGAAGGAGGCTGGTAGCATTATGAGTCATGCAGGCTCTCAAAATAGTAACATTACACTTGCTCCATCCTACTTTTTGGATCCCTGCTTGTTTTTGTCAGAGAATGCAATGCTGATGAAATACAAGGGACAATGGCACTGTCTTGTTTGTGTGTTCTACCAATCCCCCAGAAGAATTGGTTAAAATCAGACTATACATGGAAATGTTTAATGCTGAAGCAGTAAATAAAATACCAGCATGTGCTGTGGGAATAGCCGTACACACCCAACAGTTACTGACATTAAAGAACAAAGCATAAGTTAGCTTTAAGGCTTGGTAAGTGTTAAAAGTGGGGTGCCATGAAATAGGCCTTTTGGCTATGTCAGTGTCATTGTTGGCATAGGTTCATAGGTAGGTACTAGGCTATTGGCCCTATATAAGCCTAGCCAAAAAGGTACCCTGGCTTTTGCCACCCAAGAAAATTATTTTCCTGTGCCCCTGTCAAGCAGAGCCACAGAGGTGATCCTCGGGGTGAATTTCCAATTTCCTATCCAATCATCAAGATGTTTCTTGAAGAGTGTTAATGAGGAGCTTTGTTTGATATAGATAGGTAGTTTCTTCCAGAGTATGGGAAGTCTCTGGGACATGAATCTATCCCTCCAGCATGTTCTGTTTATTGTGGTGACAAGGGTTAGATCCTTAGAGCGTGTAGCTTGGAGGGATTGGGATTTCTTTAAATGGAGCATGTGACGTTGAATCACAAAATCTGTGTTCCCTGCTGGACCATGGGCCTCATGGGCCTGGAAATGATAGTTGTAAGAGGTATAAGTATTTAATGTGACAACAACACAGGCTTTCAAACAAAACTGGTCCCCCTCTCCCCAATAAATTTTGGCCTTTTCCAGATTTATTGTGCTGCAAAGTTCAAAGATACAGCTGAGTGCTGAGTAGATTTTACAAGGAGCTAAGAGCTGCAGGGGACAAAAGGTTAGTGCTGCTTATGCTGAGTCTGCTTGCACTGTTAATAGCACAACAGGTAGTGTACTTACTTTTGATGCAGAAGGCTGTGGGTTCTACTCCCACAGTAGGTAGACGCATTGCCGATACTGTACTGTGTTGCAGAGGGGGTGGATGCTGCAGTCCTTTTTGGTGAAGATACCTAGTAACTATGAACCTGTTGTCAGTTTGCTGTCCATTCCCTATTACAATATTACTAGCTTATCATTTTTTGTTTAGTGTAACATAGGCAATTTATTCCTCAAGGGCAACAGGCACTTTATTTGTAGATGAAACAATGAAATATAAAGTTGTTTGCTAGCAGCAACCTCTTCATTAGTTACAGATCTCTTTAATGTAGAATTATTCAGATGACTTTTACTTCTTCAGAGATTGTGCATATTTACTGATACTGGTAGACTGTAGACATTTGAATAGACTTTTATGATGGAAATGTTCTGAATTGGGCAGTTTTGTCATTACTGGTGCATGCATTTTGTTTCATTGTTAACTAGAAAAATGTTCAAAACAATAAATTTAAAATGCCCTCTAAAACTGTGCTGTATTGTACAAGGAATATAATTTAATACAAGTTTGAAGGGGTTGGGAGGGTGGCCTAATGGTTAAGGTCTTTGCCTTACAAACACAAGGTGCAGGGTTCGAGTCTCACAAGGGATAATTGGCTAGGCTTAAAATGGCTCGCAAGAGCAGTTAGCTTAGTACTAATCTATGAACATACTCTATGAACATATCAAAAAGCATGTGTATGTTTCAAGTGCAAGGGGCCTGTGATTTGAAAACAGCCCAAAGTTAATCTTTATCTGCCACTGGTAAAATTTATTTTCTTTGAATGTGGGTTTCAATGCTGTTTCAATGAATGTGAGTTTTAAGGGCAGAGAAGTCTTAATGCTAAGTCTGTTTTCATAGTGAGACTGCATTCTTTTGTTTAGCAGATATCTATTAGTGTTTGTGCTGTAAAATGCAAAATAAAACTTTCAAATTAAGTCCAAATCATTGCAGAAGTAAAGCAGTATGCACATTAGTGTTTATGCTAAATGGGGTGAAATAGCCAAGTAATGGTTCATTGTAATGGCTGCAGGGGGGAGGCTCCATTCGACCATGATTTTGTGAGGGGGAAGGGCGGCAAACTCAAAGACAGCCCTGGATGAACTATACCTCTCAGCTGTCCAGATTTTTGCAGAATGAATCAATTTGTGCTTTTTATTTTTGGTTTGTTCCTCATAAAGTTTGTGTTTTTCTGGCAAATCATTTAGGAATTAAGTCACTAAATAATAGCAGACACTGAGTTTCAGACTTCATAACCTTCAGAAAAATGCATGCTAAAGCAAGACCTGTTATTCTATCAACTGTCTCAGTTCATACATGAGCAATTTTTAGTACTGTTTATACATTCCCTCAATATATTTGGCCTTGTCCAGATTTCCTGCATTAACAGGTTGAGAGGTACGTGCAAATAAATTGCTATATAGAATTAGGCATATCCAAACCTCTCAAATGTCTCCGATTTTGGCTCAAAATGTTGCTCTTCCCCTAATAATCCCGCCGCAAAATGGCAATTTTGAACGAAAATGTGCAGGGTTTACAATTAATAAATAACTGTAATAATCAGAGTTATAGATTACTTTCATTTCAGAAATGCATGTTGATTTTTTTATTTTGTCAGCTTCTCAAGTTAGCAGTACTAATATTAAAAAAGTATCCCTTCTTTGACAGGTTCCCAGCTGTATTGTGTGGCTATTTTATATTTTTGCATCACATTTTTGGTCCGTTTTTCATAAAATTGTGTTTTTTTGGCAAATTAGTGGAAAATCATTAAAGACTGAAGTTAGAAAATAATGACAGACATTTGAGTTTCAGATTTCATACCCTTCAGAAAATTCATACTAATGCAAGACCTGCTATTCTATTATCTTTCTAAGTTTATAAGAGCAATATTTAAGAATTGTCCTTATTTTTGGGCCTTTGTCCCACTTCTATGTATGGCTTTGTCCAGATTTCTTCCTCTGAGGTTGAGAGGTATGACAAATGTGGCAGGGCCATCACAGTCAGCCAGAGACATTTCAAATTGTGACATACTTGTTGCATCCCACTCCCCCATGTAGTGACTCTGGATGTGTCTAAACAAGGCAAGGAGCAGTTATGCAGTGTAAATGTGCAGAGTATCCCCCCATCCAAGGTTGACACATGTACTACAGTAGCTTTTCATCTGTCTTTGATTTTGCAGAATGTTCTGGTTTCTGTCATATTTTTAAACTGTTGATTTACACTTATTATTATTCAGAAAGTGCCTGTTGCTCTGTGTTTAAGCAGCAATGCTTTAATGACCATCGGGTAAGCTTTTCTGAGATTGTAAGATGCAAGTAAGCTTTAATAAGCATACTGTTAAAGAACTGCCAACATTGAAAGCCTTTCTGTTGTTGCTATGCAGAGAATACGTACATAACTAGATAACGTATAAGCCTTGGGTATTGAAATGCATATGGCAGTATTTGTAATAAAGGACAGGATTACATTATTTTAAGAAGCTCATTACATTTGTTGGAGACTTGCAGGCATCCTTGCAGGCTTTACCTGTAAACTAAACAAAATGCCAATCTATCTTGTGTGGTCCATAACCTGTACAGTAATCCTTTAAGCAATGTATCTTGAGCTTGTTTCTTGTTTGCTTTTCATTTTTTACTTTGATCATGTTTTCCCCATGAGATAAGTAGACAGTTGTTGTCAGGCAGCAGGTCTTTTTTGGATAAGAAAAATTTTTACAAGTGGTGGTATCACAGAGATTGCTACTTTCAGCATGTTACTTGGTACTTTAATAAAGCTGAATATAGATTACAATTAGAACTGCAGTGCAAGGAGAAGTGGCTTGAGTTGAGTGCTGCTTGTTTTTCTTATACTTAATAATGACTGGTATTTCAGTAATGTATTTAAAAAGTAATTTATTTTTTCATGCCTTATGACCTTTTGTTTCCATCTAGATATTAAGTAAGCTGTCATGCAGCCAATGCATTGAAATATTTTTTTTTCTTCTACACTTCATTTTGTCTTGATTGGACTCTCATAATGATGGTTTGGCACTCAGGGCAGCATATTTAATTAAAGTTACAGTTTTTGTGGTTTTGAGCATAGCTCCTCCCCTTTCTAGTTAGCCGCACCCCTTCCCATTGACCCCACCCATTCAACTGCCTCCTGCAGCCCCCCTTTGATTTGAAGTCACCAGCCACCACTGCCATCTTGTCGTCACAAGCAGGATCCATCCACAAAAAGAATCAGTTCAGGATTTTCTAGTGGCACATCTTGCAAGTCACTCCTAGGAGAAAACATAAGATCAAAGGCAGACAAACAATCATGTGGTTCACCTTCCGCACAGGCAGGAATAAGAGAAGTTGGATTTAAGGGTGAGCAGCGGACTATTTTAAGAGAAGGGTTGTTCAGTAGAGCTAAGCTGAAAGATATTGTGTCTTTGATTTGAGCAAGAGAGATTCCACTATATGGGGCATGGCCAAAAAGGTATTGTGCCCAAGTGTCAGTGGGGAAGCCATATCATAAGGTCATGCAGCCACAGTCGCTGCATGCAAACAAGGAGGCAGTGCGTCTACTACTGGGTCAAGGGTGGCACTATAATAAGCTACTGGGTGGAACCCGCCAGTCCATTGCTGTGCTAATAGGCCAAGGGCTACCTGATTTCTTTCACAGCAGACAACATAAAATTCTTTAGAATAGTCTGGCAGACCTAGATCTGTAGGGTTAGACAGAAGAGTTTTTAACTGACAAAAAGCTTGTTTATGCTTATCATTCCAAGGAAGGGGGTTCAGCCACGTGTTTCTTTAAGAGCTGTAAAAATGGCTTAACTACTTCAGAGTAGTTTACTACACACTGTCGGCAGTAGCTGGTAAGACCAAGAAAAGAACAAAGTTGTTTCAAAGTTGTAGGTCAAGGAGCAGACTGGATAACAGATACCCTAGATGGAAGCACTTATCTAGAATTGGCTGAAATGAGGTGTCCAAGATACTGGACCTGGGGTTTCCATAACTGCAGTTTTGTTTTATTTACTTTAAATCCTAACAGTGCCAGTTGTTGAAGCAGGAATAGCGTGTCAGTTTTGTAGGCCTCAAGAGATGGTGAAGTCAGTAATAGATCATCCACATATTGAATCAATGTAGATTTGCAAGGAAATGTCAGTTTGTCCAGCTGTCACTTCATTTTTTTTTTTTTTTTTTTCGAAAAAAGGGAGTGTACTCTACATAACCCTGAGGCAATCTAGTCCAAGTATACTGTTAACCTTGAGAAGTAACAGCAAAAAGACACCGACTATCGAGATGTAAAGGAATAGAGAAGAAAGCAGAAGAAATATCTATGACAGAAAAAGTGGCGACTGTTGGAGGTATGGAACTAAGGATAGCTGCAGGGTTGGGAACTATCAGGAATGCTGGTACAACAACTGAATTTACTGCTCGAAGGTCCTGTACAAAACGATAAGTGTTCTTACATGTTTTTTGAACAGGTAATATAGGAGTATTACAGGGGCTGGTAACAGGGACTCGAGCATGAATTACTGGCTTAATTCCTTGCTCAGCTTCACCTGATAATGGATAGTGATTTACTTTGGGCAGCCAATCATGTTGTTTTAGCACGATTTGTATAGGTTATGCATCAATTATACAGCCGACATCATTATCATGTGTGTTCCAGAGACACGATGGTAATGCATTTAGGAGATGCAAATCTTCTTCTGAGGTGGAAAGTACTTCAGTGGAAAGAAGTGAGAAAATAACATCTTCGTGTGATAAAGAAATATCTGAGAAGAAATGGTTTTCAGGGACATCCAGAAAAATTCTCTCTGGGATACAAAAGATAGTGCAGTTGAACTTGCACAATACGTCTGTACCTAGAAGGTTTAGTGGGGCAGAGATCCTGACCAAAAAGACATGTTCAGCTGTTAAAGGGCCAAGATTAATGTGTACTGGCGGCGTAAGAGGCTGGTCAGCCAGTACACCTGATACTCCAACTGCCTTAACACTGGCTGAGGAGAGAAGTAAAGAGCTAGTCGTGGAAGCTGTAATCATAGATCGAGTCACTCCGTTGTGTATAAGAAAGGGAATGGAGGAATTCTGCACTTGCAAATGGACATAGGTTCTTGACTGATGTACTGGAAGCAGAGGAAATAGCTGTGTGTCCTTTTCTAGGCTATCCTATTAGCTGTTTTGCCAAGTGGGTGCTTGCCCTTGAGTAACGATGATGAGTGGCTGTAAAGGCTGCAGAGGAGAAGCTACAGACTGAAAGGCTGGCTGAGTTGTGTCCTGATTAGTGGCACCCGATTGCCAGGGTTGAGTATGTTGGTTGGCAGCAGGTGACTGCCAGGGTTGAGACACTGGGTGCAAATAAGGGCTATTTTGTCTCTAGTGGCCTGTTTATCCACAATTAAAACAAGGGTTTATATTTTGCTGCTGATATCCCTGATGTGCAGGGAATCTCTGCTGCTGTGGAGCAGAGAACCTAAGCTGCTGATTTAAATTTCATCTTCCCCTGCTGTTGCATGATCGTTGGTTAGGGCGTGGCTGCTGCTGCATAAGTGAAGTTAGTAGTTGTAAATGTACCTGCTCCTGCTGTTCCTTTTGTTCTCTCTTTTTCCTGTCCAAAATATCAGCTAAGTATTGTACTTGAGTGACCAGCTTGTGCAAGCCCAGGCTTGTCCAGTTTAGGCAAACCTCTTTAAGTTGGTTCCTGATAGGAGGTAATAGTCCCTCCACGAAAGCAGCTGAGAGCCTGCTTGACACTGGACGATCAGTTGCCTCCTGGTAGCCAGAGTATGCTTCAAATGCATCTGTCATGCATTTTAAATATGCATCAATAGTTTCCTCTTTCCTTTGCATGACTGCCTTTATTCTGGACCAGTTAGGGACTGGTGGACAAACCACCATGATGGCTTGGAGTATTTTATGCTGTATTTCAGAGAAGTTTTGATCAGTATGCTGAGGTATTTGATTTGGGACCCCCACGTGTTCCCAAATGCATTTTAGGAGATCCAGAGGTAAGGTGTATTCTAAAACTGCCCTAATTTGTTCAGTAGTGGGGTTTTACAGCTTAACAAGACCGGCTAATATTTTATCAAACTTGGCTGGATTTTGCCTAATGGGAGGTAATGACTGAACTATTGCTTGGAAGTCTACAGCTGACCATGCTCGGACTACTTGTATGGTTGGGCTGGCGTTCTCTGTATGGCCATAAGCTGGGTTTGGGACCTGGCATAATGGGCATAAGGGACAGTGGGCCTATATCATATCAGCGAATTGCACAAATTGCGAATGCTCATAATATCAAACATACCGGACCTCGAAGTGCTTTTTCTGAGATTGTGGTACAGCAAAGAATGGAATATTTGCCCTTTCCTCACTGTAGTACGATCTCAGAGTTGAAATATATATTTAGCGGGGGGTGTGGGGGGTGCAGCCCCCACAATAGGAAGTTTAAGGTCCGGTCCATTCGATATTATGGAGTGTTCACAATTTGTGCAATTTGCTCATATGATATAGACCCGGGACAGCCAGGTTCATCCTCCTCGGAGGATGAACTTGATGAAGACAATACAGATTCTGGATTAAATATGTCTGGCCCACAGTATTTTTTCTTTTCATCGACGACAAGTGCCATTTGTTTTAGTTGTCTACAAAATAGGTTATACCTATTGTGGCCATGAGTTTCTGTTTTTGATCTGTGTAGTCCTGTCTTATTTTGTAAGGAAATAGGGGATGCCTTGGCTGTCATATTTTGGACTTTACATTTGTCTTTATGTTTCTTTTTCTTGGAATGCGAGGAACTGACATAGGGGAGACACGTTGTGAAGTGCTTGCTGACACTGTAGAACTAGTAGGGGTATGGTCACTTACAATAGGGCAGAGCAGGGTTGTTGTATCTTGTGAATAAGGAGGGGGGTGCTGGGACTGAAACATAGGAGGTGCAGTAGGTTGTGACAAAAAGTGCACCAGAGGCGGTGTTGACGTTAACTGTAAATCATAGTCAGATGATTGTTCCCTACTAATTTGAGTAATTTGCAACTTTTTAAGCTCTTGTAAGGTTTACAGAGCAGTAGAATTCATCTGGTCTTGGAGTTTAGAAACTGTTTTAGTAGCCGACTTTAACTGGGTTTTTAATTTTTCTGTATTATCTTTTAGACTTTTAACAAATTATTTTTTTCTTTGTCTTTGGATTCAAGCATCCAGAAATTAAAGGCTGACCAGCAGCCCAAGGGTATTTTTCTTCCAATTTCCCTAAGTCTTTTATATAAATTATTTAAAACATTGTTATCAAAGATACCTTTTTCCAGAAATACTAATTTGCCATCATTTTTTGTTAATTTATCCCACAATTGTACATACATACAACTTTCAGGTGAATATGTATTAAACATTTGTCCTGCAGGAGTTCCTTTTTCAGGCTCTTGTACAAAACTTCCCACATTTGCACCCGTTTTTGCGTGTTCGCCAAAACTTATTGACTACTATCGAAAAATGTTTAAAATAATTCCCTGTCACATACAGAATCGGAATTATCTGAAAAAAATATCCACTCTCATTCCAGAAACAATACCCCACAAACATGCATATAACAAAGAAGAAAACATAAAACAACCCATACCTTGTCATACCATTACAGAAATGTTTCTGCCAAGAGAGGAACCAAAAGAAATGTGAACTTGTGAATTTATTCCACAGGCAAAAGGAAAAAGCAGAAAATCTGCTTAGGGCCCTTTATTTTTCTATTTGTCTGTGGCCACAGCTCCTAGAGTCCGAAAATCTGATTCTGAAATGGCACCAGCTGTTAAGGTGGTAAATAAAGGAGTCCGACTCTTGTCGGCAGTGAAATCTTTATTCATCACACATGCATGTGGGAGACAAGAGTTTCAGTAATAGATTCTCCCAGAAGTATAAAAATCACTAGCTTATATACTTTTTAATAATCAGCATCAGCAGTTTGTTAGAACAAAGGAATATAATACTGACCAATCAACTTTGGACAAGTTTCAGAACATATAGCTTCACATACAATAATATCCTTGTTGCTAGGTTAGGCAGATCTGGACAACTGACCAACTGACTTTGTACACATTACAAACCAGCGTAAGTGGGCCCCTGTTGCTGGGGTCTCAGGCAGAAGACCTAACTTCCTTTAAAAACATGTTTCTATTAAATTCCTACTGTCAGCAGTTTTACACAAAAACATACTCATCATCAGGTTCCAGAAAAATGTACATATAAGGTTAATGTTTCCTAAAGACAAGACCCTTCCTTAAAAGGACAAAAACACATGCAGCTACTTAATATATGTCCAGCATTATGTACTTCTTTATACATGTCTCAAATCACGTACTCAGACTCTTCGTACAGAAACATGCATTCTTGTTCATTTCTCCCTTACCAGGTATGGTGAGAGAGCTTCAAGCCTGTCTTAGTGGCTAAAATATCTTTAGACTAGTAATTTTCTTTGTTAAGTATCTCTTCAGATTTTCTAACTGGGCAATGTGACTGGACAGGTACCTACAAACAGGGCATTGCACTATATAACTGGTCTAATTAGAGCAGAGTACAGAGGGATGATAACTTCTTTTGACTTGGATGAAATAGCTTTACCTACCAGTTGTGTTAAATTTAAAAATGTCCTGACTACTAATGCTACAAGGTGATCATATGAGAGGAAGTTGTTGACTGAGGTGCCAAGAACCTTTATCAATCTGGAGTGGAGTGCTAGCTATACTATAAATTGGAGATAAAGAGTTTTCTTTTCTTTTTTGCCATATGTGACAATAATACACATTATATAATACACATTGTAGTCCTTTGTCAGTGTACCCTTGGTTTGTGAGGATTATTTCTTAATTTTGTGTTGCCGTAAAAGAGAGGAATGGACAGTAATACCCAACGTGCAGTCATCAGCTAACATAAAAAGCCTTACATCTGTGTTTACATTTTGGAGCTCAGTGAAGTACATTCCAAATAGGAGAGGTCCCAACACTGATTACTGAGGAATACTGTTCGTTACTTTCTTGCTTTGTAAGGCAGCAGCTGCTACTTTATCTATGTGAGTTGTATGTTTTAGCCAGTATACCATTCACCTTACTGTGTACAGGTCAATAGCTGGGTGTCTTTGCTTATTTGTAATACCAAAATGGGAGAATTGCCTTGAATACAGGCGGATAGGCTGTGCAGACAGAATGACCATTATCTACAGCCTGTGTGACCTATTAGTAGAAATTTATTAAGTTAAGTTAAGTTTATATGATTTCCCTTTTTTCATTTTTGAGTATGCCACAAAGACTTGGTCGAGAATTATTTTTTTGGGGGAGGAGATGCATAGAGGAATGGTTGGAGCAGGGTAGAAGGTGGATGTGGTGAAGATGAAAAAGCATTTGCCCACAAATGTATTAGCAATGTACTGGTTCTCAAAGAGGAACAATTAGAGATAAGTTCAGTACAGAATCAAAGTTATTTCTAAGCTTTCTATTTTTGCTAAATAAGGCCTTGTGATAGTTAGAACTAGTTGCAACCCTAAGTTCATAGCTGGCATATTTGATGGATTTACTTACCAATTTTAAATTGGTTATAATGTTTTATGTTTTCATCAGATGGGTACAGATACCTCAATACTCCTTTCCAAGAGATAATACAATTCAAAGAAGCAGGCAGTATGCTAAGGTACAAGATTTGCTGTGGAGTTATAACACCTGTTATTATCAATAAAATTGGTAAATATTAAATAATTGGTTTTGGAGTAATCTATAAATGTAGAAAAGTTATTAGGGGCCACAAAATAAGTTTTCAGGGAAAATGTCAGAGCAAGATGGTTAGATTTGACTAGGGAAGGGATAATAAGTAAAGTGGTACACTGGGAGAACATTTGTGAAGACAAAATTTAGAAGATTGACACCTTTTGTAAGCAGGGGTAAAAATTGTTAAAATGCAGTGGCATTCATGCAGTTGAGAAATCTCTGGTCATTTTTGTCATTGTTAATATAAACATGGAGCACAACTAAGACTTCAACTATATTGAGATTTGTACCCTGCAAAATCTAGCCAAAAACAGTAGGGTTGTAGGGTTTCTGAATAAACATTGATAAGACTGCACAGCTGCCAGTCACACTTTTGTGTTTACTGACAAGAGCCAGTGAAAGAGTACTGTGTGGTAAGCACTATACCCTGGAGTAGAAGGAGTGCTATCATTATGCTAAAAATAAGCAAAGAAGGCCTCAACTTTAGAGCCTTTTTGTTTAGACGTATGGCACTCAGCAGTGTTACCTTGATATTATTCAGACAGGAATTTGTTATGGTAAATGTTCATTAGGTGAACAGACTATGGGGGTGGTGAGATGTTAAAGGTGAAGTATATCTATGGCTAAAAAGATAGGGCCTGTTGACCATTTCTTCCCACATAGAAAAAGTCTGGACCCTCCTAGATTGATACCAATTTTCTAGCCAATTATTAAAACCAATTATTTTATCCTTGAATGAAGACATTATTTTTGCGAATAATAGAATGCTACACAATGCAAATCCTTACCTTCTTTGAAGACATGAGCAGAGAGCTTAGCAATGTCTGTCTACATCTCCAACAGGATGGATGCCTAAGGACATTCTGCTTCACATGGATGACTACAACATAATAATTGTATCCAAGATGCTGTAGGGACCTTTGGGCCCTAGTCATGTTCATAATTCTAGCACCAGAGAGACAATTGTAAATGTATCCCTTGCCAACATGTGGGGTACTGTATCTGTGTGCCTTTCGATGGAGTCACCAATAACTAATACACTTCTAGCATGTGTTACTGGCTTATGGGACTTTATGAGTACATGCTTGCAATATGTGTGGGTGGGGGAATGGTTTTAGTATTTTAACAATGTAACTGAGTTAAGCTAGTAGGATGTCTAAGACGCTTAGGAGGCTTAATCAAGAATTTCTTAACTATGTCAACATATGCAGGAGGATAAGTATAACTAGGATGGGGTGAGATGAGCAACCACCCCGGGTCCAAACTGTTGGGCACAATCAGCCATACATCGTCATGTTTTTTTTTGCTCTTCAGTTGAAGAGCTACCTGGGAGGGGTGTGGCTGTAACTGTAATAACCCAATTGTTACAATGTAGCGAGCGAGTTATTACAGTGAAGTATTTCTCTTTTCCTTTTCCCTCTTCAATGGAAAGATTAACTGGGGTGAGAGTGGATATAAATGTAACATTCTGATGGCTACAATGTAGTAAAGGGGTCAGAACTGGGAGATGAAAAGTCAGCAAGCAAAGGAGAGGAGTAGTGCTGACATTGAATTCATCCTCAAGTCTTGGTGAGTACCTTCACGAGGTGGACCCTGTTTTCACAAAATCTTACCAAGGTAACACTGATATATAGACTGTATTTATATAGCATATATCATGGACAGAAGTAGGCCAAACATTAAAAGAGATATCTGGGTGCACAAGACCCAGGATAAAAAAAAGTGCCCAATCCTGGCAGTCGCACTGGTGCCAGGACTGGAAAAAATGACAGTGTAGAATCTTCAAAATATGGAAACATTCATACAATGGGGCCAGGCCAGGCCCAGGGGAAGGATGGCCCCCTTTTGTAGAAAGAAGTAGCAGTGCACAAAAATCACAAAAACTGATAGGCCAAAGAAGAGCTATAAAGACGATAAAGTGGACTACTGAGGATAAGAAAGGAATTATGTATTGTTACTGTTATGTAAAAAGCCCAGAATTTCCAGATACAAGATATTCAAAACGATTAAGAGAGGAATTAGAGGAACGAAAAATACTTCTGCAAGAAAAACTGTCAGAATATTTAAATGAAAATTTACATTCATTAATACAACAGATTTGTGAAAACAGTATATAGATCAAGAAACTTTGATCTGTTATGAATAAGAAGCATCTGAGGAAGTGCGAAAATATAAACAACAAAACAGAGAAATACCTGAACAATATAAGAAAGTAATATGGACATAGGAAAGAAAGAGAGAGATTTGATATGGTGCAATATATATGCAAATGAGAAGGCCAAATTAATCAATATAAAGAAGGCAGTCCCAAAGATATTTGAAGAGAAATACAGACAAAGGCATCTGGGTATGGAAAATTTCACAATAAAAAAAATATCACAAAGATAGAACATAGAAAAGAAGATTAGTAAAGTAGAAGTTAAAAAAATAGAAGCTGAAGTTATGGCGTGCCTGTGAATGAAGGATTTGATGTAGAAGGTCTAATACAGGTTATATCACAGCATGATGGAGTGAGTCCCCAAAGTAAGGAAAAACAGGAAGATCAGGAGACATCTGAAGAAGAAACATGGACATGGGAAATAAAAATAGATTTAATATGATGTATTATTAATGAAAAGGAGAAAGCAAAACTAAACAATACAAAAAGATCAGCACCAAAGATATTTGAAGAGAAATACAGGCAAAGGAATCTGAACATGGAAAACTTTCCAATACAAAAAATAAAAAGTCAAAGAGGAAAACTAGAAAATGAGATTAATAATGGAGAAGTTAAAGAAATAGAAATTGAGGTTATGCAGTACCTGCAAAGTGAAGGATTCAGTGTAGAAAATCTAATGCAGAAAGCACCACAGGATAGAGCAATGGATATCCACATTAAGGGGAAACCAGTGGAACAGGAAGTAATTGGTCAGGTGTCATAACAAGATATTTTGGAGCCTTCCACAGGAAACCAGTATACACCTTCACTTGAAGCTAGACAGCAAGGAAAAGGAAACTGTGGAAACTCTGATGATGTCAATGTTGAGGAGTGATAGGCCAGTGAGTTCCCATATGACAGAGCAATGTATGGCTCAGGATGAAATTGAAGACAAGGTGCCACAGAAAGGTATTATAAAACTTTCTAGAGAATGCCCACAGGAAATGATAAACAAGGGATGTAACCTCAGTTTGGAAGAAAATAAGCTAAGAGAAGAATTGCTTGATTTAATAGACATGGGCAGATATATTAAGATCAATGAGAGAAATAGACTGCAGGAGGTCAATAAATCCCAAAAAGTCAAAAGTCTGATAAAAGAAATTAATGCAGTAATTTGGACTGTCCATAGAGATCCATGTAATATAACAGAAGCAAACAGGATATATTACTGTGCTGCTAAATTAATAACTGATACATTTCTACCACAAGAACACATGGTGAGGGAAAGGAAGGGAAGAAATCGAATATCATCATGGAAGTATCGAATAGAGAAAATTCTAAAGCAATTAAGACAAAAAGTGTCACTCTTAGATTCATTTATAGATTCATAGATTATTACTAGGCTAACTGCTCTCATGGACCATTTTAAGCCTAGCCAATTACCCCCTGTGAGAATCAAACCCTGTACCTTGTGTTTCTAAGGTAAACACCTTTACTATTACCCACCCTCCAAGAGGGAATAGATGTCATTAAAGCAATGCACAGTATTAAAACAGACCAGATCTATCATGCACTATCGCAAATAAACAAAAAGTTTTAGCACAAGTGGAAAAACTTAGAAAATACACAGATAGATATAAAGGAAAAGTACAAAATAAGCAATTTTCAAGACATGGTGGTGCAGCGGTAGTGTTGTCGCCTCACAGCAAGAGGTTCTCCTGTTTGATTCATGGCAGGAGCGCCTTCTGTGTGGAGTCTGCATGTCTTCCCTACAGTCGAGTAGCGTTTGAAAGACATGCGTGAATGGTCATGCCTTCGTTGAAGGTTGCGTGTCGGGCTGGCCCCTCGGCACCATAAAAATCTACTGCCAATCATTAGTGGACCGGAGTTCCGCTGTGGCGACCCCTAACCAGGAAAAGCCGAAAGAAGAACAATAACAACAAAATAAGCAATTTACTGATAACTCATAAAAGTTTTATAGAAAATTGGGAAATAAGGTAAAAGGAATTGAAAGACTGGCAAAAAAAGAGGAAGTAGATACATTTTGGAAAAGTATCTATGAAGATCCTATGGAATATAACAAAGATGCTAAATGGATAGAAAAAGTAAAAGAAAGAATAAGAAGTTTAAAGATGCGGGATATGAAATGGGATGAAGTAACAGCAAGAGAGATTGAAACAAAGTTAAGAAAAGCCTCTAATTGGAAAACTACAGGCCTGGACGTAATACCTAACTTTTGGTTAAAAGTATTAACATCTTTGCAAGAGGATTTAGCCATGAGTAAGAACTATTTATATGTGCACCCCGAGCAGACACCAACCTGGCTAACAACAGGCAAAACAATCCTCCTTTATAAGAGTGAACCTGAAAGCTAGCCTAAAAATTATAGACATTCTAACTTGCCTTCCGATGATGGGAATTGATGCCAATAAAGTTTATAGTCATTTTGGAGAAAACTCAATTATGTCAGAAGAACAAAAGGGCAATAAAAGAAAGTCATATGGAACAAATGGATCATTTGTTGTTAAATAAAGTCACACTGGAGAACTGTAAAAAGGGGAAGAATTTAAGTATGGCATGGATTGGCTATAAAAAAGTATTTGATAGTATCCCACATTTGTGGATAAAAGAGTGCTTAAAAATGTATAAGATACACCCTACACTGATAGACTACATTACAGTCACCATGAAACAGTGGCAGATCACTTTGCAATTAAGCCATGATAAAGGGCAGATTATTATCCAGGGGATAAAAATTCAAAGGGAGACATTCCAGAGTGGCTGTCACTGTTGCTATTCTGAGTTGCCATTAAGCCATTAAGCTGTTTACTTAGCAACTTAGGCCATGGCTACAATTTGGCTCATAAAAAACAACAAAGTGTAAAGATTTCTCATCTTTTCATTGTCGACGATTTAAAGCTGTATAGCTCATCAAATGCGAAACTGAAATCACAGCTGCAGGTTGTCAAAACTTTTTCAGATGTTGTAAGAATGTCATTTAGTCTTGATAAGTGTGCAAAAGCAACCTTTAAAGCAGGAAAACTGCAGCACCAGGAAAACATCAGTTTGGGACAAGAATGTGATATAAAAGAATTTGGGCAAGAAGGAGTGTATAAATATTTGGGAATTGATGAAGGATCATCAATACAACATGAACAAATGCGAATAAAACTTACTAAGGAATACTTCAGAAGACTTAAATTAATTGTGAAAACAGTGGTGACATCTAGGAACAAAACCCAGGCTATAAACCAATTTGCTCTTCCTGTCCTAACTTACAGTTTTGGAGTGATTGACTGGCCCCAACATGTGATGGATAAATTAGATAGGAAAACAAGAAGTATGCTTCATGCTCACCAAATGATTTATAAAAGTCAGTGTATACCAAGATTATATATGCCCCGTTCCGAAGGAGGGATGGGCCTCCTTGAAATTGAGTAAATATATAGATTTGCAATCGTGGGACTCCTCACATATCTGGTGACCTCACAAGACCCAAATGTAATACAGTCATGTAAATGAAAGTCTTGAAACATGAGAAGAATAAATATAAGATGACTTTTCAGCTTAATTTAGCAGAAGAATATCTGCATCAAGCAGGAATGGAAATCAAACCAGAAGTAGATAAAAATCAGGCAGCAACTGAATGTGCCTAAAAACAAAAGAAAGAATATAAGGTGAAGGCCCAGATGAGAAGGCAGGAAATGTGGAAAAAGTATAAATATAGTTGCAAGTATAGAAAACTTCTGGAAGAACCTCATGTTGATCAGGAGCAAACACAAGAATAGTTAAGAGAGGGGAATTCAAACCAAGAGATGAAAGGTTAATATTGGCAGCCCAAGATATTGGGCTACATACATGCTGGTTAACAAAGTCCATTGAACACCTCATTGCTGGTTGCGACATACTAATGGCAGAAGGACTGTATACTGAAAGGCATAATAATGTGGCAAGACTGTTGCACTGGGGATTGTGAAAACATTAAGGTATTGAAGTGGCTGAAAAACACTGGAAACATGAGCCACAAAGCATCATAGAAAATGATGAAGTTTATATCACATGGAATTATCCATTACCAACAGTTCAAAAGACAGATGCTAGAAAACCGGATATAATGGTCCAAGAAAAGAAGACAAAAGTAGCATTGCACATTGAAATTGCTATACCCAGTGACTACAGTGTCTTGCATACAGAGAGACACAAAGTCATAAAATATCAGGATCTGCAGTCAGAAATGAGAGCAATGTGGAAGATACCCAGACAGTTCCAATAGTAGTTGGAGCAACGGGTCTTATAAAAAAGAATTTACAATCATATTTAGATATGGTATCAATCCATATAACCCCGTATGAATTGCAGGAGCCATTACTGGGCACATTGTGAGTGCTGCAAAGAGCACATTTGGCTGACATCAAAGATTGAAACAATACTAATTTCATGAACTTTAATCAAACTTTGACTTAGGAATTGGGTCCATTCCTTTCATAGTATTAGAAACCTAAAAGATTTGGAGAAATTAGTAATTATGTTATTTATTTATTTATTTTTTTGCTCTTCAATGGAAGAGCTAGCTTGTGGGGTATGAATGTAACAGTAATAATCCAATTGGGTGAATATAGTGATCAGGTTATTACAGGGAAGAGCTTTTTTGTATTTTTTGTTGTTTTTTTGTTTTTTTACTCTTCAGTTGAAGAGCTACTTGGGGCAGGGTGCTGGCTTGTGGTATAGGCACATTGTGCTGACTGAGCCAGCTACACCTCTGTGCAGGAGTAATGTAGTGTTATTATGGTGCTGTTTATTCCAGATGGAGAATCTAGCCTCCAATTTAGAAGTTCACAGGTAGTCAATATTAGATGAAGCAAATTTCAGTAAATATGAACCTGCGGCTGCACTGCCTCAGAAAATAAAGAACTAATAAGCTGTACAAGGATAAGGCCAAAGGAGGCTGGTACTCCATGATGACTGGTAGTATTTTTGAGGTCAGTTAATAGCAGAGAAAGCAGCTACTAGAATATATACACACTATAAATCTGAAATCATTGAGAAACAGTGATTGCTGATGGCACCCTATGTATAATTGCATTAGATGCAAGGACAGGGTGACCGGTTTTGAGTGAGATTACATCTAAAGATAATTAGCTACACGTGTTATTTGTGGATGGTTAGCATTCCGGGTCTATAGACTACAAATGGGCAGTAAATTAATTTAAGTAGTTTAAGGGAAATAGCTTCTCAAAATGACACTTTTGTGTTTACTGACAAGATCCATTAAAAGATTACAGGAACAAATTAACAATTAACATATGCTATTCAACTTGAGGACATCTCAGTTTAAGGACACAACAGAAACAGAGTATGAGTCTATTTTACTATTTATGGCTAGGGCAGTTCAGTTGAGTTTTCTCAGTAAAACCTTGAAATGTTTTATTTTTGCCCTTACATAAAAAATTCTAGTCATTACTCCTCCCACAATTCAGGACTGTAGCGATGTTATCTGGTGGCCCATATATTCTGCAGATGTGGTACCTGCCTCATTTCTAGCTTGGGCCCCAAAGAATGTCCTCTCAAAAGTTGAGATAAAAAAAATGTCCTGTAAAAGTTCCAAAATAGCTTGCTACAGCTAAAATACTACACATAAAGCACTTGACTGTTTCAGCCCTGACCACAGATGGTATTTTCATTCATTTCTGAATGCTATTACCACACTACCACATAGTCAACACCTACTGATCGTACCCCCTAATACCTTGCACCCAGGTTGGCCACTCCCTTTTGTCCTGCCATATCTATGGCTGGGATTCAGAAAGAACCTGGCCATGGGTGCTAACAGCTGTGACCAAAAGGGACTGTTTTCATGGTCATGCAAAACATGATTCTAAGACAAGTTAACCACGATGAGGAAAGACCTTGTTACTGGCCAGTTTGCATGTCTCTGAATTGCATGGTGTTACAGTGCTAATCAGGACTTTAATGCAGTAATTATCACTCATGGTCCATGCACTGAATTGGCATAGTCACCCCATCACTCACAAACACACATTCAAACAAACACAGACATACATACACACGGATACACTGCCATACATCTCACCTCTACCTAGATTACAGGATATCCTTAATGTAGCCTTTTATTTTTTCCATGCCCCTCATAAATCATGGATGATTATAGTCAGTCAAGAATGCAGACATTAAAGTTTCATTCTTCACACTGTTAGAAACTGCATTGTGATGCTAGATCTATTGCTGTATTAACTTTTTAAGTGACTCGAAGTAATATTTAAAAATCTCCCTACTGTCATCTAGTGTTCCATGCAACTTTGTCCAGAAGTCTTGAGCATGCCCATTTAGAGATATGGCAGCCTTCCATATATAGATACAACCCCATGACTCTCAAGTGTCCCTGATTTTACAGAACGGCCCTGATTTTGCCTCGTATACCTGCTATGTCCTTATAACTCAAGGACTATTATAAGTCTTTCAGTAATGCCAGACATTGGTTTCATACTTCTTCTTGTTCAGAAAATACATCTAGATGCAAGAAGTATGTCTCTATTAAGTTCTCATTTAGTGTACAGCAGTAAACTTTTGCTTTGTTACTGGGCTGTTTTTTGTACCAAGGGTACAAGGTTCAAATCCTTTTAACTTGATTACCTTTTCAGGGTATTTAGGTTAATAATTATAATTAAAGATGGTCCCTGTCTATTGCTAACACAAAGGGATAAAGCTCTGACTTGTTAAATAACTGCTTTATGTTCCACAGGTACAGGTTTGAAGACTTTTTTCCCTGTAATTCAAAACATGTTGTTCCATTAACATTGTTAAATGACTTAGGGTAATAGTTAACAAGTGATCAGGATATCTAGTGCCCCCACCACCACCAAGTCTTGAGTCTTTCATGCTGCAAAGCTTGTAGTTCTATTAAATTTTTAAGTGGCAAACTGTAACAATAAAGACTATCACCAGTGTCTAGTGATCCCCCATATATATTTCATGTTGCATGCAGAAGGTAGATTGGGCACTCAATCTACATATGTGTGCGTGTGTGTGTGTGTGTGTGTGTGTGTGTGTGTGTGTGTGTGTGTGTGTGTGTGTGTGTGTGCCACTTTGTGTATTTTGACAGAAAAATCATGACAGGGCTAGCAACCCAATGTTGTGAACACTAGCTCTTGGTGATGGCCACTGTTGAGGTGACAATCCAACCCTATATACAAAATGGGAAAATAGGCAACTGCTGCTGATGATATATTTCATGTTGCACAACGCCTTTGGAAGTTTTTTAGGTTAATATTTAAAATAATCTGGTGTCTACCACCCCCTTCAGCATTTCAGGATGTGCTCATTAGTCTAAGGTAATTTAGAGCCATGGCAGCCCCTCACAACACACACATTCACACATATATACACACACATACAGACACAAACACAGACATACAGACACACACACACACACACACACACACACACACACACACACACACACACACACACACACAAGCACTTACCATAGATCAGCTCACACTTCTGACCAGTCTCACTAATGGACACACTCACCCATTATCCAGATACACACCAGACATTTGCATACATATGCAAAACATGCACACATGTCCACAAATGCGTACACACACACACACACACACACACACACACACACACACACACACACATATACATATACTCCTTTCCCCTAACTAATCCCCTACTGTGAGTACCCAGGCAGAGACAGACAGATAGACAGACAGACACACACACACACACAAATGCAAATTCACACTCACAATCACTGACAGTCATAAACACACACACACACACACACACACACACACACACACACACACACACACACACACACACCTTCTCCATCTATTCCCTAACTAACCCACTATTGTGACCACCCAAGCAGACACACACACACACAGGCCCCCCCCCCCCCCCAGTGACTACAATGGGGGATTGCAGCTTTTCAGCTGTGTTAATTAACTCGAATAGTAAGGGTTCATAAGTTCATAGATAGGTACTAGGCAATAGGTCTGCAGACCATTTCATGACGTGTCAAAAAACCCTGTTCAGAATTTCCCTCTAGCCTCAGGGAGAGAATTTGAAGCTGCCCATCCAATTATCTAGGTTTACCTTGAAGATGGTAAGGATGCTACTCTGCTTCACATGCAGTGGAAGTTTGTTCCAGATTTGAGGAACACATTGAGATATGAATTTATCACTCCACTGTGTCATATTTATCTTCTGATGAAGGTTTAGTTTCTTTAATTGACTATTTAGTGCTGCAAATGGATACATTATCAAATAAGGTTGGCTCTTTCATGGCACGAAAGGCTAGACATAGATCTCTGTGGAGTAGCCTGTAAGAGACTGAGTACAGACTAATGGCTGCCACTATCTCTTGAAAACTGATTTTTGAGGCCAGTGATCTTTTTAGTTATGAATCTCTGAGGTCTCTCAAGTTGTGTGATATGTTTAGATAAATACATGCCAAAAGGCATATTATATTCAATGATGGTTCAGATACGATATGAGTAAAGGGAATTAAGACTTCTTTGGATCTAAAGGTTATGCCTTTGGAATTTAAATGAGCCAGAGAAAAGGTTATCTGAAGTACTGCGGAGACATAATGGTCAAATGATAAGGAATTATCAACAAGGGTACCCAGATCCCTTACAAGTGTCTGATTGGAGGGGTGCATCTCCTATACTGTAAGCAAAGCTATTTTGTTTACTAAAATGAATTATGCTATATGATTTTACATTTCATTTGAGGCCATTGCCCTTCCACCAATTGTTAACATGGTCTAACCTGTGGTGGAGCAATTGTGAGTCAGTTGAAGACCGAATAACAACAAAAAAATTAGTCATCTTCAAACTTAGTTAACCATAGGCCAGAGGTGCTGACCTGAACATCTGAAAAATATATGCTAAATAGGAGAGAGCCCAAAACTGAGCCCTGTGGTACACCACTGGTAACTGTTTTGTTTTCAGAAGTGACACCTGCTACTCAAATGACATGGGTTCTGTCAGACAACCAGTTAGCTATCCATCACACAATGTAAGCATTTATATTCAGATTTACAAGTCTATCAATAATGCTTGCATAGAGAATAGGGTCTATATTAGAACACCGAACATTCAAAATGTCGATTGTTCTAATATCAAACCCTAGAAATCAAAAAAAAAAAACATTGAACATTCGGAACAACAAATTTTGTCCTAGGGAAAAAAATTGCTGTTCCAAAACACATAATAACAAAACACAAGTACACCAAACAAACAGCAATCCACACACATACACCTAAACTCTAACACCTAGCCCTACACTAAACTATACAAACATCACTAACTATCCACTTACCTTAACCCAAACCCTAAGGTCCGTCACTATCGCACAGTTACCTCACCCGCCCTAACCCACACGTCCACACAATCGCACACTTACCTGAACCCAACCCGTAACTCTCCACCAGAGCACTGAAAATACCAAAGCAACAGAAGCGGACAACCAAATTCTTTCCCTAGGAAAGAATTCGGTTTCCTGTTACTTCGATATTTTCAGCGTTTGCTGAAAACGGGTCGATATTAGAACACCCCGACATTTCAAATGCTCGGTGTTCTAATATAGACCCGGGGAATAGTGTCAAAGGCCTTGGCCAGGTCTAGATATGCTGTATGCACTGCATAAATACTATCCACTGCTTCAGTTACATTTTCAAAGAAATTAATGAAGTTAAAGAGGCAGGATCTTCCTTTAATAAAGCCAAATTAATGAGGGTCCAGGTTTAAGATATTTTCAATGTCCAGATTAATGAAGTCTCCAATAATGTGTTCCATAGCTTTACATATGAGGTTAGTGAGAGTAATGGATATATAGTTACCAGGGTCCATGGTTGGGCCACCTTTGTGTAATGGCATTACAATAGCTGTTTTCCAGGCTTCAGGAATGTAACCACTGCAGAGGGTTAGATTGAAGAGTTTATGTAGGGGTTCAGAAAGACCATATTTGGCACTGTTAGGCAGCCTGGTATGTTGTCCGAGCCGATGGATGAAGTATTCTTAGTATTTGAAAGGGTTGAGAGAACTTTTTCCATAGTAATTAAAGGGGGTGTCTGTGATTGTGGAACCTGTGAGATAGTTATAACTGTGGGTGGAGTACAATTTGCACTAAATTTGTTAGCTAGGGTATTAGCTAATTCCTTTGGGTGAGAGAGTGTAGTATTATTGTAGACTATCTCTGAACACTGTTGGGTTTTCATTCTTAACTTCTTGACATAGTTAAAGAAAGATTTGCAGATATTTTTGGTTTTAGTGGCTATTTTAAGTACATACTCACATTTGATCTTCCTAGCAGTTCACTGAAGTTCATTATTAGTTTGCTTAACTGTGCTCTTAGGTAGGTAGAATGAGACCTCTTATAAGTAATAAGCAGTTTCATTATCTTGTTATATAATTTATTTAGATGGGTATTCTACCACAGGGGTTTGCTTCTAAATCTCTCATTATATTTGTTGCAGATAGGGATTTACTCACTGCATAAGTGCCATACAACAGGCATTTTCAGGGGAGAGCCTATGGTTACTTGACATAGACCACTCACCTGAAATGTCTCACTAGCATCTAGCATGGCCATGGAGACGTACCACCAAGGTGATCCAACAGATCGGGTAGGATCCTTGCAGCAGATCTGTCTGTGTATCAGAATGGGCAACTATCAGTAGTAGCATCCCACATTAGAGCTTTCCACAAGTGGCAGCCCTTTCTGAATCCTATCTTCTGCCACAATTCCGAGGTGATTAACCTCTTCTAATTTTATAACTCACCGAGAGATAGCTTTGTTTTCTCTCCAAACCAGACGTTTTAATATGCAAGGGAAATACTTTAAACGTAACACACTGCAATAAAAATGCATACTGTAATTAAACAAGGAAAACCACATGAGGAATACAAACCAAAATGGTACCTTTCCACATATTAGTCTATTCTGTGGCAGAGGTAGTTGAATAGTGTTTTCACTAGAAAACCTTGACATTTTTTAATTTCTTCATAAATAAAAATATTAGCTTGTAGCTCTTCTCATATTCTACAGGCAATTAACTTTTTCAAGTTCCTATGACTCACCAAGAGACACAACTGTGTGAAGACTTTAACTCAGTCCCTCCAATGGAACTCTGGAAGTTTGTACCATAGCAATATCCAGGGAACGTTGCCTAAGCATTTTGACAGAATCAAATCATGTGCTCACATTTCAAACAAATGTTCATATTTTTGCGACCATAGGCAAACACTTCAACGCAAACTACTTTTTCAGTGGTACTATTCTTTATGTTCTAGGTTTTAAACTGTTTTTTATAAGTCACAGTAAATATAGTAACTATTAAATTTATAATATTTTGTAAGCAACTTAGAATATCCCAGCAATTATTCAAGTTACACAAGTGCTGTTAGTAGCATTTTGCTCATCCGGCTGAGACCTTTCATACGAGGTTAAGCAGTTCTGTCTGTGCTACTTGGTTGTCAATATATTTAGAAAAGCATAAACTGTATGACAATGTAAATAAATATTATATGAACAGAAATTAATATCTCTTTGCCTGCACTAGACAGAGGTCAAATATTGGCACAGCTGTGTTTGGCACTGTATAAGATTTATGAAGAAATATGTTAATACTTTGTATGTAGCATGGTTTTAAAATTATTAATGCAAATATGAACAAGCCATATTTGATGCATCAGTAGGATATAACTGCAGCAGCACCTACAGGCGTCACCCAACTGTAATGCGTTAAATAACACACTATGAGGTACATAAATTAATGAATTTACCTTTTGCACATAGCAGGCTATTCCCAGTCAAACAGCATTATATACTGCTTGTAGACTCTTGCAGGATACGTACAGTAGGCATATAGAAAAGTTGCTCCTGTATAGCAGCAAATAAGCAACTTAATGATACCTCATTACCTGTAGCTAACTAGAAATAAACTGATGCTATTGAGAACTTATTTCCACTGCAAAGGGGAGCCTGATCCCCCCACAAAATGATATAAGGTACTATGTCATATAGAATATAAAAAAATCATCTTTGGCATACATCTCAGTCTCTTAATGCAAGCATTCTGGACAAAGAGAAAATAAAGGGGGAAAGGCTTAACATCGATAACATATTTTAAATATCACACATAGATTTAGAAACTTGCCAGAAAAACAGGTTTTCTATTGGCATGCATTTTCTGGAGGATGTGAAGAATAAAACTCACTTGTCTGACATATTGTAATGACTTCAGTCCTTAATGATTTGACAGTAAACCTTACATTTTAATTGGAAAAGATTAAAAATATAAGGCCAAATTCAGGACATTATTTGAAATTCTGGATTGTTAATATGTATGCTCTGGTGACTAGACGTTCTAGATGGCCACTCTGACAGGACCAAAAAATAAAAAACGTACTTAGGCATTATTTAAATCCACAATCATTTTATCAATCTCAGTGTATAACATAATTATTATTACAAATCCTTGAGTTGTGTGTGCCAGCCATAAGCTCAATACTTGTCAACTTCATGTTGCATATCAATCAGAAATCCACCCCTGTTCTGGTTCCTGTGTCTTGATGGATAGAGGAAGTCAGTAAATCACCCCTATATAAATCAAATTTATGGATCACATTTCGGTTGCACAGCTAAGCTTATAAGGGCCCTAGTGATCGTTAGTCTAATATATACCAATGAGCCTATGAACCTATGAAACCCTTTAAATTTCTGAGATAGCTGAACAATGCTTTATGATTATCTTTCATCTGGAAGGCTATCTTAACCTCAGAGTTAGCTTTGCTTGATCTAATTAGCTCTCTTAGTTGCCTATTTAGTTTGATGAGGGAGTTTTTATCTTTATGGGAATTACTCTTCATAAGTTTTGCCATAAGTTCTTTCCTTTTGTTGTATATCCTGTTTAATTTGGGATGCCACCAGGGCATTCTGTTTCTAGGGCTAGTCCTGGGCTTATTTCTAGTAGGTACAGAAGCCTCTATGCAGCCATGCATTGCACAGAGTTTCTGAGAGGAATTCATCATAGACTGCTATGTTTTTGGGGTTTGGAGGAGCACTGAATTTTGACAAACCATCACTTAATAAATGGTAATTAGCTTTGGAATGGTTTTTGTTACTGGGTTTAAAGGGATTATGGAGTTGATTGTGATTTTGAAGGAGAAGGCTTTATGGTCCAAACTTACTAGAGAGGAGAAGATACTGGAGGGGTGTAGAGTTCTGCCATATTAGTGAGGTCCAATATGATGGAGTCTCTAGTGAGCGTATTCACTATTTGGTCAAGAGTGTTTGTGTTTATGAAGTCCAGGAATCTCTGTGCCTGCAGATTTGAGGTCATGTAGGATTCCCAGTCCATAGGGGAAATTAAATTAACAGAGGGGTAATTAAGGTCTCCCAATTAGAATGATAGGCTGTATGGTAAGTGTCTCCAGTAGGTCCAAGTATGCATTGTAAATTCTTGAGACATAGAAGGAGATCTATAGCTTGCTAGGATATGGTAGCTAAGATATTATTTTGTCTATGGTGATTTGCACTTGGAAGAACTCCAGCACGTGTTCTGAGGTATGTTTGTTATTGACATACATTGAGACACCTCCACTTTTAGCCTTTGTCTGTCCAGCTGCTGGTCTAAAAGTGTAGAAGGCACTGAAACCTTGCACTGCCAGGGTACTTTCTGCTGCTTTAAACCATATCTCAGTAACTGCACAGATGTCTATATTCTCAAGTGTCAAGAGGGTTTGGAGGGAGTGTATTTTTTTATTTAGGCTCCTGGCATCGAGAAGTAATTCCTTGAGGTTAAGTTGAGTTGATTTTGCTATGTTGGTAGGTTTGTCAATTTGGCATTGTCCAAAAAAGACAGTATGAGGGTAGGTAAAGCTTTAGTCAGTATTGGAAAGCCTAGAGAGAAAAGGCACAGACCATCCTTAGCAAAGCAAGATGGTCTGTTAACTGTGTCCTCCTAAGCTGACAAATATTGTATCCCCTTAGAATGACGCCAGAAAGACAGCCATCTGTTGAACTCAATCTTTTCTTTTCATATTGTGGCATCATCTTTGATAATGGTAATATGCTGCTTAGTGCTCGGCTCGTATCAGCCTGAGACAGATAGTCTGAAAGCTCCGTAATGCTTCTCATCATATAGTCCAGGGAGGTACATCTCAGGTCATTTACACCTACATGGGCTATAATGGAATTGTACTGGTACCTGGGGTGTAATGACTTGAGTGTGTGCATGATTTGGTGGAACCCAGCTCAAGGTAAGTTATCTTCTCCTTGATTAGCCTAGTTAGGGGGGCATCAGTTTATATTACAGTGGAATCCCCTATAACAAGAATCATGGGAAGTGTGTTTGCTTGCCTTAGGGACTTAGTATGGGGGTGCCACTGAAAGAGACAGTATGTGTATGCGTGGCATTTGATGGTGTTCTTTCTGAGTGCCTTTGGGCTTGCTTTGCCATAGCATTGACAGTTGTTGGTCTAGGTGATCTTTGTTGTTAAGGAAAATTACTTTTAAGTTCCTCAGCATACATTAGTGAATAAACAGCAAAAGCAAAACCACTGCACCAGATAAAGTCCAATCCTAACTCCACAAAAGTAATCCAATGAATTAAGCCATCAAAGGACTAGCACGGCATAAAAATAATCACATTTATTCACACAAAGGACATATAAAGAGTGTTAGTGCTTTTGGATAGTATCTCTATGCTTCATCAGACACAAAATGCTCTCACACACTCCCCTTTTTTAAAAAAACACCTTGTCCAATCACATTCTAAAATCATTAATTGGTAATTACTCAAATTAGAAAGTTAATTGTGTTAATGTTAACACATTGATTTTTGTTTATATTTATGATACATTTTGGGACATACATATTGATATGAGACGTAATGCAGTATGTTTAATTGAGGAAGTCTTGAGGTTTGCATTTAGTACTTGCATGTTACATTTTGACATATGCTGCTTTTAACTGTTTAAGTTTTTGACAATTTTTTAGCATGATAATTTTTCATAATAACTGATAGAGTATCATAAATTTACTGTTATATAATGAATGAGATTTTCATGCATAAAGTTTTAGGTAGCATAATGGAACCTGCAAGACTGTACTGATGCCTTTAGCATACTTGACTTTCTAATTTGAGTAGACCTCTGCGGTGGTGCAGCAGTAGCATTGTTGCCTCACAGCAAGAGGTTCTCCCGTTTGATTCTCAGCTGGACTGCAGGGAGTGCCTTCTGTGTGGAGTCTGCATGTCCTCCCCGTGGTTGGGTGGTCGCTCGAAAGACATGCGTAAAAGGGCGTGCCTTCGTTGAAGGTTGGACATTGAGCTGGCACCTCGGCATTCGTGAAAATCTACTGCCAATCATTAGCGGACCGGAGTTCTGCTGTGGCGACCCCTAACCGAGAAAAGCCGAAAGACAACACACACACACCAATTAATGATTTTAGGATGTGATTGGACAAGGTGTTTTTTTAAAAAAAGGGGAGTTTGTGAAAGCATTTTATGTCTCATGAAACATAGTGGTACTACTCGAAAGCGCTTACACTCTTTATATGTCCTTTGTTTGAATAAATGTGATACATTAGTGAATGTTTGTGTTGTGTGCTATGTGAGGTGTGTGTTGTATGCATGGTTTGACTACCGGCTGATATATACTTGCATGCAAGAGTTTAGCCTCCATTGTCATTATGCAAGTACACCTCTTGCATACTGTCTACTTCTTTAAGCATTAAGTGGTTGCCAGTAACCATGAGACAATTGCTATATTGTCTCAAGATACACATATCCACCAAGCTGGCTACAGAGAAGGTAGAAAACATAAAACAGATTTTAAAATAATGATATTGAGCATCATAATACCTCTGGATGGTATATTATTCCCCTGTAATGCCCAGCATGTGATGTATTGTTGCATATTTATTTGCAACTCAACTAAGTGAGATCTGATTAATCATAGCAAATCCCTTTTTTGTTTTATCTTGTTAATTTCTGTTGGATGTGGCTGATTTTTTGGATAATAATGCAAAGATTATAAGACAGATATTTTGACATCAGAACAGTATTCCATAACATATTTTTCATGCATGAAGTGTGGTATTACAGTCACAGTTTTCCAAACCTTATATCCAGCTAAACATATTTTGTAAAGAAAGTATAGGTGAAGCAGTTATGGTTGTCTAGTATGTTATGTTTACAGCTTACGGTAGTATCAGAATGAATGCATAGTACAGAAAGAATCAAAACCCAAAGCTAACAAACTTAGCTGTAGGTTACAAGGTATGTGGTAAACGTTTCTATCTCTTTCTACCCAAAATCTTCTGTCATTAAACATGATTTTTGATATAAATAGGTTCCTCCTGATCTCTCTTCCATTCTTCCAGTTATAGGGACAATATTAGAAGCACTATTACAGATAATAAAATGTCAGTTTCTTATTATTTTGGGTAAGTTAGCTTGTATTTTCCATTCCTGTGT
Organism: Protopterus annectens; assembly: GCF_019279795.1. NCBI lineage: Eukaryota > Metazoa > Chordata > Ceratodontiformes > Protopteridae > Protopterus > Protopterus annectens. The sequence goes on from NC_056751.1 coordinate 686,261,874, forward strand.
TATCTGCAGGATGTGGACATGTAAGAGTTGTAGAAGATGACAACTTTTCCATGCTTCTTTTATTGCATTTCAAGCTACTTTTGACTAACTTCCTTACCCTCTCATTGTTTAAAACACAGATCATGGTCACAGTTAACCTTTCAGACTATATTTTAAACTATTACTGTTTGAATAAGTCATATGGTTGAAATCTACTCTACCTTCCATTTTAAACACCACAAGATCGCGTTAGTGCTAAACTACATTGTTTCTTCGAAGTTGAAGCTGCAGAGATCACCTATTATCTCTGACCAAAGTTTGAACTTGTTTAATTAATTGATTGATTCATTCATTCATTCATTTGTTCATTCATTCATTCATTCATTCATTCATTCATGTATTTATTTACCTAATTGACTGTTCTTTATCTGTTGACTGGGTAAAAGATTGTGTCACATTTTAAACCTTGTGAATTGGGAGGGGTCACATTTCATTTGATTACAGTCAGAAGGTTAGTGACCAGGAGCATGCTGTCCAGTAAAAGTCAAGACTACCTAGTCTTGTGGATGGGGTACTTACCTTTCCCTGGGGGTATGTGAGCTCAGAGTTAGTATTCATTAGTAATTGGGGAGAGCTTGCATTCCTACAATAAATGCTTCTCTTTTTAGGTTTTATCAAGTTGTGGCTTCCTGATTAGAAGTGTTTTATCCATTACCATAGGTAATGCATCCTCAAAAATCTGTGTGAACTATTGGAAGAATTAGCAACTGAAGAGATCCTTCCTGCACTATTTTCAGTCACTGCCTAGATCACAAAGACAAGTAGCTATTCACCCAGCATGTGGAGAAGAAAACCCATGCTGACACACAGAGAACATTCAAAACCCCATATAGGCAGTGAACACAGGTCAGGACTGAACCTAGCCCAAGGAATTGTGAAACTGTGACCTTGACTACTCATCATAATATCATGTTTCATTTTGTCTGGATGATATCAGGAAGTCCGTTAACATTCTCATAGCACTGAAGTTCGTCACACAATTTCAGCTGCTGAAGTAATTTTGTATTGCTGTGATATTGCTGCTTCAGGAGTACAACAGCAATGTGAAAGACAACAGTGGAACAAGGGTGTAAACAGTTGCATTTCCACAAAAGAATTAGGTAATTCAAGTGGCCCAGTAGCACAGATGAAGAAAGCCCTTACTGTTTCCCACATGAGCTTTAATTTATTAGCAGCACAGGTGCTGGCAAGGCACTCTGAGTATGATGGGTGTGAGTATATTATGTCATCTTGCCCATCCTGTGGGAAAGACAGAAAGACAGGCAGACAAGGCTCACTGCAATATTCAGAGATGGAACCTGCTGAGCTGTGTACTGCATATGTGGAAGCTGCTTAGATGGGAGGTTGTGCAGGAGCAGAAGCACACATGCACCTCTCAAAGGTAGAAATTGTGGAACTTGCAAAGCTGCCATGTGGTACCAGGACTTAGGGCTTACTCCACGGAAGCAGTACCACTGTGGTATGAGAAGTTAGGGCTACTCCATAGAAGCGTTATTATGCTGCACAGGCATCCTTGATCTGCTCACTGACCGCAAATGTGGATCAGGTTGAAGATAACGTGGGTTCGTTAGACCCCACTGAATTAGGAAAATTGGTAGCATCTGATGGTAAGCTATGAAGAGAAAAAACATAAGCAATTCTACACATAAAAATAGTTGTTAACTTCTTATATTGTACAATGTCAGTGATGAAATATTACCTTTTAATTTATGCTGTTCCTTTCCTAGATTTATTCCACCATCAAAACACAATAAAAATTAAAACTACAATAATAAAGAAAAGAATGAGCATGGCTTGGTGATAATGTTGCATCAGAACTATGCAATGAAAAAATAAAGATTTAAAATGCATTTACAAGACCCATATCAAATACCTGACTCTGCATGCAGTCATGTGAATTTAAACAGGAATATGTCGACTGTCCATAGACAGTTTGCAGGAATGCTGAAAGTGCAAATTATTTATGGTGGAAATCACTTTCAGTAAAGTTTAAATTTGCACTTTCCTACATTACTGATTGACCGAGGACTTAGTATATATAAGTTAAGGGGTGTGGGGGAATTTCTCACCTTAATTTTTAGTTTGCTGAAAATAGTTTTCAGCTTTTCTGCTTCACACCATCAGCAGACAGAGTAACAGAATGTGCTGAATCATTCATCCATTTAAGCATGTCATAGTGTCAGCTGTAGCATTTTTAAAGGAACAATCTTCTGAAGCAAGCTATCGAAACTTAGAATCTCCTATCCAGTGACCTTACAAAGTAAAAACATACAGTGAATAGCTTTTACTATAACTGATAAGGGTTTGGCATGGGAGAATACAACTGAAAGGATACACTTTTAAACTGACAATGTGCTTGAAGTTGCCAAAGACAAGAGTGTAGATTGCGGAGTGTTCTTTCAGTGTTATCTATCTTATCATCTCTCAATATGGTATCACCAAATAAATCATTTTTTTCTTCTTTTTTTTGTTGATGCTACGTCCTTATTTCTATAAATATATGTGCATCTACAGAATCACATTCATGCAGGTCTCTACTTTATGACCTGTGTAGGGGACCTTTACAGTTGATAACTCAAGGTCTGAAAGGATGGCATTTTCTTAACTTAGAAAGGCTGGGCCAGGTTTCAGTCTGTTTGGTACTGATGCCAGGCTCTTCGCTCTCGCACACTGAGACTTGTTATGTATTGAAACAGACAGCTAGAGTTATTTTCCAAAAAACAAAAGCTAGGCAACTAATTAGTACAACGTGAAAATGAGACTTTGCATTCAAGCAGGACTAAAGGTTGCATAAACTACAAAAATGAATTTGTGTGCATTGTATGTATCACTGACTGCATATAAAATTAGTTATATAATGAGCTAATTTCTGTAGATAGTAGATAAGGAACTGGTTCACAGAATGGAGGCACAGGCAATCATGGGTTCTTATGTGATGTCCCTCTGACACATGTTGGAACTTGACTCAAGGTTTGTCAGTTTCAGGAAGAAAGTGTCATCTACACACTTTCAGCAGGAACATCTACAGGTCACAGGCCATTTGACAGCAGCAGAAATAATTATAGAAATAACATCTCTGACAATGCCTTGTTTATTCCTATAAGGAAAATAAGAATCTACAGTTGAGGTATTTGCCCTTTACTGCTACACATCTTCCTTGGTGTTGTATTTGTAGAGATATGTTTCTGTATGCATTGGGCTGTAATGTTTACATGTAATTATGTAGATATCCTTTATGACACCCATGTACACACACACACACACACACACACACAGCTGCACACCCAGTCACAAAAGCAAAAATTCACAAACGCATGCACATTAATAAACATATATATATATATATATATATATATATATATATATATATACATACACACACACACAAACATATAAAACATGCAAACACAACAACATGCACACAATCAGACACAGATGTATTCATAAGAATATATGCACGTCAGCATACATACACACACACACACACACACACACACACACACACCACCTAATATGGCATTCGCTTTGCAGATAGTTTATTGTCCGACTTTTATGATGCAGCAAAGCCTGTGACTTTCTAAAATGTTCTTGTTGCTGCACTTATACGAATAACTTGCAGGGTACCTATTATGCTAAAACTCATCAACAGGCCATGTCTAATAGAAATATTACCCTCATTTTATAACAGAAATCAGAACAGCTGAAAGGTATACCTTTTATCGAGGAAGTGCTAATAGAGGAATTTTTTGACATACAAGACTAGGCAGTCCTGACTGAAAAAGAGTGCTCAAGAGAGAAGCTTTTAACTAACCATTTGAAATTTTTGGGTCCCGCTAGAGCAAGTCCTAAAATACAGAGACTGCATGGCTGAAAGAATGGACTTACATATATTGAGTCTGAGATGCCATTTCTCAAAATATTCCCTTTTCTCTGAGGTATGGCAATCTCAGAATTGGTATGTGTAAATCTGAAGGGTGTTGGGGGCTTGCCTCAAATAAGGGGGGGTGCAGGGGGGCTTGCCCCTTCCTCTGCAAAAGGACATTTTAAGGAGAAGATGGATTTTTGAGATTCATTCTTCCCCTGTTTCTCTTTTTTTATGTCTTTTCAATGCTTGGCATTTCAAGTGCCAACATTTCAAAACGGACCCATAATTTTACTATGGTATATATTTTTGTTTGCAGTATGCTGTAGTTTATTCATTTCTTAAACTTACATATTAAGAAGAATATCGGCAAGTAGGACAGAATGCAGGTAATATTATCAAAGGTGGACTAAGCTACACATTTTATATTACAAAATTAAAAAGAACTTAATTCTGATAGGAAATGTAAACAAATTAGGAGGATGGAACCAAGACCTTCTGATGTTTCAAAACAGAAGAACAACAGAACATATTTTCATTCTATTTAACTTTAAGAAATAAGGATCATGGCTTGGAAAATAACAAATGCAATATTTTGTATTGATAAGTATTTATTCTGGAAGAAAACTTCTGACTTTCTAATTAGATCAATAATTGTAACTGACTTTAATGACATTATCAGCATTTATGAGAAAATCACAAATCCAAAACGGTTTCAGTTAGGTAAAAATCAGCTTTGTAGTGGACAGAGTGTAGCCTAGTTATATTAAATACCTATAGGTATCCCGGTTAATCCCAATCAATGTTTCAGCGCTTCCAAGTGAAAGCAAAGATTTTATTTCTAATTGAACAACATCAACTGCCTCTTCAGATTAATTAATTTGCATTCCAAAGTACTTCACCTGCATGAACTCCACTGCAAACATACATTTCATCGACATTCTAAGATGTATGAAAAAAGTAAGGTAAAGTTGAAAGTATCCACATTTGTGTGAAGCAGCAAACACCCCAAAGGTCCAGGAAGACTGCTTAGTTTATTTTGTATTGGTTAAGCTGTCACCCCAAATGAATCAGCATTCTCCAGCCTCTGAAAAGTCATTAAGGATGGCTTATACCTCTCACTGTCATCTTAAACCTCTAAACTAAAGACATTCTCATGCATATTGTTTCTTCTATCTACCACATTCTCTGTTACTTGATTATTTACCAAAGAATAAAGATTCAGTTCCAATAAGGCAGTATACGCATACAGTGGTGATATACTTCACAAAGCAATAATATCACCACTAATTCAATTCACTTGACAGTCCAACAAGGTAGCAGCAAAAAAGTTTTTAATAAAACAAGTTTAAAATACACGTTGAGTGCTTTCATCTATAACATATAGACTTCCTCAGAACACATTTTCATTTTAAAAGACAGCTTATATAAGCATACACATTTACTATCAATTACTTAATTCATAATGAATTAATTGCTTAAAAAACTATTTTAAATAGTGAATAACCTCCAAACCAGTATGACATTTAGGATGTGAAGAGGTAGCAGTTATATGGTTATTTTTTAAGCAATTAATTCATTATGAATTAAATAATTGATAGTAGATGTGTATGCTTATATAAGCTGTCTTTTAAAATGAAAATGTGTTCTGAGGAAGTCTATATGTTATAGATGAAAGCGCTCAACGTGTATTTTAAACTTGTTTTATTAAAAACTTTTTTGCTGCTACCTTGGTGGACTGTCAAGTGAATTGAATTAGTGGTGATATTATTGCTTTGTGAAGTATATCACCACTGTATGCGTATACTGCCTTATTGGAACTGAATCTTTATTCTTTGGTATTTGGTTGCTGTTCCAGTTACCGTTTTGGACATTTACTTACTTGATTATTTCATAATTTTGCATCTGAGCTCTTCCTCTTCTGCCTTCCATTTGTACCCACATGCTCTTGCAGATCTTACCTTTACACAAGCCAGACTTGTCCATGAAACATTAGTGATGCTGGTGAGCTTTTCCTTAGAATGTCAAATTGTTGGTATAATTTGAATTTCCTCTTATCCTGTGAAGGTGTAACTCAGAGTCGATATGTGTTACAAGTGGGAGTATGGGGTGGGGTGTCCTGTCCTGCTGCAAAAACACATCTTTGTTTTGCTTCAAATGTTGTTTGCATCTGGGAACTTTTGCTGATTTGTGATCACATTTGTGTGAGATGATCTTAAATGAGACAACAGCTTTTTGGGGAGCCTGTTACATGACAATACTCTCTTCTTAGACAATGATGAATCCCTTTTGCTAGCTGAAGATTTGCGTCATGCTTTATCATCTCTAACTTGTAGTGCATCTGGGATCAGATTGCCACTTCCCACATTTAATATGATGTGAAGAAAATACAGACATACAGACAGCTCTTCCTGCTGTGATTACTCCACAAATGCTGTAAATGAGGAAGCGTTAGTGATATGGTATGATGGACCAGCACTTTCTGTGGACAGTAGTAGCACTGATCCCAATCCACAAAGTGTAGCTCCAGTATTTAAAATGGAAAGCAGGAGGTACTTCAAACATGGCACAGTAAAATAAATGAATGTCTTCGGTGGTAGTAGAAAGCTAGATAAATGTCATTCTCTTCAATGGGTTCTTCCAGCCCTGGGAGTGTTAGTCATCCTGAATTTGTAGATTTAAGCCTGGGTTGCAAAACCTAGGTGTGTGTATTTTAGATAATGCCATTATACCTAAAGTTCTGGAAGGAAGTTGAATTGTATCCATCAGCTACATTTTGGATTGACAGGACTGAGCAAACTGCAGGCATTTATGCTGTGTTTTACCAGCATGTAGACATACAAAATACAGGCATTATTGAATCAGATATCGTTAATTGGTGAACTGTACCATGCTTTTTATTTGATTGAGCTAACCACAGAAGCAATAGAGACTATTTGTGTGTGTGTGTGTGTGTGTGTGTGTGTGTGTGTGTGTGTGTGTGTGTGTGTGTGTGTGTGTGTGTGTGTGTGTGTGTGCATGTGTGTGTGTGTGTGTGTGTGTGTGTGTGTGTGTGGGTTTTGTATCATTCTGCTTCATCAGTCTGAATAGGGAACCTGATCATTCTGATTGACCAACAGCATACCCTAACCCCCTATTATATTATTTTCCTGCATTTTCAAAAGTAAATAAATAGATTATATTAAAAATGGAGCATGCACTAATATAAGTACTATGATTCAAGAATCTAATTTTATTTTATTTTATTTTTTAACAAATTTATGTTTACTGGTTTTCTTTCGTTTGTACAGTTCATAAGACCAGCATAATAGGATGAAATAAACGTATTTGAGAGCATCAAAAACTTAAGTAAATAAATGTATAATTTACTACTAAAACTGGAGAGAAGAAACAACAGAAAAGAAAAGAGAAGGAAGACCGCTATGTCTGTGTGTTTTTGCATGCATGCGTGTTAGCATACTTCTGCTCGTCTGTATACTATGCGTTTTGTGTGTGTGTGTGTGTGTAAGATAGATTCATTTGATATAAGAGATAAATACCACCCTGCTTAGTGGGATAGTAAGGACAACACATAGACAGAAGGCCTCTTAGTGACTGAAAATGAACTGTTCTTCAGTGCTGCCTACCCAGGAGGGTATTCTTGTTCTAAACAAAAGTAGCTTTTAGGAAAAAGAATTATCTGTTGAAGTTGTTAATAAAATGTCTACTTTTTCTAGAAATTGTTCTATTAATTGATTCCTGTAAATGGTGAAAATTTACAGAATGAAGAGAACATCTTGATCACTGCTGGTGATAAATAAATGTTAAAGTATAATGTCTAAGTTATGTTAACTCATTAAAAAAACAATACAAAAAGTTATTAGGATGGGTAGAATGAAAGATTTGGGCTTTCTGTTGTGGGGTAAGTAGAAACATGGAGTCCAAACAGAACTATTGCCGTCATGGGAGCCTACATAGTATCCAGGAAGTCACGGCTGGATTAATGAAGTCAGTATCCTGAAAACAAAATTAGGAAACCCATGCAACTGACTTATTCAGAACCTACCACATTAATTAAGTGACTTTACACAGTGTGACAAAGCTGAGTGCAGTTTGCATTGCACCTAGAGCGCTGAGTTTATTTTCATGCCGTGATCATGCCATTTTGCAGCTGACGGTTCCTTCAAGATTTGAGCCTGTACAGACCAGACTATTCCTAGTGAGTTTTCTTTGCATCTTCACTTCCTGATTCTCAGATATTTTTGCATGCCTGTCTTACATGGATTTACAGTTTACCCTGGCTGTAACTGGTGGTTGTCTATTGATCTCTATATTATTTTTTGATATATTGACTTGATTCATCCTTTTACATCCTTTGTAGATTTGCATTTGCCCAAATTATTGGGCTGTGGCTGATAGTTATGTTTTCCTGCACTTGCAGTCATTATATTTAGACTGGACACTTGTTTTATGGCAGTTTCCTAAACTTTAGCACAAATTCAAGTGTGCTATTGGAAATGACTGTCCACATCACTTATTTTGTGTTTTAGAAGAAAGCAGCCACTTCTGGCTGTGTCTCTGATGGATTTGCTGTTGCCAGCTCATGTTCAACACTTTCATCAACCCAGTGTCTGAGTGATAAGATCTTTGCATCACAGCTCAATGGTCTGCAGTTCACTCCTGATCTCTGGTCAGCAGCTGTACGGAGCTTGAATGTTCTCCCTTTATCTAATTAGGTTCTCCCTGGTTTTCTTACAAAACATGCTGGCTGACTGGATAGACTAAAAATTGTCTGCATAGTATAAACCTGTCCCATTTCTTACAGGGTAAAAACTGAAGTTATCCAGTTATAAGTTAGCAAATGATAACTGGATAACCAGTTAGCAAGTGATAAATAAGCCATTTATGAAGAGAGATTATAGTGAACATATTCTTCTGCACTTACAAACTCATATTTTGGGAGCATAAGAAGTGAAGTAATTGTATAGATTTTAAACTGTAACTTTTGTCATATGCATGATAACCGTTGTTAGTTCTTTACATCAGCTTTATATCCTAATGGTCTGTTCTTTACATATAAACCTGAAAAACATGACTCAACCTTGAAAGTGTATTAACGAGTTATGTAAAGCTATTCAGTGTTCTATTATTATCATAATGTTCAATGTAATTGCTTTGTTTTTAACTCACTTTTCATTTGGCTACCTTTCTTGATATGTCATTGATAACAGAGACCTAGCTCACTCTTGCAAGTGTTCCAGGTAGTTGTTGGAATATCAAGCTCCTCTGAGTGTGTGATGGATTAGTGAGAAAAGCGTGGGTGCCTTTCTCATCTAACATTTACCAGGTTCAGTGCGCGTGTGTGTGTGTGTGTGTGTGTGTGTGTGTGTGTGTGTGTGTGTGTGTGTGTGTGTGTGTGTGTGTGTGTGTGTATCTTCTTTAAAGAGTTCATTAATTTCCCTGTTGTCTTAAAATGGCTGTTTTGGGCAATACTAGCTTTTAGCTTAATGAAAATTCTGTGGATCTTGTAAAACAAATCTCTGTTGTCAAAGAATTCAAAATTGCTTAGGTAATTTTTTTTGTGTCACATCATTTTAGACATATTCTGGACTTTAATTTTAGACTTGGGGTGACTACCATTAATATGACGGTCAACCATTCTTATGGCCTGACCACTGTTCTTCAGCTTGTCTAATGTAGGAACTTTACATCTGTCATCTCAGAATTGTTTGCCTTGCATGGCCAAGTTGTATGCCTGTTAACCCATGAGCTCTTGTATGATTTCAAGCTTTGTGCACTTAGGACTGCGCTTAATCAAGATGGTGGTCTATATATAGATATATATATATATATATATATATATATATATATATATATATAGTAGGAGAGGCTTAGAATGGAGCACTTAGCCTTGTAGCAATTGGAAATGATCCATAAAATATCTGTTTTATGACTAGGGAATTTCCTCCATTGCTAATTGACTTTCAGGACTCCTCTGAGTTGTGGAGATGCTCTGCAAACTAGGTTGTCTTGCTGTTTAAGACAGCATTGTCATGTCATAACTGTGAGCTTGATTCTTTATGCCTAAGTCTGCATTCATCGAGGTGGTTGTAGTACACAATGGACCCTCAGAAGGTTATCTGTTTGATGTTGCTGTTGCATTTTTGGATGCGTTTATTCTGCTTAAAGACTATCATTTTGTTTCCTTTGTTACAAGTATGAATAATACAATGTGCAACTCTACTCTTGTGCTACCAGGCTAGTCATATATTGTCTGGAAGTCTTGAGTCCTTCCCTTTATAAGAGTGTCAGTTCCTCCCTTGGGTCGGGTATCTTTCCATCTTTACTAATATGTCTTAGTAACCATAGTTAAAAAAAAGCCTGCACTGAGCCGTGACAGTCTTGTCAGTTATCACTTTATCTCAAACTCTCCTTTTATTGTAAATGCACATAAGAAGTTGGTATTCATGCAACTCATATCTCATCTTTATATAAATGAATTACATAATTCATTTCAGTCTGGATTTTGGTTCAAAGCTTACAGTAAGATGGTCCTGACTGTGTTATGTAATGATCTCCTTATTGTATCAGATCAGTGATATTTGGTTATGGTCCTCCTTGATCTGTCAGTGACATTGTCACTGTTGACCACAGGTTCATTTTGGAAGTGCATAGACAAAAATGTGAATGAATCCTAAGTGCAAGAACAAATTACAGATACCTTCTCATCGCCTATTTATTTGGCAGCCTGATTGCTGTTAATGTTTTCACTAACTCAAAATTTGGTTACCCAGACTAGTTAGATCTGCTTGACAGTAGTATCAAGTTGATTGTTGAATGTGTAATATTTACCAGAATATAATTCTGTTCAGGTAGTTACTTCTTATGGGTTCATAGGTAAGTACTAGGCTATCTGCCCAAGGGCATGCTTTCGCCACCCCCTTAGATTAGTTTCCTGTGCCTCTGACCAGCAGAGCCATTAGTTCCCTGTGCCTCTGTCCAGCAGAGCCACTGCAGTGATCCCCAGTGTAAAATTTCTGTTTCCCATCCACACATCAAGGTTTCTCTTGAAGAGTGCTAGTGAGGGGCTCTGCCTGATGTATATCGGAATCTTGTTCCAAAGCATGTGGAGTCTCTGGGTCAGGAATCTATCCCTCCAGCACATCCTATTTATCATTGTGGTAAGGTTTATATCCCTAGAGCATGTGGCTCTGAGGGATTTGTTTTTTTTTAGGTGGAGCATATCCATCAATTCTGGGTTGAACATGGCCTTGTATGTCAAGCAGAGATCACCTCTGAGTAATCAGTATGCAAGTGAGTACAGCTGGAGTTTCTTTAATTGGGCTGCATAGGTCATCTGTTTGAGGCCAATAATCCTCTTGGTGAGGTACTTTTGTGGTCTTTTCAGCTGTTGCAGGTGTCTTGTAAGGTACATCCCAAATGGGGCATTTTATTATATAATGGGTCTAATAAGTGATGAGTAGAGAGGCACAATAACCTCCTTTGTTCTGGATGAGAACCCTTTTGAGATTAGGTGGGCCACGTAGAAGGATTTTCTAACCACCTTGGCAATATGATTATCAAAGGAGAGATTGCTATCTACTTGGGTCCCCAGATCCCTTATTACTTTTTCTGTATTTAGGGGACTGCCACCTATGTGGTAGTTCGTGGGTACTTTGTTTTTTCCAAAGGGGATGAGTATGCACTTTTTGGCATTCAGCTTGAGGCCATGATTTTGACACCAGGTATCCATCTCAGTGAGACCCTTCTGGAGGGTGTCTGTATCAGACAGAGAATCAGTTTTGGCCCCTAGTTTGCAGTCGTAGGCGAACTTGGACAGCCATAGTCCTCCTGTGCTTGCCTGTACCTCTGAGAAGTATATACCAAATAGGAGGGGTCCTATGACTGAGCCCTGGGGGACGACACTTGTAACTGGTTTAGAGTCAGACCTAGAGTCTGCAAAAGTCACCATGTGGGTTCTGTCCATGAGCCAATTTGCATCCCATCTCATGATGTAGAGGCTAATGTTCAGATTGGTGAGTTTGTCTATAACACCAGAATGGGAAGTGGTATCGAAAACATTTGCGAGGTCTAGGTAGGCTGTGTGAACCTCCTTACCCTCATCTAATACCTTGGTAACTGTCTCAAAGAAGTCCACCCAGTTTAGGAGGCATGATCTGCCATTAACAAAGCCAAACTGGGTGGGGTCCAAAATTTGGAGGTTCCCAATGTCTCTGTTAATGAGTTCCATGATGATGCGCTCCATAGCCTTGCAGACCAGGCTAGTCAGGCTTATAGGACGATAGTTCCCGGGGTCCGTTGTGGTGCCACCTTTGTGAAGTGGGATAACTGTTGCTGTGCGACACTCTGTGGGTATGTAGCCTGTAGAGAGGCTGAGTTTGAACAGTGTGTTTAAGTGAGGGGTTAGTTCATTTTGGAGCTCTTGTAAGACACAGCCTAGGACACCATCCTGTCCCATTGAAGCTGTGTTTTTGGCTTTGGATAGGGCTGTTTTAACCTGTGTGTCAGTGATTGCCGGGGCCTTACATTCTTCTAGTATGGTTATGGGTCCTTTAGGGGGTGAGAGGGGTGTGAAGTTTGCACTGAACCTGTCTGCCAAAATGTTGGCAATATCAGTTAGTTCAATGTATTTTGTGCCATTCTGCACCAACTCAGAGCAGATTTGAGAGTTTCCACTTAGGTTCTTGACATAGCTAAAGAACACTTTGTGGTTATCTTTGGAGTTCTTAGCAGTTTTTCTTTCGAAGCTAGCCTGGGATGATTTAATGAGGGATTGTAGTTTCTTGGTGATACTGATCAGGGATGTCTTTCCTTCTAGGGATTTTGCTCTTATCTGTACTAGTTTCCTCCTTCTATTGTAGAGCCTGTTTATGGCAGGGGTCCACCAGACTGGTTTCCTTTTCTTGGAGGAGTGAGTCTTGGTTTTACTTGGGATAGTACGATCCATGCATTCCTGCAGATGATCATAGAGTGCCTTTGTATAGGTTTCAGCAGCTTGGACAACATTGTCCATTGGCGTGGGGGCTGTGAACCTTTCCACCTCAGTCTTAAGCAATGTGAAGTTTGCTTTTGAAAAGTTTTTCACGGTGGTTTCCTTGATTGGGCTTGGGGGCGGAATGTGAATATCAAGAGTGATTAGTCTATGGTCTGATCTAAGCAGCGAAGGGTTGACATCAGGTGTGGACCACCGGTCGCCCATGCTGGTGATGACCAGGTCCAATATGTTGTTCCCTCTGGTGGGGGTGTTGACCAGTTGATCCAGTGAGTTTGAGTTTATAAATTCTAGGAAGTGTTGGGCAAGGGAGTTAGTGCTTGAATAGTTCTCCTAGTTAATGTTTGGGTAGTTGAAATCACCCAGTATTAGGGTGTTTAGTAGGACCTTCATATTTTCCAGTGTCTCCAGAAATGCAGAATGGGGGTCCTGGGTCATGGTGGGTGATCTGTAGCAAGCTACAATTTAGACTGCAGTTTTACCCATTGTTAGTTGCACTTGGATGATCTCTGATGCATCATGCTGTGCCACTAACCTGGAGGTCTGAGTATCCTTAGGTTCATAGGTTCATAGGTTTATACTAGGCTATCTGCCCTAAGGCATTTATAAGCCTAGCCCAAATTATTGTGGCTTACGCCACCCCTTATATGAAAAAATACTGTGCCCATTAGTTTGTTGTGCCTCTGTCCAGCAGTGACCCAGAGATGATTCCCGGGGTAAACCTACGATCTCCCATCCACAGGTCTAGATTTCTCTTGAACAGAGTCAGCGAGGTGCTCTGCCTCACACGGACCGGGATTTTATTCCACAGCATAGGGAGTCTCTGAGTGATAAATCTATCCCTCCAGCACGTCCTATTTATATCCGTGCTAAGGTTTAAGTCGCTTGCTCTAGTGGTTTTGGTGGATTTGGATTTTTGAGGTGGAGCATGTCCATTAATTCCGGGTTGGACATGGCCTTGTATGTCAGGCACATGTCACCTCTGAGCAGACGGTATGCGACTGAATAGAGCTAGAGTTTCTTCAATCTGGCAGCATATGACAGATTTTGGAGTCCCTTTATCCTTTTGGTGAGGAACTTTGGGGTCTCTCCAATTGCTGCAGATGTCGGGTGAGATACATCCCGAATGGGGCATTGTACTCGATCATTGGTCTGATAAGTGAAGAGTACAGGGAACAATGACCTCACTAGATCTGGATGTGAATCCCTTCATGATCAGGTGGGCAATGTAGAAGGTCTTTCTAACCACTTTAGCAATGTGAGTGTCAAAAGAAAGGCCACTGTCAACCTGGGTCCCCAGGTCCCTGATAACCTCTTCTGTGCTTAGTGGATTGCCACCTATATGGTAGCTTGGGGTTACCTTGTTTTTCCCGAAGGGTATGACTATACATTTTTTGGCGTTTAACTTCAGGCCATGGCTCTGGCACCAGCTATCTGTTTCCGTGAGTCCCTTCTGAAGGATATCAGTGTCCGATGCACTTTCCACTATGGCCCAGTTTGCAGTCATCTGCAAACTTTGTCAGCCAAAGTCCTCCCATGTTGGCCTGTACTTCTGAGAAGTAGATGCCAAACAATAGGGGCCAAGGACCGAGCCCTGTGGGACACCACTTGTGACCGGCTTGGAGTCTGACACAGCGCCAGCAACTCTAACCCTGTGGGTTCTGTCCTTAAGCCAGTTTGCAACCCATCTTGTGACATATGGGTTTACATTTAAGCTGGTAGTTTTTCTACAATACCCGAGTGGGGTATTGTGTCGAAAGCCTTTGCAAGGTCAAGGTAGGCTGTATGGACTGCCTTTCCCTCATCAATGGCCTTGGTGACTATTTCAAGAAGTCGACCAAGTTCAAAAGGCATGATCTTCCCTTGACAAAGCCAAACTGGGTCGGGTCCAATGTCTGCAAGTCCCTATATCTTTGTTTATGAGCTCCATTATGATCCTCTCCATAGCTTTGCAGACTAGACTTGTTAAGCTTATGGGGCGGTAATTACCAGGGTCCGTGAGGCGCCACCTTTGTGGAGTGGGACCACAGTTGCCGACGCCACTCCTTGGGCACGTATCCTGTGGTAAGGCTGAGATTAAACAGCTGCCTTATGTGCGGGTTTAATTCCTCATTTAGCTCGTGTAGCACACAGCCGGGGACACCATCCGGTCCCATTGATGCTGTGTTTTTAGCTTTAGAGAGAGCAGCTTTCACCTGCGCATTTGAGATGTCCGGGAGGCTACACTCGGCTGGGATAGTTATCTCTCCTTTAGGGGAGAGGGGTGAAGTTTGCACTGAACCTGTCTGCCAGTATGTTGGCAATGTCTGTGGGTTCAGTGATTTTTGTATCATTTTGGACTAATTCTGAGCATATCTGTGAGTTTCCACCCAGGTTCCTAACATAGCTGAAAAGGCCTTATGATTGTCCTTTGAATCCATGGCAATTTTTCTCTCAAAATTGGCCTTAGTTGATTTTATGAGTGCTCGTATTTTTTACTAATAATGATCAGGGGTGACTTCCCTTTTATGGATTTTGTTCTATCATGTAATAGCTTTCTCCTCTTATTGTAAAGTTTGTTAATGGCTGGGGTCCACCAGACTGGACGCTTGCCCTTTGTGGAAAGAGTCTTGGTTTTATTTGGGATTGCCTGATCCATGCAGTCCTGGAGGTGTTCATAGAAGGCATTTGTAAGGGCTTCCAGCTTGGGTTGTGGTTTCCTCTGACTCAGGGGCCTTGAAGGATACCACACCAGTCTTGAGTAGTGTGGTGTTTGCTTTAGAGAAGTTCTTCACTATGGTCTTTTTGTTTGGGGTGGGGCGGGATGTGGATTTCCAGTGAGATTAGTTTATGATCAGATCTCACCAATGAGGGATATACTTCCGGTGTGGAGCATTTTGTCCCCATGTTTGTGACAATGAGATCTAGTATATTTTCTCCTCTCGTGGGAACAGTGACTAGCTGTTCCATGGCATTTGAATTTATGAACTCCAGGAACCGTTGGGCTAGAAAGTTAGGGCTTGAGTAATGTTCCCAGTCTATATTCGGGTAGTTGAAGTCACCCAATATGATGGTGTTTGGAGATACATTTATACCCTCCAGTGTCTTCAGGAAGGCTGTGTGGGGTTCCTGAGTTTGAGAAGGTGGCCTGTAGCATGCTACAATTTGTAGAGCAGTTTTGCCTATTGTTAGTTGCACCTGGATGGTTTCAAGCTTCATGCGTTGCCACCAACCTGGAGGTGTGAGTATCCTTTATGAATATGGATACACCCCTCCTTTTGTGGAGTGGTCCGGGTTTTGGGGCCGGAACGCATGATATGAGGTAAAACCTAATAGTGCCGGGTGCTCTCAGGAGCCTTGAACCAGGGTTCAGTTACAGCACAGACATCGATGTTCTCCATACTGAGAAGGGCCTCGAGTGCGTGCATTTTGAGATTTAGACTTCTGGCATTGAGCAGCATTACCCTCAATTTCTTCCCATTTTTGTTTTCTAGGGTGGTAGGTTTAGAATTTGAGCCTTGCCTAAAAAAGGCACTATGGGGGTGGCAAGAGCCTTAGCCAATATCCGAATCCCAGGGTGACAGGTGCAAGCCGTCCCTCATGGCAGCGTGGCTTGTCAAGCATGTCATCCCAGGCAGACAGACACTGGATCCCCTTTGAATGACACCAGACATTAAGCCAATTGTTAAAGCTGATCATCTTGTCTCTATATTGTGGCATCATTCTTGGTGAAGGAAGGATACTGCTCAGGGTTAGGGTCATACTGCCTGGGCTACATAATCAGAGAGCTCCTCTATGTCTCTTTTCATGCAGTCCAGGGAGGTACGTCTCAGGTCGTTCACACCAGCATGGACAATGACTGTGTCATATTTGTACTTGCTGTGGAGTGACCCAGTGCTTGTGTTATGTGGCGGATTCTAGCGCCCGATAGGCAGCTTACTGTGACCCTCTCCTTGTTCAGCCTGGTGAGTGGGATGTCAGTGTGTCTGACTATGGAGTCACCTATGACAAGTATGTTTGGTGTTGTATTTGGCCTTAAGGGCTGTGACTGCTTTGCACACTGCTTTTGTGGTTTATGTGTTGCTTGTGGGGTGTCTTGAGGTAGCAGTTGTTTGGGTGTCTGCTTTGGAGGCCTCTGCTGTTTAGGTAAATTTTTACTCAGAGCCTCCGAGTATGTCTTTGTGTGTTTATGTGTTTGATTCAGTGGAGTGGTAGCATTATGTGAGGCTGGTTTTGTGGTGTGTGTAGTTGCCTTCTCCTCCTGTCTGGTCTTGCCAGTCCTGAGTTGAGAGAGCTCAGCCTCCAGTTTGGCTAAATAGCTGCATCTCTCAAGTATTTGTGTTATGTGGGAGGAGGAGAGGGTTGTCTGTGTACATGAGGCAGTTATAACATTGCCTCAAGATTCCCAGATTCACCAGCTGGACCGGAGAGGAGATTGGCAACTGACCTTTGGACATGCTAGAATAATATTGGGAAATCCTTAATTGAAAACAAGGGCCAGTGGGGAGTGAGGGTGTAGTGCTTTTAATTTTTAGTGCTGACTTATATAATTGCTTTAGTGAGCAAGTGCCAGGTAACTTGAGTGCAATGTGATACAAGTAACTAAATGCAAAAACGACAAACAGTAACTTTCTTTCAAGTGAAACAAGGAAATAAGTACAGTAAGCAATGCAGATATCACTAGTGATCCACAGAAGCTGAGAAGTTGCGTATTAGGTGAATTAGCTTCCAGGGAAATAACAAGCAAACAAACAACAAGTATATAAACAAAGCTAGATTCAGTAGGCCTGGATCTAGTCTATGCTAGAGCAAACAAGGTGAACCAATTTCAGTAAGATACAGTTCAAATATTCAGGCACTATAAACCTTTAACCAGAAAATTCCCAGCTCAGAAGGGCAGAGTCCAGCCTCTTCTCCCACAAGAGTGCAGTCCACGAACCTTCTTAATGTAAAATAACTGGCCTGAAGCCCAAGTGCCTAAACCAGAACTAATACACTTGGACACTGGGCTCTCAATCAGCAGTTCCCAACTTAGAAGGATGAAAGCTACCTGTCCTGCCACCACAGTGCTTGCCACAAACCTTCCTAATGTAAAACAACTGGTCTGAAGCCCAAGTGCTTAATCCAAAAGACTTGAATGATAGCTACACTTTAATCAAGTTACAACCAAGCAGTAATAAATACCATTGAATACTTTAGAGAATGTCTGGATTAGTGCTCAAGTTACACAAACAAAGCTAGATCCAGCAGGCCCGAATCCAGTCTATGCCACAGCAAACAAGGCGCACCAACTTCAGTAAGAAACAGTTCAGATATGCATGCACTATAAGCCTTTAACCAGAAATTCCCAGCTCAGAAGGGCAGAGTCCAGCCTCTCCTCCCACAATGATGAATATGGATACACCCCTGCCTTTTGTGTTTCGGTCCGGGTTCTGTGGCCGAAAGGTATGGTATGAGTTATAGCCTGGTAGTGCTGGGGTGCTCTCTGGAGCCTTAAACCAGGCTTCTGTTACTACACAGATATCAATGTTCTCCATACTGAGGAGTGCCTTGAGTGCATGCATTTTGAGGTTTAGACTTCTGGCGTTGAGTAGCATTACCCTTAGTTTTTGGTTACTTGTTTTATTTATGGTGGTGGGTTTGTCTTTTGAGCCTTGCCTAAAAAAGGCACTATGGGGGCGGCAAGAGCCTTTGCCAGTATTCGAAAGCCTAAGGGTGACAGGTGCAAGCCATCTCTTGCGAAGCAACGTAACTTGTTGAGCATGTCATCCCAGGCAGACAGATACCGGATCCCCTTTGAATGACACCAGAAACTTAGCCAATTGTTGAAGCTGATAATTTTTTCTTTATACTGTGGCATCATTCTTGGTGAGGGTAGAATGCTACTCAGGGTCAGGGTCATACCTGCCTGGGCTACATGATCAGAGAGGTCTTCCATGTCTCTTTTCATGTAGTCCAGGGAGGTATGTCTCAGGTCATTCACACCAACATGTACAATGACAGAGTAGTATTTGTACTTGTTGAGTGCTTGTGTTATGTGGCGGATCCTGGGACCCGACAGGCAGCTAACTGTAACCTTCTCCCTGTCCAGCCTAGTTAGTGGGACATCAGTGTGTCTGACTATAGAGTCACCTATAACTAGTGTGTTGGGTATGTTATTTTGCCTTAAGGGCTGTGATTGCATGGCACACTGATTATGTGAAGTATGTGTTTCATGGTTGGTGATGGGTTGTGGAGGTTGCTTGGATGTCTGCTTTGGAGGTCTCTGTTGCTTTTGCAGGTTTTTATTTAGAGCCTCCGAGTATGCTTTTGTGCATTTATGTGTGTTATTTGCCTTTGTTGGTTTGTTAGGTTTATGCGAGACTGGTGGTGTGTTGCAAGTATTACCCTTCTCTTCTTGACAGTTAGTTACAGTTTGGGGTTGAGAGAGCTTTATCTCCAGTCTGGCTGTATAATTGCATCTCTCGCATATATTAGTGTTTGGTGGTAGGAGGAGACAGTTGTCTGTGTACATGAGGCAGTTGTAACATTGCCTCAAAATGCCCAGATTCACCAGTTGGACTGGAGAGTACACCAGAAACTGCCCTTTGGACATGCCTGAATAGGTAGAGTGAGCTGTTTTTCTGATTGACTGGTGTGGATGAATAGAGAGCATTGTCCTTCTGAACAGTATAAGGGGGGCTAGTGCTAGGGGTATTTAGTGCTTGCTATGAGTTTTAAGTAAGTGCTGGGCTGTAAAATGAATGGTTTGAGTGCTAAAGCTGAAGGTTTGTCTAGTTCCAAGGAAAAAACTGAAGAGTACACTTTGTGGAGTCGGGAATAGTTTAACCCTAGCCAACTGGCGCTGCCCGGCATGCAAAACCGCGCAAATGCGTTTTTTATATCAGAAAGATTAAAGAGATAGAAATTAGCCCAAAATGGCCAATAAAACTACAGTTTCTGGGCAGAAACCACTCCTCCAAGGGCAGGTAGGCTGTTCTTAGTTTCCCACTCTCACTGGTGAACAAAGAAACTTCCTTTTTGCCCAAGTAAGGTATGGTCAAACACAGAAGCTTAAACACAGTCCAGGTATCAGCAGGTATCTGAAACTGGACTTTTCTAGCTTAGTAAGGCGGGAAAATAGCAAGTTTTTTTTTTTCAAGAAAACAGTAGAAACTAATGCAAAAACACTTTTATAGTGCAGTAATGGCTGTTGCACTTGAGTGGGAAGCCAGTAACAGTTAAAAATACAATTTACAACAAAAAACGAATTTTAAAGTGCAGGCACAAATAAATGCAATTTCAGTGTAAAATGAGTGTTCTGAGAAGCAATAAACACCAGAAAATTAGCGTTTAGGCAGAAATAGCAATAAACAACAAGAAAAAACAAAACAATGGTACTTAAACACTCCAAAGTCTCTCCATTTGTCTCTCTGGCATTGTAGGTCTCTGCAGGACACCTGGGCAAGATCTGCTGAGCTTATACAAACACAACTTCTGTTATTCATCAAAATTTCTTGAACATCTTCTTCCAGCTTACCATAGTTATTTTAACTGTGTCTGTAAAGAACGCTCCTTGGATTGAACACCACTTCTTCCATTTTGGTATGACAATATGAAAATGCCCATAGTAATGTCATCATATTTCAGATTGTATCACTACAGAGATTTACACAAGTTACCTTGCAATGACCAGTTGCCCATATATAGGCATGTCCCCTCAAGTACACTACACATGATCCAGAACAGTTAGCAATTGCTTTAAAAACCTCATTATTGATGCTTTCAATATATTCACCCAATCTAAAGTGCATCCATTGAAAGCTGGGTCATGTGAGCCATAGTAAAATTGCAAGCATCACGGACTAAGGAAACAATGACAATGACGGAAAACCAATATTGCTGAAGACATACAAATATGCCTGAAGATAAGCTTAGACTACAAATATTATTCAAGAATCACATGGACATTACAAACAAAAATCAAAGATCTTTTCTAGTAAGTATTTTAATGGCCACATTACCTGTCAAGCTTTTTCACACTATGGAAATTCTGCACAGTCTTGGCAGTCTCCCAAACCAGAAAGTGAGATGCCCAATTAATTTTTTTTTCTTGGATCAGTATGCTTGTATCAGGTATAAAACCTTTAGGGAGTCTTCCATAAGCTATCATGAATTTTCAGACTGTATGCCTTTTAGTGGGTATTTTTACTGTGTCAGTTATGCTGTGGTCCTTCCATATACATATTGGACCATGGACAAATCAGGCTGTTTCTGTTTTGTTTATATGATTTTGATCCTAACTGTGTGGGCCATAGCAATGCGAGGACTGTTACCATCTATTAAAAAGAGGCGTTAGTTTCACCTTAAGATATCCTCTCTGTGTCAATGAGATCTGGAAAACTAATACCAAGCCCATATCATTTCTTTTATCTGAAAAGTTACAAAGAAAGCAGTGTACATACAGCTAAAGGCTTTTCTTGTGGTCCTCAGCCTTTTTACCTCTAATCAAGCTGGTGTTAGGAGGCATCACAGCTCTGAAGTTGCTTTATGCAGCACTGTTACGAACTTTAAAACAACGTTTTTTCTGGATTTACTCATTCTTCATATACATTGATCACATGTTAATGTTTGGCACTGTGGGTGACAATAAAACGTTCAGGTGTCTGTAGTCCTGAAGTAGCTTTAACCTTATAATCATCACACGGATCATCACACGGCTTGCCTCTTACCACTTAGGTGGTGTCAGAATAAAGTGGTCTTCATGGCATCCTCTGGAATGTCTTGTTCCACAAGGAGCAACACTGACTGGTTTATTATTCACTATACAAATTGTTTAGGAGTCAGCTGTGTAGACATGCAGGCAATGTCAGTGCATGAGGTTGCCAGTCCCTACACAGCCATATCCTATTCATGTATTTTTTTTACATTCCTAATACAGTTCACTGAAGTTCATATCTAAGGTTAACATTCTGGGTGTTAGTCTCAATCACAGGATGAGTCTTAAGAACCAAGTGGGAACTGTTATGAAAAATATCTTGTTATCATATTCAAAATGTTGTTTGGATCAAGCATTTTACATATAAATGATATGGTTATGCATTTCCTTGTCAAATTTCTCTTTGATTATAGAAATGGCCTTTGTCTAGAGATTCTTGGTCTCAGTGTGACTGTATGCAGAGTGTGCAGAACTTGCCACCTAGAATCTTAGTTTACTTTCCCATTATAAGTATATTAAATGAGTTCTGCAACATTTTCAATAGTTGTCATTGGTGTAAAAGTATTTAAAGCATTGTCATTAACTTATCCAGCCTTCCATAAAATTGACTCCACCTACCCAAAGGATTTTTCAACATGCTATTGGCATTTTCTTCCACTTCCTTTGCAATCTAAGTTGTGGCTAATGATTCCCACAATGAGGTTGAAGAAAACAGGCATGTTTTGCCTTTCATAATGACCTTCTGCTGCTTTAGAATTTACTTTGTCACTAACCTTGGGAGTACACATCTATGCCTTCCCTTCAAATGTTCCTATTTTTTTCATATTGCTACCTTGTACCGATGGAACACTTATTCTACCTGAAATCATTGTTTTTATGTAATTATATTTTAATATTTAAATACCACTTAACAGCAGCCATTGTCTATATTAAAATATGTATTATTTGTAAAGTATATGGGCTCAGAATTTTACTTTACCTGACTTTATACTAACGTTTCTTGTAAGATGCAATTCTTTACTGATAAAAATATATACGATTACATGCTGTGGATGCAGAGCCCAATGAGCAATGGAGCAACAAGGAACAGCGTGGATAACTGGCGCCTCACATAAGCTATAGCTCTTATTAACCTACTGTGTGCATGTGTCTGTCATTGGGAGTATGGCACATTGACTTCCGGACAGCCACATGGGGTCACTCTGGTGGCATAGAGGGATAAAGTGTTGACTATGGCCCAGTCAACCTTTGTTTGATTAATGAATGGTGCTGTCACAGAGAGGGATGGGAGTGGTAGTCCTGGGGGAAACAAAAACAGGATGGAGGCACAGACAGCCATGCCCAAAGTGATGCCCTAATTGCCCTTAGAATCCATGACTGGCCATGGTGACATTGGAAGTAAGCCTTGAGGGAAGGAAATGAAATGAGCTGATGTACCTGGCATGGACATTGGGCACTGGGGGCTGGACCAGCAAATAATGATATCCCAAGATGAACAAAAAATAAAAAATAAAAACAGAACAACCACAAAGGATTAAAGTGGGCATAACTGCAGATGTGACTGAGGAATCCTCAAACAACCAAACACTGGCAATTAATTAGGCAATTAGGAATAGTAAGGAACTGCATCATTTTAAGTAAAAGTCATACTGCAACTTATTTGCAGCTGTTTATTTATTTCATTATTTTCAGTTAATGTGCGTTGATTTTGTTAGTGTGCATATACTGTAGGATTACAATCTGCTATATATTCTTCACTTTTGATACACCAGATGCACTGTGCTACTTTGTTATGGCTTGTATTCTATGCATATTTTTTGTAATATATGCAATTACTTTGTCCTACACCCAGGTAGTGACAATAAAAAAGTACTTTCATCCAGTTCATTTTCCAGTTGTAAACTAATAAACAGAGGAATAAATAAATAAATAAATGCAAACATGACCATTTTTCTTTAATGTAAAAAAATGCACATAATGGCTTTAAAGTAATCTTTGCATATATAGTTCATAGGTTCATAGGTGTGTACTAGGCTAATGGCCTGGCGCCTTTACAAGCCTAGCCCATAGGATAATTAGGATGTCCTATAGAGCTGTTGCTGTATTATTTGCTGCTCAGGGCAATACACCAACGGACACATTAATCCCCAAGTGATGAGAATGTAAAAGAAGTCATTCAGAACCAACTTTGAGTTCCCACAAACAATGCCTTACTAATATGTGCCAACCCTAAACCTGCTCCTTCCACTGAACTTAACTCTTAACTTGTCATATAAAAACATCCTGTTACACTACTACTGTATAATATATCTTGGACACACAGCACACACACACACACACACACACACACACACACACACACACACACACACACACACACACACACACACACACACCCCATACATTTTCCCCTAATGTAGCCCTTACTGACTCTAGCCATTTCACTCAAACACTCATTCAAAGACCCCTACCATCTTCCACTTTATCTAGCCCTTACTCTAACCCTAAACCCTCCACAAATAAACACACATACATACACACACACACACACACACACACACACACACACACATACACATGCACACACGCACACACACACACACACACACACACACACACACACACACACACACACACACACACACACTAGTACATGCATACACACATACACACCTACCCCTTAATACTGAAATACTCCATGTATCTGAAAGTTTTGACACTAAGAATAAAAAAAAAAACATTTGCCACTAAAATCAAAATTTCACCAATCTTATGCAATCAACAATTCACATTTGCTACGTTAACCACATATGGCACACTTTTTACAAAATGGTCATTCATCCAGTTTTCAATACACATACACACACCTACAAAACTACACAGAGAAATCAAGACAATATGTGTACAGTAAATTACAACTCTCCTAAACAACAACCTCCTGCACATCTTAAAGTGAACAAGCACCCATTCATTGAACTGCCACAGACTGTGGTTTTGCTCTTAAAGAGCTTTCCTCAATGAATGATGAACACAAACAATAACAGATCTTTTACGTAAACACACAAAGTCATATGACAAAGTCATGTGAATAATCATATATAAAAACAAAAAATAGATAAACATCAAAAAATTGAATGAAAACAATCATATTGGATTGATCAAATGCAAAATGTATTCATGCCTAAAAAATAAAACCACAGCAAACAAATTTGCCAAGTCCCGATCATTGAATCTTATAGCAGACAAAAATATGTTAGTATAAAAATACCTAAAATGCTATTCATAGCATAATCAATGATAAATATCACATGAATTATTGTATATTTCATTAATCCCTGGTTTAGAGCAGATGCCTAATTTAAAATCTTTTTCTGCTCATTCACATGTAATAAACCATGTTTCTGTTTATCAGAAGCAGCCATGCCAGTGATCCTATCTATTCCAATAAAGTAAATATTATCCCAGGATGTGCCAATTAATAATTAATAGCACATTTGTTTATAATTAATATCAGTAAAATGCAGTGACAAATATCATTTGAGCGGTTGGGTTATATATCCTACACAAATACTGCCACGTGTATTTTGTTCCCATTTATTTACTGAGAAAGTGTGACTGGGCCACGCAGGTTCCCTTATCACAGGAGGCTTGGGAAGAATAGGTCCAAAACAATTTGCAACCGAATAGTAATAGACATTCCATAAAACATATTATACCACACAGTAATAGGCATTCCAAGAGAATTTACAGTATACAACATTAGCACTGTTAGTTTTTACATGCTACAGTACTTTGATATGAAAGGCTATAAACTAATTCAACTATACAGAGTTATCAAGCAATTCTTTAGTATTAATGAAACTTAGATTGAGGAGGATATTCACAATGTATGCAACAATTCTTCTAAGTTGTGCTTAAAGAGGACCTTGTAGTAGTAGAGTTTTAATGATATGTGGGTGAAGGAGTTTGCTGCAGAAAAGATAAGCCAGGAGGAAATTCATAATATATATATACAAAGGGAAGTCTAGGTCATGCTTAAAAACAATCTTGTCATAGTAGAGCTGAAACCTGAAAGGAGGTTGTTTTAGAACAGTTTAGCCATTAGTGATAGAACAGTGGTATAACCACATTTTGAGAAAGTGGATGTGCAGACACATTTTGAAAGTAGAAGAGTTTTCAATTTACCTGAAACACAGAGAAGTTAGGTTCCAGACTTTGGACACATTATGGAAGCAGAGTGAATGTCCATTTAAGTTATGGGACTTATTTTGATCAGCAAGGAATTTGTCTTAGGAGTATAGCTCTCTCATAGGGGAATACAAGTTGAGCAGCTGTGCTAAGGCTGGGCATTTTGAGTGGTGGCGCAGAATAAAGTGGGCAACTTTGACTCAGGTATACATGAGATAATTGGAAACCCCATCCAGTTCAGTTTTTCCTTGCAGGTAACCTACTAGGGAGGGCAGAAATACATTTTGATATTCTGTAATAGAATTTCTCTAAACTAAGTAACTGACTAGAGAGTAGATTGGCGAATACTGGAGTTGAATGAAGTCAACAAGAAAGCAGATATGCAGTGGCAGTTGATTCTCTTGCATGTTCAGTCAGGTATTACTTTGCTCTGTAGAGGGCCCTTAGTTTTTGATGTGTTTTTAATAGTGTTGATATAGCTTCATAGGTAGTTACTGGGCTATTGACCTGAAGATCTTTATAAGCCTAGCCATGTGTACCCAATATAATACTAGACAAACCTAATATAAAGTATCTTACCTAAACTCAAGATCTAAGTAAGCAATGGGTGCCCATATCTAGGAGGGTCATAGGTGAAATCCCTGGCAGGGATTTATGGTTTCCCATCCAGTCTACACTTAAACAGGGTCATAGAGGAACTTTGTTTTATGTGAACTGGTTGCCTATTCCAGAGGAATGACAACCTCTGAGAGAAATATCTGTCTCTCCAGCAGGTCATATTTATGCCACAGGCCAGGTTAAGGACCCTGAAGTGGGTGACCCTTTTCCCATTTGACTTGCAGATGTGCAGCATTTCCATTAGGTTTGGATCCGAGATTGCTCTGTATCCCAGGAACAAGTCTTCTCTAAGTAGTCTGTATGCTTCTGAATACAATGACAGTGCCTTCAGTATGTCAATGTATGATGTGCTGGAAACTCTGAATTTTCTTGCTTAGAAATCTCTGCGGTATCTCACGTTGCTGCATGTGCCTGGTAAGGTACATATCAAAGGGAGCATTGTACTCAATTATTGGCCTGATGAGGGTCGAGTACAGGGGTGCTGTGACCTCTTTTGCTCTTGAGGCAATGCCTTTGCTAATGAGGTGTGCGATGTAGAATGCCTTCCTTACCACAACAAACACACGCTGGTCAAAGTTTCGGCTACAGTCAGCTTGCAATCTCAAGTTGCTCACTACTGAGTTGTTACTAAGGGTATTATTATTTATATGATAGTCTGCAGGGATATTGTTTTTACCGACGGTGATGATAATGCATTTTTTAGCACTGAGTTTGAGTCCATGACTTTGGCATCAATAACTGGTTTGTGTAAGTCCCACTTGCAATACATTAACATTGTTTGGGGATTCAATGGTTGCACCTAATTTGCAATTTACAAACTTAGTCAAACACAGCCCTTCTATTTTGGCCTGAACTTCTGAGAAGTATATTCCAAACAGTAGGGGTCCCAGCACTGACCCCTGTGAAATCCCACTGATGACAGGTCTGCTGGTTGAGGTAAAGTCCCCAACTATGACTGAGTGTGATCTGTCAGTAAGCCAGTTAGCAACCCTCCTGACAACATAACGGTTGATATTCAACTGGGAGATTTTATCAATGATGCCTGAATGTGGGATTGTGGCAAAAGCCTTGGCTAAGGCAAGGTAGACTGTATGCACAGGTTTGTCTTCGTCTATGGCTTTGGGGATGTTTTCGAAGAAGTCCACCAGGTTTAACAGGCATGACCTGCCTTTGACAAAACCAAACTGTGTTGGATCAAGGGTTTGGAGATCACCTATATCATTATTTATAAGGTCCATGATAATTTATTCCATGGCCTTACAGATAAGGCTGCTTAAGCCTATGTGTCTGTAGTTCACAGTGTCTGTTGCTGTACCCCTTTATGAAAAGGGGTGATGGTTGCTGTTTTCCATTCAGCAGGGACAAAACTAGTACTCAGGCTACTGTTCAACAGAGTACTTAATGGAGTCATACCTCTCAACCTGCAATCATCAGAAATCTGGACAAAAGCTCTTGAAAAGTAGGCAAAGTAGTAAAAACGAGGATTCCAACCACCAATAACAGAAGAAAAACAGGCTGGAAGGAAGCACTCAGGTTCACAGTTTCTTCAAGGTTTAATGGCACCAAATGATAGATGAGCAAAACACCTCTTGAAAAGTAGGAACACCTGACCAAAAACAGGTACACCTAATTAGCATAAATATGCATGCATTATACTCCTCCAACTTCATTAGCATTGTGGGATACCATCACACAAAAAAACATGAGTTTTGGAAATTTTAAAAACTAAAGTGACAAAATGATGCAAAATGCAAACAAAAATGTTTATATCATGTTTTATTCAGATTGATTTTACTAGTCACTCATACTAAAGTTTAGACTAGTATAAAATAGTTTTTTTAATAAAAAGCAATAAAATAAAAAAGTCTGAAATGGTTAAAGTGGGTGCTTAGAAATGAATGTATCAATCAGCATGTACCTGAGAGGTGGCAGGAAACTGCACTGCATAAGACAAAGAACAGCAAGCAAACTCCACATGGATAGATAATGGTCATGGGGGTCACAAGTAAACCAAAGACTCTAAAAAGGAAGAAACATTACCCACTAAATGAACAAAAGAACTTGCAGGTCACCATGATTCAGCTGTTTTGGCTACCATAGCAAAGCTGTGTGCAGATGGTGCATTCTTACTTAGTCTCTCTTTACTTCTTCTTCTTCTTTCGTCTTTTCCCGGTTAGGGGTCGCCACAGCAGATCACCTGTCCGCTCATAATTGGCAGTGGAGTTTTACGGTGTCGAGTTGCCAGCCCAGCGCCCAACCTTCCACTGAAGGCCCACACACGCACACAATCACACCTATGGCCAATTTGGAGTGTCCAGTCCACCTATAGCATGTCTTTGGGATGTGGGAGGAAACTGGAGCACCCGGAGGAAACCCACGTGACCACAGGGAGGACATGCAGACTCCGCACAGAAGGCACTCCAGCCGAGGATCGAACCAGAGAACCTCTTGCTGTGAGGTGACAGTGCTAACCACTTCTCTTTACTGTCATGATAAAAACAAGTGTGAAAAAAGTAAGGTATATTTAATATTTATTTATTTATTTATTTATTTGCAGTTTGTTTACCAGGATGGTCCACTGGGCCATGAGGAGCCCATTTTCAATGGAGTCCTGGAGAGAAAAGCTCCAAAAAATACAAATAATAAGTAAAAGTAAAAGAGTTACAGATTTACAGAGTAACAGAGTAACAAATAATAAGTAAAAGAGTTACAGACTAGCAAATACCAATTACAGAATTTTTACATTTGAGTCGAATCAAAATCAACAGTATTTACAATACGTACAATACTTGGCATATTCTGGATTGAGTGTGAGATGTCTCCTATTGGAGAAGTCTGCAGAATTATAGAATAGAGCTGATTTGTTCAGGGAATAGGCTAAAGAGGTGTATTTAGGGGTTAGATGGCTAAGGGAGGCTATTGGCAGATAGGAGAAATTGTAAACAGACAGGGATGTTATGTAGGATGGGAGCAGGACATTCCCATTTTGAGGTTAGGTGTGAGTGGAGAAGAGTTTTGAAGACAGAGAAATTATTGGTGATGCGTATATGGGGTGGGAGAGAATTCCAATATTATATTATATAATATTATATTCTGTCTTGCACAACAATCTTAACTAATCCAGTAGCAGTTTATTTTTTTGCTAAATATTTATTTGTAATTTCACCTTATAATAAGCAGTTGTCTTGCCACTAAGGCTTGATGTTTGCTTATCATTAAATGCTCACTGCACTCAGCTCACACCACTGCTACTCCAGCCCCCCTTCCATCTTCTTAAAATCACTTTGAGTTAATGTGCGCCAGACGAACATGGTACTTTTTAAGGCTCAAATTGAGAAACGTTCATTATACTCAGGTATGCTATGCATTCCCAGCATTTTTTTTTCTGTACTAGAAGTCAGTCACTAATGCCAAGTAGTATAGCTCTCAGAATGAGGATCAAATCTGGAAATAATCAGGGACAATCAGGGAATCTTTTAAAATATTAACACTATTAACTTGAAACATTGACAGAATAAGACAATGTGAATTAATATACATTGTTTAACCCAAAAGAAGTCTATAACTGTAATTACTGTCATTATTTATTAAGTGCAAATTCACCACATTTTCTCCAACAGTCACAAGTTTAAGAGCAATTAAGAGTGACAGATGTAAAATTTGAGTAAAAATTAGGGACAGTCGAAAGATATGCCAGAAGCATATTAATGGCTCATACACCATTTTTATTACATAGTAGCAGGTCTGGGAGTCTGGAAACTAATGAAAACAAGCAACCCCACTACCCACCCCATCCAATGAATTGGTATTTTCTGAATGAGGCTTTGTATACTGATAGTGGGAGGTTGGGTTTCTCATAACAGCGAACCTAAAACAAAACAAATTAGCAAGCCAAAAACTGAGGCTTGGAGACTTTGACCTGATGAGTCGGGTGTTTTTCTCCACTCCTCACCTGTGTTAACATTAAGTGTGATAGGGTGGACAAACTACTAGAGATTGATGGAGGCTTGAAATACTTTATGCTGTTGTTTTGTTGGTGCAGTTATAAAAGTGGGAGAAGGAAAAATAATTAAATAATCCACGATGAGGTTGCAGCTTAACAGATGGAACTTCTACCTGTTGTTTATGGGTCAGTGTTTTTCACTGTCACCCTGTATTTGTAAAGAGCCATGTTTCTGTCTAAATCCTGATCAGAACTGATTGGATCAAGGTAAACAACTGGTCATTTTGATCAGAGCCAAGTTATTTCTTTTTTTTTCTGGGGAAGAAAACTTATATTTTTTGTAGCCCAACACTGGAACTGTGTTCTGTGGCGTTGTTGTCGACAAGTCTAATGGATATCCAGAAGGTAGTAAATAGCCAATATTCCTACAACATGCATGCAAATTGAAAATAATTTTAATAGCAAACTTTACTTACATTATGCACTTGGAATCTACAACTAATACTCTCTTTCCTGCCTGTCTCCTTCATGCAAACTTCTAGTTCCACTGGTGACGAGAC
Source organism: Protopterus annectens (assembly GCF_019279795.1). Lineage (NCBI taxonomy): Eukaryota > Metazoa > Chordata > Ceratodontiformes > Protopteridae > Protopterus > Protopterus annectens. The sequence goes on from NC_056751.1 coordinate 686,292,753, forward strand.
TTGTTTTCACACTGCAGTGCATGAATAAATTGAAACTCTACTCCACCCGCAGGTAACTGCTGTGACCTTGATCCTGCTTGCATTTATCTGGGTTACTTGGCTGGCAGCCCATTAAGGCCTCCTGCTTCACTGTCTCTATTTTTTTTTTTGCTCACCACTTACTCACTTTGAGTTAGGCATTCAGCTGTTGGCTCAGCTCAAGCGCATCATTACTTCCAATGTTTGAGCCATGAAGTAAGCTGATGAATTAATTGTTGGTGAAGAAAATTTATTTAAACAAATTGGGATTTAAAGCGGCCACTTGGGATTTTGTGGCACCCTGTCATTTTCTTTGCAAATTTGGTATTTTCTGATAAATTCGGTGCAGTTGAGAGGTATGAATGGCGTTGCTAACTCATGTTTTAGACCATATAAAATGCAACCTGGGATGCCATCCAGTTCCACAGAGGCTGTTTTTTTGGTCTTAGAGAGAGCATTAATGACTTGCGCTTTGGAGATGCAAGGTGGGGGAGATGTCGAAAGAATGCTTTGTGGAATATTTGCAGGGGATAGGGGATGAAATTTTCAACAAACTTGTTGGCTAATAGGTTAGCTGTTTTCACAGTATCAGTATCTGTGATGCCATCCACAGCTAGTTCAGCACACATCTGGGTCCTACCTTTTTGCTTACGGATATAACTGAGGAATGCCTCATGGTTATCCTTAGTTATCATTGCTAATTTTTTTTTAAGTTGCCCTTAGAGGATTTTACAGGTTGTTTTATTTGTTTGGTTGTTCAAGCAGAGTAGGGTGTTCTTCCAGTGGTAGGATCTCTCTTTTAATTCTTAGAAAGCAACTTCTTCCTCTTGTTTTATAACTTATTAATGCAAGATGTCCACAAAGGAGGCTTTTTTTCTTGAGAATCATGTTTTGATCCTGTCAGCTACAGCTGTAGCAATACATTTGTGTATACCTTACTATAGATGTCAATGCCATCTGTGGGAACAGGAGCTTGGAAATTATTTCTGACATCCCTTAGGAGGGTTTAATCAGCTTTGGTGGAATTGTTTAGCCTGATTTCACCTAAGAGGGGTTCAGGTGTTACAGCTGCTTCAAATGTGACTAATTTGTGATCAGATTTAATCAGTGAGGGTCCTATACTTGTGGTGGTGCAGCGGTCACCCATGTTAGTGAGGACCAGGTCAAGAATATTTGAGCCCCTTGTGGGGTTACATACTATTTGTTCCAGGGCATTAGTGTTAACAAAGTCCAGAAACCTTTGTGTGTGCATGTTGGCACTGTTATTACTTTCCCAGTCAATGGAGGGATAGTTAAAGACACCCATGACTAGAGTGAGCCAATCGTTGAAGTCAATCATTTTTTGTTTATATTGTGGTATCATCCTAGGTGAGGGTAGAATACTGCTCAGGACTAGGGACATACCTGCCTAGGACACATATTCATAGAGCTCAATCCTGTCTCTCTTCATATAGTCGAGTGAGGTACATCCCAAGTCATTTACATAAACATGAACTTTGATGAAGTCATAACGGTACCTGTTGTTGAGAGACTTGAGTGCATGTGTGATCTGATAGATCCTAGCTAACTGTAACCTTCTCCTTGTCCAGCCTGGTGAATGGAACATCTATGTGTCTCACAATGGAGTAAACTGACTAAAAACTTTGGTTTGCATGTGTTTTGCCTTAGGGTCTAACTTGGTGAGACACTGGTGCTTGGGTTTTTTATGTGTATTGAGTGCTGTAGGTGCTATATTAGGCATAGCATGTTTGTGTTTGGAAGGTCACTGTGTTTAGGTAGGTTGCTGGTGAGTACCACCGCATATGATAGCTTATGTGCTGAGTGCATGGTTTGCCTAGGAGATGTAGTATATGAGCTGACAAACTGTTCAGTGTTACTTTTCTGTGTGTGATAAATCAAGGATTCCAGATTCTTAGTGCAGATGCATCTCTCACAAATTGTACTTGGGTGATTTAGGAGTAGAAGGTTGTCAGTCTACATAAGGCAGTTGCTACACTGCATCAGGATACCCATGTCAATCAGGCTGGTAGGAGAAATAGACAGAAACTGACCATCCATAATGCTAGGTTAAACCCTGTTTTCACCGTGGGGAGAGAAAATGGAGGGATGTGCTATAACTAGGTGTTCTAAATGGTGTCTGTACTAATGGGGTGCTCTATAAAGGGTCTATTACTAGTGGGGGGTTCTCTAAATGGTATGAGACTATTGTAGATTTGGTGTTTTTTTGACTGTTTAAGGGGGAAAAGTGCAGCTGAGGTGTTCTCTGAGCAGCTAAGTGCAATTAAAGGACTTCTCAGCTGGATTATGGGCAGCTACTAAGGGAAAATTTATCTACTGAAGTTTTTGTGTCTATAACCGCCAGTGGTTATCCCCACTGGGTGGTAGTGTGCAAAGGTGCACAGAGGTGTGCCAAGCGTAAACAGATGAATACAGCAGAGCAGTGGATGATCACCTAATTTTATGGATTTATTTTCTAACAAGCACAAACCTGCACAAACATGGAGCTTATGTAGCAACAGACAGCAAACTGAATTAAACAATTTAACTAATAAAAAAGCTCAAAACTGAGCACTGTCCCAGCAGCCTTCAATCAGATGAGTCTAACTGCACTCTCCTAACAAAAGGGTGCAAAGGGGCCCTCTCTAACTAAAGATAGCCTGATTTAGTGCTCAATTTAACAAACAGATCCAGATTCAGGAGGTCTGAATCTAGTCCATGCTACAGCAGACAAGAACTGCAACAAATCATCAAGAACAGTTTTAAAAAAATCACCAATATAGCAAAAATACATTTAAAAGTGCAAAATACAGTTAAAATTGTACTTATGGTTAGCAGAATGCAACAGATTCCTTGGCTTGCACAGATGAATATAGCAGAGCATTGGCTGGTCGCCTAACCCTGTGGAGCTATGTTAAAACAGACTTGTCAAACTTAAGATTTTTGTCGATGGTGACACCTAGAAGTTTGACATTTGCGACTATGTCTAGTGTTATATTCTCTAAGGACAGTACACAAAATTAGACTGGTCAGGAGATGAGGTACTGGGCAGGAAGAGCAAAACCTTTGTGTTTTGTTGCATTCAGTACTTGGAAGAAGAGTGCAAAGCTTGAGTGACCAGCTGAAACTGATTTAAGGAAGTGGCTGAGCAAAATGAGTGCAGAATCATTGGCATACCTAATGATGACAGAGGGGCCTGATGCAGTGAGTAAGTTATTCATGAATATATTGAATAACAAAGCTCCAAGTATAGGTCCCTGAGGAACACCTGAGTTCGCAAACAGAAAAGCTGAGTATGTAGTTTGCCATCTGATGCAGTGGCTTCTGTCCCCAAGGTAGCTTTGGAAAAACAAAGTGGTCTCATCAGACAGGTTGAAGTATGAGGGTTCACAGCAGTAGTGGGTGGGAAACTATGTTAAATGCTTTGGAAACGACCAGAAGCTTGCTGAGACTAGTTAGTTATTGTCACAGTGTAAGCTAATAGTGTTAAAAAAGGAGAGTAAAGTGATTGTTGTACTATGGTTTGGTGAGAAATGCTGCATGGAAGCAGCTGGTTATTTTCAATGCTCACAGTGGACATATCACTTCATTATTTTTGATAGCAGAGGGATAATAGCTATAGATCTGTAATTGGTTCATAGGTTCATATGTTGGTACTAGGCTATCAGCCCTAGGGCCTATACAAGCCTAGCCATAAGAATTCCTTGGCTATTTCTTCTCACAATATTTACTTCCCTGGACCTCTGTCTAGCAGGGCAACTGACATGATCCCCGGGGTGAATTTCCTATCTCCCATCCAATTGTCAAGGTTCCTTTTGAAGAGGGCCAAAGAGGTGCTCTGCTTGACATGTATGGGCAGTCTATTCCAGAGTCTGAGGAGTCACTGGTTCAGGAACCTATCCCTTCAGCATGTTTTGTTCCTTGTGATGACAAGGTTTAGATCCCTGGAGCGTGTGGCTCTGAGGGATTGGGATTTGTTTAAGTGTAGCATGTCCAACAGCTCTGGGTTTGACATGGCCTTGTATGTTAAGCAGAGATTGCCTCTGAGTAGACGATATGCGACCGAGTATAGCTGGAGTTTTTTTAGATGGTCAGCATAGGGCATCTGCTTTAGGCCTGTGATTCTTTTAGTGATGTATTTCTGTGGCCTTTCCAGTTGTTGCAGATGTCTTGAGAGGTACATACCAAACGGGGCATTGTATTCTATAATGGGTCTAATGAGGGATGAGTAGTGTGGGACAATGACCTCCTTTTTTCTGGATGAAAAGACCTTAGTGATGAGGTGTGCCACATAGAAGGATTTCATCACTGTTGTGGTGATGTGGTTATCAAAGGTGAGACCACTGTCTCTTATCACACTTTTGGTGTTTAATGTACTGCCACCTATGTGATAATTCATGGGTATATGTTTTTTCCCAAAGGGGATAACCAAACATTTCTTGGCATTGAGCTTGAGCCCATGGCTCTGGCACCAAGCACCTCTTTCTGTAAGGCCCCTTTGTAGAATATCCACATCATTTGGGGATTCAATAATGGCTCCCAGTTTGCAGCCATCTGCAAACATTGTTAGCCAGAGTCCCTTAGTGTTGGCCTGTACTTCAGAGAAGTAGATGCCAAACAATAGTGGTCCTAGGACTGAACCCTGAGGTACTCTGCTTGTCACTTTTCAGGAGCTGGATTTGGAGTCAGCTACTTTTACAGTGTGGATTCTGTCAGTAAGTCAGTTGGCAACCCTTCGAGTGACGCAGGGACTAATGCCCAGCTTAGTAAGTTTATCTATGATTCCAGAGAGGGGGTGGTGTTGAAGGCCTTGGCGAGGTCCAGATAGGCTGTGTGGACCACCTTACCCTCGTCCACAACTCTGGAGATTGATTCGAAGAAGTCAATCAGGTTCAGGAGACAAGATCGGCCCTTCATGAACCCAAACTGGGTGGGGGCTGTGTCTGAAGGTTGCCAATGTCTTTGTTTATAAGTTCCATGATAATGCATTTCATGGCCTTGCAGATCAGGCTTGTCAGACTGATGGGGTGGTAGTTTCCAGGATCCAAGTTGGTTCCCCCCACTTGTGGAGTGGGATAACTGTAGCTGTGCACCACTCAGTGGGCATGAAGCCTGAGGTGAGGCTATGATTAAACATGACACTTAGGTGAGGTGCCAGTTCATTTTGTAGTTCATATAATACACACCCCAGGATGTCGTCTGGTCCCATGGATGCTGTATTCTTAGCTTTGGAGAGTGCATTTTTTACCTGTGTGGCCATTACTACTGGAATTTGGCAATCTTTCGGTATTGAGATGGGCCATTTAGGGGGTGAGAGGGGAGTGAAGTTAGCACTGAATCAATCTGCCAGGATATTGGCAATATCCTTGGGATCAGTATATTTAATGCCATTCTGTTGTAGCTCAGAGCAGATCTGAGCATTGTCATTTAGATTCTTGACATAGCCATAGAATGCCTTGTGGTTGTCTTTGGAATCTTTGACAATTTTATTTTCGTAACTAGCTTTGGAGGATTTTATGAAGGATCTCAGCTTCTTACTGATGGTGGTAAGGGAGTTTTTTTGCATCCTGGGATTTTCCTCTTTTCTACAACAGTTTCTTCCTTTTGTGAATAGTAATTGTTCTTTGTGTGACTTTAGCATGTTACAAACACTGAATAGTGTAATTAAAATAGTGACCATTTGTTAAACTAAATAAATATAGTAAAATCACTGTGTTGCAGCCAGGACTCACCACAACTCTCCACAAGTAACAACTGTTTTATTAACACATTAAAAAGTATTCATTAAGTGCTTTCATCCCCTCAAAATGGGGACTTCATCAGAATACATGCCTTCTATAAAATCCTACATATATAGCCCAATGTATTAGTGACATCATCACCACATGAATACATTTAAAGACACCATCACCATTTAGAAAAAAAATGCATGCTATGAAAACATTTAAAACATATTTAAAACATTTGAAATAATCTCAAGTGCTTTATAAAATTCTAACATAACCTTTTATCCTTAGCTCTCTTAATTAATAGGTGTTTCATAGAAATAACTTAATTTAACCCATAACCTTGACCTGCCTGCAGCTTAATTTGCCACTTTACTTCTTTTTCTTCAATTAAATTTCTATAAGCCCCCCCCCCCCCCCAGGGTTAACTAAAACTTTCTCTAAAATACCAAAGTGGAACCCCTGAAAATTCTTATAAACTAAAGAATGCCTATACAATGCATTATTATTATTATTCCTTGTGGATATCTGGTATGTGTGTTCATATATCCTGTTTCTCAATTGCCTTTCATTTTTTCCAACATAATATGCCAGACACCCTTTACATAATGTGAGGTAAATAACACCAATAGTTTGACAATTACCCTTGACAAATTCAACTTTTGATTTCAAGGTATTTTCCAAAACAACTATTTTACTGTCTGCTATACGACAGCATTGTGAACAGGACCCACATTTCATGGTACCATCTTGCTTATTAGCTTGTAAATTCTTTACCTGTTCAAAACTTTCTTTAATATTTGCCCCAGTTTTATATATTTAGGTAGGCCTCTCTCCTACCACCCTCTCAAATCTGGGATCCCCCTAAGAATGGCCCACTTCTTTTCCATAATATCCTTCACTTTACCTACCTTTCTCCAATAGGGGAGAATCATAGCCATTTCAAAATTATTTTTTTGTCCTTGAATTAAATCTCTCACCATATTAAAGTTTCCTAACATGAGGTTTGGATCTTTTACTCCATTCTAACATAATTAACATTCTCCTGAGCCATCACCTGTGGGTACCCTCTTTCATAAAACATTTCAGCAACTTACTGTAATTCATCCTCTAAGTCACTAGCCAAAGATGTCATTCTGGCAACCCGTACCATCTGGCCTTTCACAATACTGGCCTTTTGGTGTGGAGGATGGCTACTCGAGTATTCAAGATAAGAGTTGCTAAATGTGGGGTTTCTATATATTTTAGATGTAAAACCACATGAAGCTTTGAATATCTGCATGTCAAGATAACTAATTGTTAAGGGGTTGCTCATGTGAGTAAATTAAAAAAAAATAGTAGTGGAATTCAGATACATAACAAATTCCTCCATTCTACCTGTGGAGCTATTCCACAGAATGAAAATGTCATCCAAAAATCTTATGTATAATTTGACATTTTGAAAATACTCACATTCAAAAACTTTGTTTCACTCCCAGTCTAAAAGGACCACATTTGCAAAAATGGGAGCACATGAGGCTCCCAGAGCAACACCTTTGTTTTGTTTGAAGTAGTCTCCTTCAAAAAAAAAAAAAAAAAAATATATATATATATATATATATATATATATATATATATATATATAATTGTAGTCTAAAACTAACCCCATAAAGTCTATTAAATTCACCTTCTCATTTGAGAAACCTGACATTTTGTGTAAACAATTGCCAAACATATCAAGCCCATCATCTCTAGGAATACAGGTGAATAAATCTACTACATCAATGATCAAAAAAATCACATTACTTTCCCAAAGCTCTTCCCTTATTCTACCAAGAAAATCCCATGAATCTTTCACTAAATGCTTTACTTTGTTCACAACTTGTTTTAACCAAAACTCTACAGCAACACCGAATGGGTAAGTTTTTGACCCCTGTCCTGCGACAATAGACCAAAATGAGAAATCATCTAACCCATTATGTATTTTCAGAATTCTGAAAATGGTGGCCATCGGATTCTTAACTTTCAAAAAACTGTAACTTTCGGGTGTGATACGCTCATCCAAGAGGTATTCTTCCGAATAATAATCTATTCTCAGATAACTGATATTTACCTCATTGAGAGAAACATTGGTACCATATAGCATCCCTAAAATATTTTGGGAATAATGCAAAGCATCTAAAATGACCATCCCTCCCCCTTTGTCAGGACGTATAACTCTAATTGTCCTATTGTTTCTAAGCTGTTCTAATAGTCTGTTTTCTTCCTCACTAAGATTTCTATATAAACAATTATTTTTCTCCCTTGCTTTTAATGCATATAAATCTTCAGTTACAGCCTTCTTGAAAATATTGAGGGTGGAATCTAGGGGTGAGTTTTACACACTCTTATTTTTAATATCTTTATTCCTATTAAAATTAACATTTTCACCTTGGTCCCTAAACAAAAAGGCTAAATTCAATTTTCTCATATATACTTTCAACTCCAAGATTGTATCTGTATAATCAAAACCTCTAGCTGGCACAAATTTCAACCCCTTCATTAACAACAAAAAATGCTCCTTAGTTAGGGTTATTCCTGAATAATTATAAATACGATAACCCCTATATGTACTAACTATCCCAATCCTTAGAATTTCGTTGTCACTAATGGTTGTTATTCCTTTCTCCACTTGGTTCTGTTTAACCCCTGATTTGGTACCCTTTCCATATCTCTTCTCTCCCCCACATCCCATTTTTCTTGTGCTTGAAAAAAATGTTGATTATTTCTATAGTTATTGTACTGAAAACTGTTGTCATAACTATTAGAGTTAAAAAGGGGACTTCTCATTTCCTTCCTATACATATATTCTTCATTGTGAGGGTGAGTATGTCTCTCCCCAACTGTTTTGTGTTCTTTCTGTTTCAAAATATATGCTCTATTCTCTTTGTACTCTTTTAAGTCCCTCTGTAACTTTTTACATTTTTTTTGCAAAAATGTTATTACACTTATTATCCACCATACTAAATTGTTTAAAATACAAATTTTCATATTGTGGGAACAGTAAATAATTTTTGATGTCATTATTTAAAAGTTTCTACTTCATCAATAAAATGACACAGTTTAGAGTCATTAAATAAAATAATCTTTTCCACAAGCTCTAATCCATGCTTATTAAACATTTCAAAGAATTCAGTAATCAGTTTTTCATCATATTCAATCCCAAAAGGAAACTTGTAAACCCTTAAACCTTTTGGCACAATTTTCTTCTGATAACATTCATTCAAATAAGCATTCTCCATTTGGAGATTTCTAACATCAAACATTTTTTTTCTCTAATAGGAATATATTTTCTTTCAGAGTCCCAGTCTTTGTTGCATGTTTCTCAGTCTTTTTAACATTTCCCATATTGTGTTGGTCATTAAAAACAAAAACACTTCTTAAAAAAATTATCAGTATCAACTTGTCATGTCACAACCACATTGTCCATATTGTGTCGTCTTGTCGCTGCAGTTTTAGAACCAAAACCCCTTTCCCCCTCATTGTTTAACACAGTACCTGTAGTTTTAGGCCTTTCACCAATTCTATACGCTATGGAAGCACCAGGAGTTCCATTTCCACCACTCTCCATTGCCAGTGCTCCATTCCCCAGTTCATTCGTGCCTTTTTCACCAATTGTGGAGTTTAAAAACTAAACAAGACGCCAAATCTTGCCTCCGTTCCATCTCCGAACCACTCCCCAGTGGAAATCCCGCTTCCTGGTGACTGATTTTGTTTCCTCTTTACTGAGGACCCATCGATGAAGCCCTGTGATTGGCTTTGAGATTTTTGGTTATAACAAGTTGTGAACAAAGTAGAGAATTTAGTGAAAGATTCATGTGATTTTTTTGAAGAATAAGGGAAGAGCTTTGGGAAAGTAATATGATTTTTTTGACCATCAATATAGTGGAATTATTCACCTGTATTCCTCGAGATGATGGGCTTGATATGTTTGACAATTGTTTACACAAAATGTCAGGTTTCTCAAATGAGAAGGTGAATTTAATAGCAGACTTTATGGGGTTAGTTTTAGACTACACTTACATATATTTTGAAGGAAAATACTTCAAACAAAACAAAGGTGTTGCTATGGGAGCCTCATGTGCTCCCTTATTTGCAAAGTTGGTCCTTTTTAGAGTTAAACAAAGTTTTTGAATGTGTTTTAAATGTTTTCATAGTATGCATTTTTTCTAAATGGTGATGGTGTCTTTAAATGTATTCATGTGGTGATGATGTCACTAATACATTGGGCTATATATGTAGGATTTTATAGAAGGCATGTATTCTGATGAAGTCCCCATTTTGAGGGTATGAAAGTGCTTAATGAATACTTTTTAATGTGTTAATAAAACAGTTGTTACTTGTGGAGTGTTGTGGTGAGTCCTGGCTGCAACACAGTGATTTCACTATATTTATTTCATTTTGGCAGTCACTGGGGTCGTTGTTTAAACAGTTTTGGCATTTGTTAAACTAAATATATTGCAGTGTAATATAGTAAACTTTTATTGTTAGCTCATCTTAATTGTCCTTCTATGAAAAAGTATGTAATGTAGAGTCTTCCTTGTTGGACCTCTGCTGAAAAGTGGCTTTTCCCATTGAGAGTTTCTTGCTAATCAAATGTTAATACATAAATAAAAAACATTGCTATCAGAACTTGATAATGGTCAAATGGGGTGCTAGGCAGGAGGAATCGACCAAAACCCCATATTCATTCTAGTACCCATTTACTTGGTTGGTACTGCCCAATTACCCTAAACCAGTATTCAATATTTCAAAATAATAATAATTTGTTCTGTACATTCAGTACAATCACAGAGATATAGATTTAGATTAAAATTTGTACTTCTGATTTCACAGAAAAAAACACTGAGAAACTGAAGAAAATGTTTACATACATAGGATCATATGAGGTTACTAGGCTAATGGCCCTAGGGCCTTAACAAGCCTAGCCATGTAATATCCTTGTTCCCTAAACCCCAGTTGACCATAGATGGTTGTTGTTAGCAGAGCAAATCATTCATTAGCACCGACTGCCCCTGTCCATGAGGGATATAGGTGCCACCCTAGGGGTGAACTTATGGTCTTCCATCCAGTTGTCAAGGTTGCACTTAAAAAGGGTCTTTGAGGAGCTCTGCTTCACGTGAAGTGGGAGTTTGTTCCAGAGGAGCAGAATGTTCCAGAGGAGCAGCAATCTCTGAGAGATATCTGTCATTCCAACATATTCGTCTTATGTCACAGGCTAGGTTGAGATCCCTGGAGTGAATGACTCTTGTACCATTTGATTTGCTGGCATGCAGCATTTCAGTTAGGCAGGGTCAAAGATCACTCTGTAGGCTATGCACAGGTCACATCTCAGCAGCTTGTAGGATACAAAGTACAGAGACAGGGTCTTCAGTTTTTCTGTGTAGGTCATGTTTTGGAAGCCCTCAGTTTTCTTGGTTAGAAACCTCTATAGTCTCTCCAGCTATTGCAGGTGTCTGATGAGGTATATGCAAATAGGAGCATTGTACTCAGTTAGTGGTCTAATGAAGGTCGAGTATAGAGGAGTTATAACATCCTCAGTCTTGGATGTGATGCCCTTATTTATGAGATGTGCAATGTAGAAGGCTTTCCTTACCACTGTGGAGACATGGTGATCAAAATTTAAATTGCTCTCTCTCACCACTAGATTTGAGCTTAGGAGGATGCTATCTATAATGTAATTTGCAGGGGCCACAGCTATGCCAAAGAGGATAATGATGCACTTTTTTACATTTAGTTTTAGACTGTGACTCTGACACCAATCATTAGTCTGCATTAGCCCCTTTTCTAATATGTTAACATCACTGGGGGCTCGATTGCACCTAGTATGCAGTCATCTGTGAACCTGGCAAACCACAGGACATCTGCTTTCACCTGGACATCCAAGAAGTAGATTCCAAATAGTGGAGGGCCCAGCACAGATCCCTGTGGTACACCACTGGTAACTTGTCAACTGGTGGTGGTGTAATCCCCAACTTTAACAGTATGCATTCTGTTGGTGAGCCAGTTTGCTACCCATCTAGTGATATATGGGTTAATCCCCAACTGAGAGAGTTTCTCAATGATATCTGACTAGGGGATTGTGTCGAAGGTTTTGGTTAAGTCAAGATAGGCAGTATGTACTGCTTTGCCCTCATCCAGGGCTTTGGTGACATTCTTGAAGAAGTCCACCAGATTTAATAAGCAAGACCTGCCATTAACAAAGCCAAACATGGTCATGTCAAGAGTATGGAGGTCGCCTATGTCATTGTTGATAAGGTCCATGATGATTCTTTTCATGGCCTTGCAGATAAGTCTGGTTAAGCTTATGGGTCTATAGTTCCCAGGGTTGGTTGATGGACCCCCTTTGTGTAATGGGATTACTGTTACTGTTCTCCACTCTGTGTTCAGGCTATGGTTCATGAGACTGCCAAGCGGTTCAACTAGGTCTTGTTTTAGATATTTTAGTAAGCAGCCTGGGATGTCATCTGGTCCTATGGAGGCTGCATTTTTGTCCTTGGAGATGGCAAATGTTACCTGCTCTTTGGAGATGTTAGGTAGTGGACTAGTGACAGGGATGCTTTTGAGTGTGTCTGGTGGGGACAGGGGAAGAAATTTGCACCACATCTGTCCAACAGTAAGTTTGCAATTTCTTCAGGTTCTGTGTGAAAAGTACCATACACAATCAGTTTGGCATATATATATATATATATATATATATATATATATATATATATATATATATATATATATATGTATGTATATATATATATATATATATATATATATATATATGTATGTATATATATATATATATATATATATATATATACACACACACACACACACACACACACATATTTGTGTATGTGCATCATCTAAATACATTTTATTGCTTTTAAAATAAAACAAAAATAATAATGAAATAATCAAAGCCATTCTCCATTGAATCTGACAGTTGAAGCACTCTGATTTATCCCTTCCATATCTGCATATCTTTAAATATGCTATCTATGAGACAGCACTACATTGTAAATAACAGAAAATTTCCTTACCCATGGTGAAGCATGATCTTTCTGAAACAATCTCTACTGTACTAGTATAGCAATAAATCCCTATAACCAACCTGTGCTTTCATCCCCCTCAGAGCATTACACTTACTATGTCTGAGAGTGAAAAGCTGTGCAAGCAATGGGATATTTCCTTATCTGCATTGAGACTCAATCCTTATGTTTTTCAGCTACAAAAATTAATAATAACACAGTTAAATTAAAGAGATCTAATGAAGCATCATGCACTAAAATGAGAATCGACTGACAAACATAAATATATATATATATATATATTAAAACAAAAAAAAAAAAAAAACAGAAGTAGAGAAAAACAAACTAAAGAACAAACTTCCATAACTAAGGTTGAGGAATGAGATGGACACACATTATATGTTGAGCACTTTCATCTTTTAATCATAATAGGACTTCATCAGAACATGAGAAAATGTAAGAAACAGTCCAATATATATTCTACAAGAGAGGAACAGCAATAAAAGTGTCAATCATGTCAATGTGTAACTTGTAATTTTATCTTTACAGGGTCTTCATTCATGTTTAAGCACCACAACTTCAAAGTGTTTTTTCAACGACATTACAACTGTAAAAGAAGAAATATTTTGTATGCAGGTATATGTAAAAAATATGACTCTTTTTTACATTGGCAAAACGTCCAGGAAGCTATCTGACCACGTTAAGGAGCACCTGGCAGCCATCAGACACAATGATTGTTCTAATGCCTTAGGGAAACACAGTTTACAGTGTGCAAGTTTTACTGGGTTTCAGTTTATAATACCTGAGCAAGTTGATGTTTTTGTGGGGGATGTTGACAGTTTTTTGCAAGTTTGTGAACTTAAGTGCCAATTACTGTTGAATGCTGATGCAGCTCATGATCTAAATGATAATTTAAACATAAGATGTGCACTGCGGTGGTATATCTAACCACACCCTGTTTCTCCAAAGTGCAGCTTTATTGGTCTCTGCATTTTTATGAATGACATGATTGACACTTTTATTGCTGTTCCTCTCTGGCAGAATATATATTGGACTGTTTCTTACATTTTTCATATTCTGATGAAGTCCTATTATGAATAAAGGATGAAAGCACTCAACATTTAATGTGTGTCCATCTCATTCCTCAACCTTAGTTATGGAAGTGTGTTCTTTATATATAAATATATATATATATATATATATATATATATATATATATACACACACACAGACACACACACACACACACACATATATATAGATAGATAGATATAGTTATGTCTATAAATATATATCTAGATGGGTTCAAAGCTTCTCATCAAATTCTCAATGAAAATAGTTCACTGAAAAATCTTTTTCATTGAAAACTAAAGACATAGAAACTACAGAAATATTTTTAGATATAACTATATTTGTATATACTGTATATGTTATATATATATATATATATATATATATATATATATATATATATATATATATATATATATATATATATAAAATCTCAAAATACTGAAATAGCGAATTTCAGTCTTTCTAGACCATAAAGTCGAATTTTCAGAATAGCGAAAGTGCATAACCACGAATCCAGATATGTTGAATATGCATTTATGGTTTAACAGTACGTGACGTGGAATGTATTGCGTGGATGGTGTCCGGTTTTAGTGTGTGGATTTAGGTGGAATTGATTATTTTGCAAGGCTTTTAGGTAGGTGTTTGAGTGTATGTGAGTGTGTTTGGAAGTTGTACGTGTGGGTTAGGCTAAGCAAGTAAAAGTATGAGTGTTTAACTGTTGAATGTGGTGGTGTTTATATATATGTGATGTGTGTGAGGGACTGTAGAATGTCTGTAAGTTTGCTGTCTTTTTCTGTCTGGTGCGATCTCGGAGTTAGAATATATAAGTAGCAGGACTGTGGGGGTACAGCCCCCCACATGGGAGGTGTAGGGGGGCTTGCCCCCCTGGTTATTTGTAGTACAGGTTTGTTAATTTATGTTTTTATGTTTGTGTGTGTTTTATTTTGTAGTGTAGGTAGTGTGGTGTATGTGTGGTGTGGTGTATGGTATATTTAAGTTTGCAATTTTTACTTTTGCAGTTTTGGGGTTTTGGTATTCTGCAGATTTGACTTTATAATCTCGATATACTGAAATTTGATGTTTCAGTATTTTGAAATTATAAAGTGAATTCATATATATGTTATATATATATATATATATATATATATATATAGATATATATATATAGATATATATATATATATATATATATATATATATATATATATATATATATATATATATATATATATATATTCGTTGAAGGTTGTGCATCACTGGCAACTCGGCATGTTAAAATCTACTGCCAATCATTAGCTGATCGGAGTTCCGCTGTGGCGACCCCTAACCGGGAAAAGCCAAAAGACACACACGCACACACACATATATATATATATATATATATACCTTTACATAGTTTTTCAAATATTTTTTCAGTCCACAGCAACAACAAAGAATGCACATAATTGGACACA
The DNA here is from genome assembly GCF_019279795.1 of Protopterus annectens. NCBI lineage: Eukaryota > Metazoa > Chordata > Ceratodontiformes > Protopteridae > Protopterus > Protopterus annectens. Next base: position 686,308,062 of record NC_056751.1, read on the forward strand.
TAAAGGGAAATGCACAGAAAAGGTACAAGCACAGCTGATAACCATGGGCAATATGGGGCAAACTGTGATGCTTGTGCAAAACAGTATAAGTGGTAAAACTAGAAGTAAGACTTATAAACAGACATGCATATAATGTGTAATAATATATTGATATACATACAGTTAATATAAGTATATAAATATACATATATATATAAATATATGTTCACTGACCCTAAAACTCCCTTCTCACTATCTAAACTGAAATTTCCCTATCATTCCTTATACTTCAAATTCTCCTTTTTTCTCCTAAGCCAAAATTACTCTCCCACTCAGTAAACTTAAATTACCCTCACAATTGATCCCACCACCTCTCACTCTCTCCCTACAGCTGCCTCTCATAACCTTACTTGAAGTGGATTGTGTGCTCACGGTACAACCCACAGTTCTACTCTCTCTACAAGCTTGCTGTACTTTTCCTTATCACACTTTGAGCATGAGCAGTAGTCTGTGAAAGTTGCAGCATATACGATTCCCTAACTGTGAGACGTGGCTTGCAAGCAGCAGGAACATGTCTGGTAGTAGTGTGCCAGAATACCATACAAAAGGTTGCAAAGCAAAATATGGTTCGGCCAGATAAAGTTTTTTTTTTCTGGTGAAAGTATGCCCCTATCAATTCCTTCCCAAAAAACTAACTAAGCTAACTGAAGCTTCCAGATAAAGCGAGTACAGGATCCAACATATTAATAACTGGAAGACAGCTAAGATGTACATTATACTGTGCCTAGTAGTAGGCACAATGTCAACATCTGACTAGAAAATATGGCCTATCATATGAGAGAAATCTTAACTATAAGAAAGAAGGCTATAGATCGACGTCTCTTAGTCATCTGTTTATGGGCAGGAATTCTAATAATGTGATGTATATTCTTAACTTTCATACTTTTTGAGTATATTTGTGATGTCTCTCTTTTTGTGAAGAAACTGAAAGACAATCAATTGTAGCTTTTAACCATCCATATGTAAAATGTGGAAGACTCAATTCATAACATACTGCAAATGAGAAAAATGCAGAAGACTTAACCCACATTTTCAAGTATGAAGTTCACAACATGCTTATATTGTGTTACTTTATACTTATAAAAAAATCCTTTAAATTAATTGTTATGATTCTGTATTACTTACCATCAATTAATTAAAAAAAACTTCTTAACAATGGATGTGTGACAGTCCCTTTCAAAGTTTCAGTGTGGAACAGCAAGGAACATGGAATTTCTAAGACTCAAAATGAACATTACTCTAAATGAGGTAAAACTGAGAGGTAACACCAGCACAGCTTTATTCCTGGAAGAGGATGCGTGCAGCACTCATTTTCCATTAATTTCAGTCACAGTTCACAGGTTTTATAATTCATTACAGTATACGTACCCCCAAAAAATGAATGTCAGTCCTTTACTTTACCCAAGTCATAACACTTATAAATTAATTTTTATAGCTTCTTTTAATAGAAATCCAAAAGGCACAAAAGGCAGGAGACACCACGCCAAAACTTGCAAAAAAACAGTGAATATTTATTAAAACAATAAAATAAAATAAAAAGTGCACAGCTAGGCACTTTCAAGCTAACAAGCCCTTCATCAGATCTGATGTTTTGGCGTGGTGTCTCCTGCCTTTTGTGCCTTTTGGATTTATATCTTGTTTATTGGCGGAGTGACTTTGGTGCAGGTGACCTTTTTGTGGTTTTCTTTTACTAGAAGAGACAATATGGTTAAGAGTCATCCTCTCATTTGTATTGCTGTGTCATATCTCCAAGTTTTGATTCAAAAGTCATGTTGGTTCTGCTTCTCTAGGAAGCAAGCATGATTGTTGGGGAATGGTGAAAACCATTTGTGAAATGACAGATGAAGTGCATAATACCTCTTAAGCTCTGCAGAAATAAAACACTGTGGACATTTTCTTTTTTAAGTAGATTCAAATAAAAAAAATGTAACAGCATGTGCTATTCCCTGCTGTCATATATATGGTAATTGGTCTAAGTGTGATTTCCTGTCAGAAGCAGCAGGTCAATCAGATATATAACAGGAGCAGACAACCTTAAAACAATAAAGTTAGGGGGTCATTTATGGGAATGAAATAGACCGAGGATATAGTTCAACAGCTACTGATTCATAATCATTTAGCATTCATAACATTTTACTGATAGCATGACTAATGTGACTGGCAGCACTGATGGGGCTCCCCAACTTCCACAGGGCCATAGGCAGCTGCCTAACGAGCCTTATGCTACATCTGGCTTTGAATGCAACACTACTCCTGCATTGCAAGTCAACATTTGGCACTGACAAATGCTTGTTAACTTCTGTTTTATCAGCCTGAAACTGCAGTGCCTGATCCATCATAATCGTTTTATGATGCATAATACAAAACTCTCTATGGAGCATGATGTTATTGTCTATTTGTTATATTATTTTAATACTACTAAGATCTAATCTACTGATATGTTTTCATGTGTGTACTCATGATTTTATTCATAATAATAAAGCTCAGTTTCGGTAACAAACCCATAGTGTCATTTTTCCTATAGCTGTCCAAATCAAGACAGCCTAAATGTAGTCCAAAATATGTATATTACTTGCTGGCTGTGATTTTTTGTGCTCCAAATAACTTCTAGGAGATGCATGTCTGATATCAGCACTTAGACCTGAAAATAATTTATGTTCCTTTTGTAGTGTGATAGACGATTGACAGTTGTATGTTGTGTAATGCTTTCCAAATTTACAGTATGTATATACAGAACACCTAATAGTTAATTGGCAGTTACATTCTTCTTTCTGGAGAAAGAAAACAGTAAACACATTTGATTATGTAAAATTAATGTGCTCTAAAATGGCATAATAGAACATATGCTAGCCTTTTGTGAATAGTCTTGAATCTACTGAATTTTGTCTTGGATGAACTGTATGCAACATACTTTGGCACTCAGAGTACCATTGCATTCAGTTAGTTGTTTTCCTCCATAGCTAACAATGCTAACAGTGGGATTTCAGAATGTGATCAATGCAGACTGTTCATTTAGTGAACAGAAAATAAAAGAAAATGGCTTCAGAGAAATATATCTGCAGGGATGCCTGATGGGTTAAGTGTTGTGCTTGAGTTAGTATTTTAGGGTCCATTCAGATTTTTATTATTAAAACAAAATACAAAAGGATGAATTATCTAGAGGGCTAAAATGTTTAACTGATTCTTACAGTTATTTCTGAAACACAATGTTCATAAGCAACATTCCGCACTTTAAATGCTGCACTAAGGCTATGATTGTAGTTATTTCATAAAAACAGTACTATTGCATTTTCCTGGCTTTAACTGCTTTATTTAGAAAAAAGCTACCTCATTAAACCAATTTGAATATTGGTAATAGAGGTTAGGATGGAACTGTGACTAGAATGTTTTTTTTTCCTTTGGAAGTGGTACAAGAACACTAACAAACTGCATCAAATGATTGCAAATTCAACTACAGCACAGCTTTGTGGTGAGACTGGAACAAAGTACTCAGAAAATCCTAGCCATACACAGTAAAAGCTGTCTAAACTCCATACCTCTCCTGTGCCATTCTTGCAGTAAGCATGGCCGTGCCATTGACTAGGAGTTCTACTTCACATGACAGAACATTCCACTTAATACATCCTTGATTCTCAAGCAATGGTGACTGATGATGTGGCATGATGTCACCCATTTGTCCACTAGAATAGTCAAGCAGACCCTGTCCATACCTTTCTCCTCACTGGCTGGCCCCCACACGCCCTAATCCGAACTGAATTACATTTGCCTGTACCGGTGTATGTATCCCTTCACTTTTTGCCTTTCAGATACCAGCTGGAATGTACCTTTCAAAATGTTTCATGAAGTAGCTTAGTATATGTCTCTCTCTGCGTAAAATAATTTGTTCCATACCATCATAGCTAACAATATACATTTCTTACTCATATGGTAGCACTACTGCTGTGTGTGTAGCTAACATTTACTGCTTTCTGCTGATGTAATTTTCTCAGGGTCTGATTTAAGAAACCAACTCAAGATACAAGCATGAAAAAATATATTTCCTTACTTCACGGCAAAAAAGAAGTCAGGTTTTATTTTGTTCAAAATGTTGAAAAAACAGAATGCAGTGACATATTAGGAAACAATGAAAGGTAAATATGCCTGTCATTTGTCTTCATTCTAGTAGTTTACATATTGTAGTATTGCTAGGAACAGTTAACCTATTCCAAAATGAATCACAATTAAGTAATTGGTTTCCCAGCTTGGGATTCAGATAAGGTTGTAATCCTATTACTGCAAGTCCATACTTACTCTAACAATTCAATGCATGCTAGTGGGAAGGCACAATCATCACTTCAGGTATAGCGTTTAATTCTCTTGCTTCATTGCACTCAGCAAACATTACTCTGAAAATGTAGACTGCAGCATTAAATGTACTGGAAGCTCTCAGTTCTTTTTACACACTAGCGGGAATTTTTAAGAACAGTCCACTCATACTACATAAAATAGGCAGCCAGACAGAGTGCTAGATAAATAGATAGAGATGGGTACATATATGTGTATAATTTAAGAAAAAATGAAGGCTGAATAATGTATTACTCTCAAAATGATCAATACTATTGAGCTGGCAGTGCATGTCAAACAGAAAATATAGCTGTGATACTCCAAGTGTTCAGCATATTCCACCCTTGCAATATAAAATACAAAATTGTTGGAAACACTAGTTACAGTCTTGTTGGTTTGAAAATGTTATAGTGAAGCATACACAAGAATGATCAGTGAAACTGCAAACCATTATAACTGGCTTAGGAAACAACCTGAGTGATGTGGGTGTAATTAAGTGCTGCAATAGAATCTATCATTCTGAATTGGAATGTAGCTGTGTTCTGATGAGTAAGTAACTTATTTCATGAATGAATATCATAACTAGTAATAAGTTAAATGTAATTTCCAGTAAATAACAAAACTATAAGCTTTTTCCATTATATCTCGAGCTTCTGTGCATTTCTAATAGCGCAATATTATTTAAGTGTTAAATATTATTTTGTAATTTATATACATGCCAAATAGTTCTGTGTGAACTGCCACAATGACATGATTTTGTTTTTCATTCTGTCATTACTCACTGCCTACAGAAACGGTTTGACATAGTTCATGCCTAATAAATTAGGTGTTTACTTATAACATACAGGATTATAATCAGGTGGCCTATCTTAACCATCTTACTATGTCTTCAAGACATGGATGCAAGAAATCTGCTTGAGAGGTAAATCTTGGCATCCATGTCAAGAATACATAATTGTAAGTTAGGATTGGAAAACTGATCATAATTTTTTTGTGGTGAATGAAGCTATCTGCTCCACGTACTATAAGTTACAGTAAAAAAGAAAAAGAATGCCAAGTGTTTTCTGGCTTTCAAAGCCAGAAAACACTTAGCAAGCTCTGTCAGAAAGGCAGTGTAATGTAGTCTTTTATATTTACACTTAACCTTTCGTACCTCTCAACTGTCCAGATTTTAACAGAAAGTCCAGATTCTTCCTTCATATTTTTGATCTGTTCTTCGTAAAATGGTGGTATTGAGAGAAACCACTGTGGACTGAAGTCAATAAATAATGACATATATTTAAGTTTCAGACTTTGTATCCTTTAGAAAATAAAAAATGGATGACGGAGAAAAACAAATTTCACCAATAATCACCACAGATCTCCGTACCAGGATCCAATGAAGGCAGTCGCACAGCTTGATGTAAAGGCCAATATGAAAAAAACTTATTTAGATCCACAGAGAAACTTTTCAGTCCACAAAACACGAACTCGAATGCTGTATAATTGTAAAAACGTTTATTAACAGCACAGCACAGCACGACAATGTTCAAAATGTTCCAAGCAGAATGCAAGCAAAAAAATTTAGCGCTTTCATCTTTAAAACAGGAAACTTCATCAGAATAATACGTGTAACCACTGTGGACTGAAGTCAATAAATAATGACATATATTTAAGTTTCAGACTTTGTATCCTTTATAAAATGCAGACGAATGCATTTCCTGTTATTCAAGTCACTTTCTATGTCTATAATAAGAAGTTAGGGACACTTTATCTGTTCTTTTTTTTTTTCAAAACAGGTTTATTGTTTTAACATACAAGAGAAATATCATAACAATTTTATACAAGTAATTAAAAATAGATATGATTATAACATTCAACAAAACAGCTAAAGTATTAAACAAAGACATCCACTACAATCAGATCAATTAATTAAACTAAAATACCATGCTATTGAAATTAGGATTTTTTTAACAAATTTTGTAAATTATCCCATACAATATAATAAGATGTTTTTCTAGTTGTTCTTGACCTAATTGTGTTTATTTCCATATGGCACACTATATTCATAACATTTTTAAATTCATTGAACGAAGGAGGTGTATCTGAAATCCAATTTCTGGTTATTATTTTCCTAGCCACTGCTAGAATAGACCATAACAAGGGAAGCTTAACCTTTTTAACACTTTGAGGTACAGGTGTGTTGAATAATATAAGAGATTTAGAAATAATGAAATTATCTGTAAAAAGAGCCTGCAAAAAGTCATTAACTGACTTCCAGTATTCTTTCAATTTTATACAGTCATAAAACATATGGGCCCAGTCAGCATTAATTTCTACATTACATCTCTTACATAGATTATCTTTATTATTTATTTTATTCATCATCAAAGGTGTATAAAAAGATTTATGTAAAAATTTCCATGTATAAAGTCTCCAGACAATGGAAGACGTAGCTCTATAGGCAGATTCCAATATATATTGTTTATCTTGTTGATTTGGTGGGTCCCCATTAATAGAAGTGAAATAATTCCAGTATGTATCTACACTGTAAAAAGTTTCTTGTCTGATAATTTTATGTATGTATGAAAGTTTACCTTTATCAGAAACTTTATGCTGTAAATTTAATATCAAGTAATCAATCAGTGTTGGAATAGATTCTTTAACTGTTATAGACATTAGATCTATTCTATCAATGAGATGTTGTCTAAAGGTCTGAACCTCTAACCAGCAAGTTTCTCTTAGATCAAATTCTTGTTTTAGGAAATCTAGATTTTTAACTTTATTATCAGATATCAACTGATACCAGTACTTTAGATTATTATCTATAGCTAAATTAGTTCCTTCAGAAGTAGATGACAAAAGCATACCCTGAGTATACATTATAGGGAATATAATAAAATTCCATTCCCTATACTTAGGGTGCATGAATATAAAGTTACGATAGCTAATAATAATATTTAATGGGTAATAAACCATATGTTTAGGTGTAATAGGTGAAGTACAAAATTCCTTTAGTAACCATAACATGGAGTTATTTACAATCATATTTTTATGTGTTAAGGAGATTTTCATGAAGTGCATACTAATTAGCTCCCAATAATCTTTCCATTTTGCGACATATGACTGATCTATTAATAAAGTAATAACTTTTACAATAGAAGAGATAGTATATAAATTAAAGTCTGGAAAAGAAATACCCCCTTGAGACCAGCTATTAGTATGTTTCTTTAATGCAATCCTAGGTCTATTAGGTGCCCATAGGAAATTTAACATTAGTGTATTCAGTTTCTTGATAATTATTTTTGTAGGTGGAAGTATTATTGATTGTATTAAGTATAAAATCTTGGGGAATATTATCATTTTAATAATTGCAAGTCTCTCCTCCATAGTAAAAAACATATTATTCCAGGTATTAAAAGATTTTGTATATTAAGAAAACAGGTATTATAATTATTATATATAATAGATTTAATATCTTTAGATAGTATTATACCTAAATAAGTTATCTGACCTGAATTGGGTACATATTTAGTAAAATCACTAATGAGAATATTTTTTCGTGTATATATAGGTAGTATTTTAGTTTTTTCTTCATTGAATATTAAACCAGAAATACTTTTAAAATTCATCATTTTATCAAATAGAGACTACATAGAAGAATTAGATCCTGCTGATGTAATTAGAACATCATCTGCAAAAAGTTGAATTTTGGATGTTGTATTTCATCTATTTCAAAACCCTCTATGTCAGTACTGTTTCTGATCAAATTAGCTCAAGGCTCCATTACTAAAGTGAATAATAGTGGAGAAAGTGGACATCCTTGTTTTGTACCTTTAAGAATGGGTATTTTTTGTGAAACATATGTTCCTACCTTAATATAAGCCAACGTTCCTTTGCATAAATGCTCAATTAGATTTACAAATGCATCTGAGAAGTTTGTGCACATCAGTAAGGTAAACAGATAGCCCCAACTTACTGAATCAAATGCTGAACTTATATCAAGACTAATAAGTGTTAAATCTTTCTTTTTCCTATTTGCAAAATCAATTAATGTTAAAATTCTTCTTATATTATCAAAAGTATTTCTATTTACAATGAAGCCTGTCTGATCTATATCTATAATGCCGGGAATGATTGTCTTCAATCTATCAGCAAAAATACTCATAAACATTTTATAATCAACATTAAGTAATGAGATGGGCCGATATGAAGTACATCTAGTTGGATCTTTATTAGGTTTTATAATTGGCGAAATAAATGTAAATTGCCAAGATGGGGGGGGTTATTAACTCAGTTTGGGCCAAAATAAAAACCTTATGTATTAATGAATATGTACTTTTAGAAAGGATTTTATATATCTCTGGTATAATACCATCATTACCCGGTGCTTTGTTTGATTTAAGCTTATTTATTTGTGTAATAACCTCTGTATATGAAATACTTTTGTCCAATAGTTTAATCTGTTGTTTATTAAGCTTTTTATTCATGTTTGTGGTTATAAACTCCTTTATTTTATCTTTAGGTTCCATGTTAATGTTATTATTGTTAATATTGTGAAAGTGATTTCTAAATTCATCTAGTATTTCTGGTAGACTAGAAACATTCTTCTTTTTCCTTAGAGAAAAGATTTCTTTGATATGGTTTTGTTTATTCAACCTTTTATTTTATTTTTAAGTCTATGTAAGTATTTGGGGCTTATTGAGTAAGACAAAAACTTGTATTTCTCTAGAGTTATTTTAACTTTATGAGTTAAAATTTCTTTGTATTTCTCATTTAGTTTGTTTATTTCTTCAATGACTTTCTTATCCATAATATTTTCTTTATTATTATGTTTATAAGAGTCTAATTTACTTTGAATATCTAACAATTCCTTATCCCAAGATTTCCTTTTATTATTATACCATCTTATACTTTGTCCATATAGATATGATTTTAAGGCATCCCAAACATAGACAATAGAGACTTCAGGAATATTATTTATGTCTAGAAAATGTTGTACTTCTGAAAGTATATATTCTTTATAGTCTTTTAGTTGAGTTAAGTATGCTGGTATCCTTTTGATCTGAACATTATGAGTATTTTTATCAGGAATTCAAAAACAATTGAATTATGATCAGATATAGGACATGAAATGATTTTGGAATTAATTAAATCTGTTACCATCTGGTTAGAAATAAAGACCCTATCTATTTTTGAATAAGTTTTGTATCTGTTAGAAAAAAAGGTGTATGGTAATGATTTTGAATCTATCTGATTATTAATATCATTCAAATGATGAGAATTAGCAAAATCATTTAAATGTTTTGCATTAGATGTAATTCTTCTTTTTCCTATAGTGGTAGTATCACTTTCATGTAGTATACAATTAAAGTCACCAGCTAAAATAATATCTCCTATAGAGAATGATATGATCTTATCAAGATGATGTTTCACTGTATTAATACCAATTCCAGGTATCCAATATACATTAATTAAAGTGTAAGGCTTCCCATTAATTTGTATTGTAACCATACAAAACATTCCTTTGTCATCCTGATAAGACTTAATGGTTTTAGGAACGGGCATACTTTTATTCCATAAAATAGCCACTCCTCTTTTTTTCTGAGTGTGCTCTGAACTAACCAATACTGTATTTGTTTGTGGCTAGTTTATCAATATCTTTTTTTCAAGAGATGGGTTTCTTGCAGGTAGACTAAGTTGGCCTTATGTAAATTAATGTATCTTATTAGGCTTGCCCTTTTACACGGATTATTCAATCCATTAATGTTTAAAGAAATTCCTTTTAAAGATGTCATTTGGCATTTTTAAAACTTAAGAATCTTATGATCAAAATAACAAATAACAATATAAGTAATGTTACATCTCCTCCTTTATGTGTACCTTTAAATATAGCTGTATTTATTGAATCTCTTATGGGATTTTGTATAGGATTCAATTTTGTTTGTAGTGACAATGAGTGTACAAAATATATTGTGGATGTCAAAACTATATACATATAACAATGAACAAGTGAAAATAATGTAAGGATTAAACCTTGCATCCAGCCTGGAGTTAAAAACTCCAACTTAGAGTAGTATTTACCACTCAAGTTAACCCCCTACCCTAAGCAGCAGTACCTCAGCTACCACCTTATCAATTTAATACTGGTTATATTTAACTTAAATTAACAGCTTTCAATTCAATTATCTAGCAAGACAAGACTACACATTTGATAAAACAGCATCATATAAACTAAAATAAACTTTTTTTTAAAAAACTATTCATACTACTATATACATCTATGTAATATAATACACTTGTATTCAAATAGCATTCAAATAAACTTGATATTAGGAACCAAGAGGAGAGAGAGAGAAATAAAAGACATGAAAGAGGGAGAGAGAGTGAAAAAAAAAAAAAAAGGAAGGCATATTTACATATTAATTTATTCAAAGTATGTAAAAATAAGTTCTAACATTCATTTAAATCAAAAACTTTGGCTAATATGATTCAGACATTACATATATTAAGATGCATCTATTTTCTGTCATGTAAATGCAGTCAACAGCTTCCAAAAAAAAAACCTTGAATTGCTTGTATATGAGCATTTTACTCATACTCATTATTGTCAATAGAATAAAATATTATATTTATAGAAATTGTTATAAATCATACTGCATAGTTATGCAAATTCTCAGAAACACTTGCATTATTGTAAAAAAAAAAATCTGTATTTTGTATGTCTATACTACTGCTTTAAAATATATCACATGACAGTTTCTTCCAGAATAGAGTTATAAAGTTATTTATGCTTGTCAATCAGATGAATTAAATGAGTTATAGTAATGTATATGTTTGGAACATAGGTTTTTAACACAGATTAGTATGCTGCAGTCAAGTAGATTTTCAAAAACACTTGAATAAATGTTTCATTTTCTATGCCTTCTAAAATAAGACATTTACTTACTACAAGAAACTGCATCATTTAAAATCATTATAACTGACATATTTTATGAATTATAACATAGATATTTAAGTAATTATATAAAATAACTCACATTTAAATGTCAAAGAGTTCATTTTCCTTCACATAGTTGCATTTGCATCAGTTCTACTTCCTGGTAGAGTGTTCTTCCTGAATCTGTGATGTGTCAGTGTGATATCTGGGTGAAAGGTCAAATTGACTGCTTTCAGCTTCTCTGTGAGAATTCTGAGAGTTGAAGCTTTTGAAACAGCTCAAGGACACTGTTCATGAGGCAGCCCACATCCCAGATTGTCTCCCTTAACATTTTGGCGGGAAACTTGTTAAAAACTAGTGACAAGCATTCATTTAACAGTGTAAATGCATCTAAACATGACAAAACCTTTGCGATGTATTTTACAGGTTATTGCAGCCTCTATGTAAGTGAAATTAAGCCCAAAGTTATTAATAAGTAATAAAACTCAATATTTTTGTCCCAACTCAATTTTTATGCAAATCTTATTATTTACTGTGTCTATATGATCAAAAGCATTTCTATATATTAATATGAGAAAAAAATAAAGAAAAAGAATAAAGAAAAGAAAAAGAGAGTAGAAAATAAAAGAGTGTAAAGCAGAAATAAAAAAAATGTAAGAGAAAGCTATAAGAAGTATATACAATGGAATATTACTTACTGTTTATATTAATATAGTTAAAAATAAAACATATTATTTACTATTATTTAGTTCTAATTATTATTAGTTAAAGCATGACAGATTATTTACAAACAAGCATAAGCAGTATAATCAAGAAAGTATAATTAGGAATAGCATTTGAAGAACATATAAACTTTTTACAAGGAATAAATATGTTATTATTCCATTTATCATATTTTCATTACTCTTCTCTCCCTGCCCTCCCCCACCCTTTACCCACTACATAATCTAAATAGAATGTCATTGTTTAAACAAAGAAAAGAAGAAAAGGAGAAAAGAAAAAAAAATGTATCAAATTACTGACCTTACTTCTCTTTTTCAGAAAGAGAAACAAATTGAATAATAGCTTGTTATTAGTTCCACAGATATTTTGACTGGTTACGAAACAAAACATTTCTTTGCACACAGAGAATAACTTTGATTAAATCTTTTTCAGAACATTTGTGGCTTTCTGGAAATGCAGGAACTATATTTAAAAAGATTAATAATGAAGTAAAATGATGAGAGAAAAAGAAAACCATAGAACAAATCATTTGTTCTTTAGTCTCTTCTTCTTCTCTGAAGTCTTCCATGAAGTTTCAGTTGCCAGTCTCTTTAATGAAGGACTAGCCCATTCCATTTCCTCTATTTTATCCAAAATCTTATTTTCTTTGATAAACAGTAAAGCAGAGTCTAAGTCATCAAAAATTTTAGGACCATCAGGAAGGAAGATTTTTAGCTTGGCAGGAAACAGAAGGTATGTTTTAAACTGTGCTTTTTAAGCTCCCTTATTAGTGGCAGAAAAACTTTTCTTTTAGCTATTACCAAGGAAGAATAGTCATTGTCAAAACGCACAGTTGTCTCATTAATCTTAACAGGAGCTTTAGCCCAAGCAGATTTAAGAACCATCTCTTTATCAAAAGATAATATAAATCTAACTATAACTGATCTAGGATAGTTTTTGTTAGAGTTAGTATTAGCTATAGATCTATGTGCTCTTTCGATACCAAAAGAGAATGCTTCTGGTAAGTCTAAAGTTTTAGGGAGCCATGTTGTTAAAAAAGAAGTAATATTGTTACCTTCAATATTTTCTGGCAGTCCAAAAATCCTAATGTTATTGCGCCTAGATCTATTTTCCAAGTCATCCAGCTTTGTTTGTAAATGTGTATTTTGTTTCAGCAGAAACTCAATGTTGATTTCCTCTTCTTGGATTCTATTTTCCATGTCATTCACAGCTTCTTCTATGCCTGTCATCTGGATCTTCTGTTGTTGCAGGTCTATATGTAACAAGTCTATTTGTTTTGTAGTTTTTTCTATGAAGGTATCAATTTTAGTATCCATTTTATCCATCTTAGCAGTAAGTTGCTGGATTATAGTTATCAGAGACTGAAGTTCTTTCTTGATGCTGGAGTCTTGAGAATTTGTCTTACTGGAACTCATTTCATTCTGATAAACTAACAGGAAAATTTCCAATGTGATTTCTGACAGGAATATTGTTAAAATTTCCTTTCTTTTTTAGATATAGTTCAAGAACTATATAAAACAAACATATTTAGAAAGAAAATTACTTCAAAAATTAATTTTTTTAAGTAATTAATTCCTGTCAGTGTAATGAAATTGGTGGAGCTGAAGAAATCTGCTGCTATCCTGTGTTCATCCTTGGCCATGCCCCCCCCCCCACTTAATCTGTTCTGACAGCAGGCAGAAACAAATCTTTTTTCTGCTGCTGTCATTTGCTCGACAGTATTGGCAGATTTTACTACCTACCACAAGACACGACCTTAACTCATTAACATCTTTGTGATGTGGAATGTCACACCTCTAGCAGCCTACACACATCTTGCATTCCAGAAAAATAAACTTAAAAGGCATAAGATAATCAAATGTAAATATCTTGTGAGCAATAAAAGCTATTAAGTGTATAAACAGCAATGTTATGAGTAAGAAGTCTTCTTTACAGTGATAATAGTCAGTGCATTCATAGTCTTTTCCATGAATGCTGTAATAAATTATAATGACTTACTTTCTTAAATAATGTCTTTGTGTAATGGCATCGGGGTGCTCTTTCATGTTGTTTCCGCATTCTTCCTCATTTGTTGATGTACTGCACATGTATGTCATACTTATACTCCCAGTGCTGTGGAAGACAAGCAATGGAGAACGGAATATCTCCATTGCTTTTTTTAATTTTAAAATCTGGACTTTCAGAGGTATGAGAGAGATGGCAGAAATACAAGAAAATCAGGTACATTTCTTAGTTTTGCAGAACAAACCTGACTTTCCTTGTATTTTTTCTGTAAGCACCTCTAAACCTTTTAGCACAAGAAATGGGGCAAAGCCTTAAATAAAGGGGGGATAAAGGCCTGAAAGGGGGGACTGATATTAAATGCTGGTCTTATAAACTTAGACAGCTGCGAGAAAAACAGGATTTCAATTATCATGCATTGTCTGAAGGATATGAAGTCTGAAACTGAAAGGTGTATCATTATTAACTGACTTCATTGCTCAGTGATTTAGCAGAAAACAACAAATTTTATGAGGAAAAGACCAAAAATGTGAGGCAAAAATGTAGTCAGTTAAGTCATATGCCTCTGTACCATATACTAATAAAAGAAAGCCTGGCCACTCAATAGTGCTTCAGCAAATGAACTTTTTTTCCATTAGTATATGCTCAGTTTACAATGGGCACACTGGTTGGGCTGACTAATCAGCATGCAGATTTTTGAATAGTACAGAGCTATAATTGTATAATTAGCAATACAAATAATTACAGGATATCTCTCAAAATGTTCAACTTACACTGCAAATCTTAAAGACAGTTTTCTTCAACAACCTCTAAGGTTTCACCTAATGTCATTCAACAATTTGTAAGTCACTTGTTTTTTTGAAGTTTTAAGTACATATATAAATATTGCTTATTTTCACAATTACTAACAAACAAGATAAACCAACATTTTCAGAGAATTGTCATGCATCTCACATTGGTGTTTAACATCATACACTTCAATAAAATATAGATCACTCAGTTATGAAAATATGAACATAAATATGAAAATATGAATAATAAGTGGCAAAGAAAGACTAATTTCTCCAGTGCAGGACAACCTAGGCTGACAATGTTTATGTCATTTTTTAATAACTCCTTGCCCTTTTTAATACTCTCTATTATTATCTGGTAAGTCATTTAATTAAAGAAGCCAGAACCACAAATGTTCTGGACACCATAAAGCAACATGGTGGAGAAGTATAATTATACAAAAAAAGGCATTTTAGGCTTGAGGGAATTTACAACTTTAGCAGGGAGTGATTAACATCTGTTAAGAAATGGTCTTACACCACTTTAGTGCCTAACTGACTTGTCTTTTTCCAACTATCGGAAGGTAATCATTGTGATCCATGCACTGCAACAGAGTTGTGATTGACTGGATTCTTCACTATTTTCAGGAACAGGTTTCACTGTTTCTTTTTAACTGACATATTCTAAATGTCGCATATGCCAACAAACAAAATGAGCACTCCAAGTGAAAGCCCTTTACTATGTTGTATGAAAGTGCTTACCGTTTTACTATTAAAAGGTTCTGCCAATAAAGCATTGCTTGTTTTTTCTATTATTCTAATTTTTGTTAACAGTAGACTTTAATTTTACAATTAAAGTGTTGAATCACAACATTTTGTTATTATTCATAGCAATTCTGGATACTATCTTCTGCACTATTTTAATTTATTGTCAGGTCTAAAGGTCAAATAGGCTGACAATTGACAATTGACTGATTGCATCCTAATGCCTCCTGTTTCCCTTCTTTCTTTCACATTATGACTTGAACTGTGACACATTCAGTACCTGTTGTATTAATATGTACCTGGACAATATATTTCCTTGAGTTGCCAAACTAAGTTAAAGCATGTCTGCTATCTTAGCACATGGGTTGCAATTTTCTGTTGCCTTATTACTCCAAAGGTTTTTAGGCACATTTTGTATGAATTACATGCTGTAAAGAACTTTGCTATGTGTTTTTCAGTCAGGTGAAAATCTCAAGTAGTTCATTCATCCATTCTGCTCTTCCAATATCCAAGCTACTCTGCAAACTCTGGTCATTTAGAATGTAGTCAGGGTGTATCCATCTGCCAAGCCAAATTTGATTTCTTACTTATTGTATGTTACCATCTGTCTTTTTTATTGCTTTGCATACTTCAATGTTTTCTCAATGGCCATGTCTGACCCAGCACTTTAAGCAACATTTGAGTGCTGGGCTTGAAAGTCACAAGTTCTCAAAGTGTGAGAAATTGGTTAGCCTAATAGATTTCGTGCACTAGATAGCATTGGTGTCTTTGAAGTAACCATCCGTCCAGAGCTGGATCATGGTCAAATGGGACCTGGGGCAAGGCAATGGACCAGCCCCCACCCCCAAACAGCAATTCTAATGTCCCATTACTTAGATGTCTGCACATTATTTTCTTCATTACTTTTACGATTACAGAAATTTGGATTTAATTTAACATTTTTTTATTTCAATTTTCAGAGCACAAATACTGTTGGCGATTTGCTAAACAAAACAGTCATATCAAAAACAGACAACTTGCGCAACACTAAACTTCTCTTCCCTTGAAACTTGGATTAATTGAAAGTGCATCTTGCAACACATTAAACTACAAGTGACGTGTAGAATTCATATTCATGCAACATAGTGAAGTGCTAATTAGTGCTTATGTGAAAGATGCAGGAATTCAAAAAGACAAACATGTAACAAATGTGTTAACAGCCTGCAACAGCCCACTGAACACAAGTGCTCCTTTTCAGAAGTACTGTGTGATGAAGTAACTTGGCAGAGTCACACGGAAGGCAAATGAAAGCTGAGGGGAATCAAACTATGTACTACAGGAAGCAGTTCTTTAAGCAGAGTGTAGTCTTACTCATCTGCACTATGTGCCAGACAAACTGTTATAACAAAAACAGTGCATTTCACACCTGCGTGTCTGCAAAGAATAAGCTAAATAAAAAGTGAATTCATAGTTAAAATATTTACATGAAACTTATAGACTTCATGCTGTCCTATTTATTTACATCTAAATAATAAATATACTATCAACATTCAACAGAACAAGAAAACAAATGATCGCATCCAAGGAACATGATTCATATACTGATGTCCTATTTAGTACAATTAATTTCCTTGCAGTACAGGGGACCATTGAAAAGTCTAGCCAAGATCTCCAGTTGTCTCAAAGCACTGCCTGGTTAAGTGACTTGATCAAGGACACAGCATTAATATGAGGTAAAATCAGTGATGTTCTGCAAAACTGGAGGCAGATAAGGGCAGACAACTCTAAATCACTTAAAAAGTTAACAGAACAACAAGTTTTGCTTCAGATGTGTTATCTGAACCTCAAAAGCTATGACATTGTAATTACTGACATTGATTGACTGAAATCCTCTATGATTTATCAAAGAAAGCAAACAAAAAAGTTAACAGTGTCTGGTCAATTAGTGTGGAGGATCCAGGCTCTTGTCTCTAGTGCCAATATACAGGATTTGACTCTAAGCAAGTCACTTAACCCGACAATTCCTTTTAATTGGGAACTACACAAACACTCACACTATGTCTAAGTAGTCCTGATAAATCTCTGATCTAAATCTGCCAAGAAGTGCACTTACAGATTGTTAAATATGTGATCTAAAATCTGTGTGCTGTGCTGGAGGAAATGCTTTGAGATGAGAACCTGAAATCTTCCACATGGACTTATGTGCTAGAATTGAGAATATGTGCTGATGTCATCTATGATATTCCCTTAAAGGGAAATAAGATATACATAGAATGTTTTTTCCATTTTTCATAAAATGAACTAAGATGTAAGCATTTTTTATGATTGTTAAGCCAGGGTGGGCCCCCCAGCCAGCACCAGGCCCTAGGCAGCTGCAGCTGCATTGTGCTAGATGGGGCTCTATATCCATCTGCTTCCACTTCCTAGTAATAACTTTACCTCAGCCAAACACTGTGCATACAATGCAAAAAATACAGTGAGAAAGAATGCAACAAAAATCATGTAATTTTACAGAAACTTTGACATTCTTGGGTTGTGAGTATGGAGAAGGACAAATAATTTGTCATAAAAAAATGTGTGGATAGAGTTTTCTTTGACATCTATATCTAATCCAAACCAAACCAAAAAATAAATACATGGCATGGACATTGTGGTTCCAAAGCTAATTGTAAAGTAAATTAAGGTTTAAATAATCCATATTATTGCTTTTAAACAATCACAACCCAGAAAACCTTATTTTTTTTAATTTACACCATCTGATGAAATTTTGTATTATGAGACAAAAGTGTTTATTTGGAGTATTTTTACGCGTTTCTGGTTTTATATGTATCTGTATTATTAAAAGTTTTTTTTTTTTTTTTTTTTTTTTTTTTGCTTTGGAGTTGTGAGCAGTATGACATGTATTTATATTTTACATTTATATATCTAAACCTGACTGAAAGATTTGCCTTTATTCTGGTTCAAAATTGTTGCTCCAGTTTATACAATTTATATGATATGTGAAGCTTGTTATCTATGAAAAAAGAAGGGGAATTATTTGCAATGCAAGAAGATATGCATCTTGAATTAAATGATGTAAAGATCAGACTAATGATTTGAAGTCCCATTTCCAAACCAAAAGCACAGCGTAATTCCATACGTCAGCACAAACTAAGAACTATAATCAAGGCTTAGGATGTCAGGAAAAACAAGGTCTTTAATAATAACCATACTCAGTCCATAAAATACATCCAATGCATTCCAACAAAACCACTTAAAATAAAATCCAGTTTAGTGCTTTTGTCCCTCTATTAACAAATGGGACTTCATCAGAACCATTACTAGTTTGTTAAACCCGCACTTATATATATAATTTTCAAATCAGTTAATTAAAATCCTGTTTGGAATTTAAAGCTTCAGATACAATTTACCATCAATTAACTGAAATAAACATTTGAGCAGCATGTCCTAATAAAAAAATACCAGTGTGGAAAATACATTTCTTTCAAAACACCACAATGGCCACTGGAGAACAGTGATAAAAAATAACTCCTTGGGATACCACTAGCATCAAAATGTTTATTACGCTTTCGTCAACTGACTTCCTCAGAATAAAATGCAAAACCCTTTGAAATCCTGTAATACAAAAAAATTCGCAATCAATTGATTAATTCATTAACACCTGTTTAAAATGCCTCAGTAAAACAAAACAAATGACATACTTTAAAATGTACATAAAACAAAACAAATTATAAATATATTCACATTTTCATTTAACCCTGGAGCTTTGTAAGCACATAATCTCATTTGCCACCTTGCTTCTACTGTTCCCAATTTGTCTTTAAAATCCCCTTCCCTTAAGTCAAGTAAAATGCCTTTATAACTGAAAATAAAAATGATTCGAAAGGGTTTTGTATTTTATTCTGAGGAGGTCAATTGACGAAAGTGTAATAAAACTTTTTGACACTAGTAGTATCTCAAGGAGTTCTTTTTTATCAGTGTTCTCCAGTGTCCATTGTGTGGTTTAGAAAGAAGTTTATTTTCTACCTTTGTGTTTTTTGGTTTTTGGTTGCTCTAGTTGAGCTATACGCATGGCTGAATCTGGAGATGAACTACTGAACTTGATGGTGCATCCAGTTCCTGACATTCAAGATAATTTTTTTAAGGGTAATGATATCCACAGTTGAAGGGCTGCAGAAAACCCTTCAATTTTTGGTTGCTCAAAGTAAGATGGCTACAAATAAGAACTCTTCCAGTAGGTCAGTTATCTCCAAAGAGGAAGCTTGAACAGTTATCAATGTGGTTACCAAGAGATTAAATGCTGAACAACAAAATAATAATATTAACAGCATAAAAAACTACAGTGCTATTATTAGATCAAAATTATGACCCTTTTGAGGATGGTGACACTGAATTGTCTGAAAGTGTTAACCTTAAAGAATTAGAGAGCACTTAATGACTTTATAAAAGTGCCTTAAGAGGTTTAGGGCACTGGTGATAGAAAACAAATACTTCAAACATTGTATTTCCCTTAATATTGTTCCTAAAAGCTTATATGTATCTAAATGTCCCAATGGAGTTACTTCTCGGAATATTTTTTACAATTATTTAATTGCATTTTTCAATGATTCTGGTCTACAGTTAATTAACTTGTTAATTAAACATAATGCTGTCATCATGGGTCATATTACACATTTCCTTCATCAAGTGGTTATGAATGCATTAACTCGGGCACCTCATTTACAGCACAAATATGAAGAGAGTATTCAAAGTGTTGAATAATCTGAGAGACTGATAGTAATTAGAAAAAATAAAAAGTTGCAGACTGGCAGATTATCTTATGCAAACAAGACTGCTTATTCTAATTTCATGAATACTTCCACAAACAATTCTACAGGATTTGTAAATGGGAGTCAGGCTTCTTTAAGATGATGAAACAGCTATTCCATCATAGCTAATAAAGAAGAGGAAGGCAACACATTAGAATGTGATGACATCACTGAAGAAGTAGTTGTTGAAGAATGCATGGAGTCTACAAGCAACAAGAAGACACTATAGTTGCCCTATAATCTTAATGAACATTTAGAACAAAGCCATATAAATACCTCTGGAAAGAATTAAAAAAAAATGTGACAGAGCAGAAAAAGATGAAAAGACGTTGACATTTAGAGAACTGCTGAAACCTTATCAACTGACAAGGTATGCAGTTAAATTGTTAATCTATTGAACTTTGATTTAACTGCTGAACATTATAAAGTATTCAGGCTTCGTATTAATTTTGTGCCCAGCCATAGAGCTGACTTGGCAGGAACTTTGTTGCAACTCAAACTGTTTACTCATAAGTTAAATCTAAATTATTTTTTAGAAGATGTTGCCTCTTTTAATACTATTAGGAAACCCTCTGTGTATAACCCTAGTTTAAATTATTCTATTAAAATGTTTGAGGAAGTGTGTGAAAAGGAAATTAGGGAAGCATTACATCAAAAAAGTAGATTTAAATTTTATAATATGACTCAAACTGAAGTTAAAGCATTTTATGAGTTACGTATTAAAAAGGATTTTTGGTTTATAAGAGCTGACAAAAGGTGAGAGCTGCTTATTATTAACAAGATAAAAATGCAAAGAAATCATGTTTGGTATGTTAAAACATACAGATGAATATTTAAAAGTTAATAGTGTAATACACAGAAGTTATAGTTTAATTAAACATTTATTATATGGACTTTTGATAAATGGTTATATTACTTATGGTTTGTTTGATTTCATGAATATAGAGTTTCCAAAATTAGGTGCCCTTTTTTGGGATACCTAAACTGCATAAAGATTCTATTAATCCTCTGTTTTGTCATATTGCATCTGCACTTAATAATATTTGTAATGACATTGCTTTATACCTAGACAGCCTGTTTAATCCTTTAGTAAAGAATTTAGAGTCTTAATTAAGAAACTCATTTGATCTTCTTGTTAAATTAAAAGATTTTAATACTAATTATGATTATAAGCATGAAAGCATCAATTTCATTATGGTAGATGTTAATTCATTGTTTACATGTATAACACATGAGGAAGGTGTAGAGGCACTGTGGTGATATTTAACAAAATACACCACCTTTTATTCTGATAAGGTATACATCTGTTCCATTCTAATGGAAACTATTCTGGAAAATAATTATTTTGTTTTTGACAAAAAATATTTTAAACAGGTTTGGGGAGTAGCAAGGGGGTCTGAGTATCCCCATCCTTTCCTAATTTGGTATTAGGGTCATGGGAACAATAGTTGTTAATTAAATGTTTGTTTTTTAAAAAAAGTAGTGTTATAGAAATGTTTTGTTAATGACCTCTTTTTTATTGTAGATTTGAAGAGAAAAGAGGTAGACAGATTTGTAGAAGAACTAAGCAAGACTTCCGATTATTTAAAGTTTGAAATCAGTGGATTTGTTAGACATATACATATTTTAGATGTTGATTTAGAGTGGGACATTTCTAATAGGGAGATGAATATTAATTTTTTTAGGAAAGACACATTTTGAATAACTATTTACACTTTAAAAATGATTATCCTAACTTTATTAAGAAAAATATACCTAGAGGAAAAATAATTCATGCATCTAGAATGACCACCAAGAAAAGTGATTTTTTTAAGGGAAATTACTACAATTATTGAAATGTTTAAAGACGGGATACAATAAAGAATTATTATATATGGTAGCATTAGAAGTATATGAAAAAAGAGGAGTTTTATTTAAACCAATTTTAAAAGGAGGTTACACTTCAGACACAAAGAAAATAAACAATAGTGACTGGAGTCCAGCTTTTGAACTGGATATGTCAGTTGACTCTGGGGTTATTAAGGATATCATTAAAGTAACTGGAAAATATTGCATGGTAATAAGGAGTTATGGAAAACACAGTATTAACAGCCCACTTTTGTATATTATAAAACATGAAGTATTAAAATTATGTTAGAAAAGTCTGACACTATAGTTAGTATTTTACAGACAGTAAAGGAGATAGGCATGTACACTTGTGGTGCATGCAATGTTAGTAGGTTTATTTATGTTAGCAAATATATTTATTTGGAAGTTTAGACTTTACAATTTATTTAAAGGAGCGGTATTCTTGTAAAAGTATTAGTTTAGTTTATATTACTTTGTATTCAGGTTATTCCAGCTATTATACTGTATAAAAGAACATCTTTATAGCATTAAGGTTAAGGACAAAAATAATGCCTTATATAAACATTCAGTAGTTTGTCCCAACTACAAGAAATTTTTATTTTCAGTTACAGAGCGCATTCCACTTAAATTAAGGGGAGGGAATTTTAAAGACAAATTGGAAGCAGTAGAAGTAAGGTGGCAAATTAGATTATGTGTTTACAAAGCCCAAGGGTTAAATGAAAATGTGAATATAAAATGATTTTTAAAACAAAAAAGATTAAAAGTTCAGAATTTAAATGAATGACAAATATTTTTATAATTTGTTTTGTTTTATGTATGGGCGGCCACGGTGGTGCAGCGGTTAGTGTTGCCGCCTCACAGCAAGAGGTTCTCCGGTTCAATTCTCGGCTGGGGTGCCGTCTGTGTGGAGTCTGCATGTCCTCCCTGTGGTCGTGTGGGTTTTCTCTGGGTGCTCCAGTTTCCTCCCACATCCCAAAGACATGCAGTAGGTGGATTGGACACTCCAAATTGGCCCTAGGTGTGAGTGTGTGCATGTGTGTGCCTTCTGTGGAAGGTTGGGTGCCGGGCTGGCAACTCGACACTGTAAAAAACTCCACTGCCAATCATGAGCGGACAGATGATCCGCTGTGGCGACCCCTAACCGGGAAAAGCTGAAAGAAGAAGAAGAAGAAGTTTTGTTTTATGTACATTTTAAAGTATGTCTTTTGTTTTGTTTTACTGAGACATTTTAAACAAGTGTTAATGTATTAAGTGATTGATTGTGATTTTTTTGCATATAAGGGATTTGAAAGGGTTTTGTATTTTATTCTAAGGAAGTCAGTTGACAAAAGCATAATAAAACTGTTTGATGCTAGTGGTATTCCAAGGAGTTCTTTTTTATCAGTGTTCTCCAGTGGCTATTGTAGAATTTGAAAGAAAGCATGTCCTAATAATAAAACCTCTTATCTTTATGCAAAACATAAATAAAGCAAACAAAAAAAAAGATAAAACCATGATAATAAACATCACAATCCAAATGCAGAGCAGCCACTGATCGAGACGGGGATCCACGCAACCAAATAGAAAAATATAAAACCAGTCACCATGAGCGTAATCCCCTGATGGCAATAAAACGCTAAATATACTTCAATGAGTAAAACACTGTAAGCACTTCTGCAAGTTCAATAACCATTTATTTCCAAAGTAGAGTGAGCGCTTTCGCCATGAGGCTTCTTCAGACTCTTAAAACAGATAAAAAATTCTAAAATCCTTTATAAAGTACTCCATGAATCTTCATTGGTTGATAAATACATCACTATTTAAAATTCTTAAAGCAATATATCTCACAGATATAAACGACAAAGTCTGTCAACAATCTAAAAGTCAGAGTTTATACATATTGAGGTATAGCAAAACTGTATTCAGGTTTTAACTTCCAAACATGTTTGCTGAACATTTATAAATATTAAAAAATCAAAAAAATAGATGAATCGGAAAGAAATATATACGTGAAAGTTCCATTTCCGACAATGCCAATAAAAACAACCATATGAATGAGTTAATAAAGTAAAAACAAAGATGACAAATGACGAAACAAGTATAAGCAAACAAAAAGAACACCATATGCTGTAAAATGTCCACAAAAATAGAGGTATGAGCTACTACATGTGCAAAATACATCATATGACCTACTATCTAAATATATAAAATACATGATCTAACTAAATACCTACAGAAAAATGTTGTAATGTGCAAAACGTTGCAAATGAATAATGTCCTAACTAATAATAGTACGTAAACATAACCTAACCTAACTAACCAAGAAATGCATATAAATGTAGATATGACAACTATCTGAGGCTTTCACATAAACATCACATACTGTATATAAGTGGGTAATCTATTATATCTAATACACAGTACCTATAAAAACACTGCTAGAATACAAATAAAATAAACTACACATATTTAAAAACAGCAAATATTGATTGTGAGGGACACTTCTAAAGCTCACTTGTTTCATATAATCTCCTATCAGAAACTATTTAATTTCATCTTTGTTTTTACTTTATTAACTCATTCATATGGTTGTTTTTATTGGCATTGTCGGAAATGGAACTTTCACGTATATATTTCTTTCCGATTCATCTATTTTTTTTGATTTTTTAATATTTATAAATGTTCAGCAAACATGTTTGGAAGTTAAAACCTGAATACAGTTTTGCTATACCTCAATATGTATAAACTCTGACTTTTAGATTGTTGACAGACTTTGTCGTTTATATCTGTGAGATATATTGCTTTAAGAATTTTAAATAGTGATGTATTTATCAACCAATGAAGATTCATGGAGTACTTTATAAAGGATTTTAGAATTTTTTATCTGTTTTAAGAGTCTGAAGAAGCCTCATGGCGAAAGCGCTCACTCTACTTTGGAAATAAATGGTTATTGAACTTGCAGAAGTGCTTACAGTGTTTTACTCATTGAAGTATATTTAGCGTTTTATTGCCATCAGGGGATTACGCTCATGGTGACTGGTTTTACATGATAATAAACATATTTTACCACATAAAAAAATAAATAAACTTCTTTCAGTTATTAAATTACCATATAGTAATGTTCCATCACAACAAATATAGCATATTCTTACTATTTTAAATCATTTGCCCTAATCTTTAAAACAGGTGCTGTAGATGCACATTAATTTAACCCAGGGCTTGTTGTGGCATTAAGCCTAAGCTGCCAGACAAACTCTCTTTTTTCTAAAATTGTCCCCAAGCAGTTCCTCCACTGCACCATGGGACCACTTCAATAATACCAAATATTTTTTTTTAAAGAAGGACAAAGTAGAGTATGTTTAAATAAGGCATAATTTACATTCTTCTTATTAATAGTGGGACAATGTTCGTAAATGCATTTCTAAGGTGTCTCTCTGCCTTCCCAACATCAAATTTGTTGTAGCCTGCACAAACAGATATATATATATATATATATATATATATATATATATATATATACACACACACACACACACACACACACATGTGTACATGTGTGTATATATATATATATATATATATATATATATATATATCACCCCCTTGGTGGTGCAACTCCCTTCTTCTAAAACCAATTCCATCACTGGAGACCCTACATATATCTTTCTTTTTTCCAAAATATAAGATCATTGGTTGCATGCCCCACAATGTTTCATCCCCTTACTTAAATTCTTCTTTGGGTTCATTCCAATGTGTTCAAAAATATATTTAAGATTCTTATGTGTTTTGAACACAAACATGAGGACATCTTCCATAATCAAACAAAATGTCTGGATTTCCCTTAAACATATTCTACTTTCTTACAACAATACTGTTAATCTCTGTTGAATATGATCGATAATGTATAACTATAGCATTTGTGTGTGACTTTGAATTATCAGAAATTGGAAAGATATCATTCTGATTGTCCGTTCCCAACAAAGGTTTATATTTAGAACTCCATCCCTGTAGGATATCATTACTAATAGTACACAATAAATTTAAGGGATACCCTCTTTCAATAAACATATAAACTAGATTACTCAATTACACTTCAAAAACAGAAAATTCTTAACACATGCAGGCTCTTCTGACTAACTTCCCTTTAAAAATATTTCTTTTAGTATATGTTGGATGGCAGCTTTTATAGTCCAAATAGCTATTACAGTATCTTTTTTCCTAAATATTCTTGAGCCAAAAACATTATTGGCAAGGTCTTTATATATCATAACATCCAAATAATCAATCAATCATGTCCTGGGAATGGACTTGTGTAAATTTCAAAAAGGGAGTGACACTATTAATGTACAGTATAAGTTTATCTATAATAGAACCACTATCTTTTCATAAAATAAATATATTATCTAAAAATGTAAATAAATAAACCAATACTCTGTGTATTTAGAATTTAAAACGCATTTTTTCTCCCACCAGAACATCACTATGTTTGCACAAATGGGGGCACAACTGGCCCCCATAGCCAACCCTTTATTTGTCTAAAAATTCTCCTTCAAATGTCTAAAATCAGTTCTATAACTTCCATTATAAAATTAACCATTGTATTGTTCAAATTTGTCAATTCTAAAACGGCTTCATGAAACATTTCTAAACCTTCCTTATGAGGGATGGAAGTAAACACGTCCACAATATCTACTGTGGAGAAGCCACATGTGTCACAGAAAAAATTCTGTTTAACCTTAATAAGAAAGTCCCATGAATCTTTCAAAATATATTCAATGGGATGTATAGCAGTTTTCAAAATTCGATCAACAAACACACCCAAAGAATAGGTCATGGAGTTCTGAGCCAAAACAATCACCCTATAAGGGGGTTCCATAATGTTCTTATGAATTTTAGGTATTTCAAAAACTATTGGAATAACAGGGTGTTCATTAATCAAGAAACAAAATAATTCTTCATTAATAACCCTCTGAAATAAGGCATCTTCGAAAAGCAATTCCATTTTCCTATGAGCTATGTTTATCTCATTTCTTGGAACAACCTCATATTTCATTGTGTCATGTAAAATATTCAACATCTGATTGATATAACTTAACTTCTTCACAATTACAACCCCCCCCCCCCCCCCTGTCAGGCCTCATAATCCTGAGGGTTGAATTTCTTCTAAGTTCATCCATAAGCAACTTCTCATCCCTTCTTAGGTTATAATGTTTCTTTTTCATTATTACAAACTTGCTAAAAGTTGCAACATTAGGGTGGAGGGGAGGGTTAAATACACTCTTTCACTTAAAAATAAATTTGTGGCACTTATTGAAAGATCATTTTGTATCCCATTCAACGTAATCTGAAAATGTAACTTTCTAGTATATAATCTTAGCTCAACGAGTATGAGTACTGTGGATAAGAATCAACCACAACCACAGACTTTTCATAAGAAAATTAACAAACTTGAAATTAACTCTTGAAGGTATGTAATCTACAGTGCAATAACTGTTTTTTAAGTGAAAGTATTAAGGCTAAATGTGCCCCTAAGGGACTACGGATGTTTAAGTTTCCACATGGCATTGACTTAAATAAAACCGAATACTGAGCATTTATGAAAAGTCCTCTGCATTTCAATAGTCATGATGAAAGTTCAGGATTTTCATAATAATGTAGTGTCATTCTTTGCAAACTACCAGTACTAAAATGCAAAGCCCTGGGCTATGAATACCAGCCTAAATCTACACTATTGTCACTAAATATATATGCAAGAGGGTGATTGACCGTATGTGTTTATGACCAATACCTATTGTACCCAACTCAGCTATAGGACAGGGTTTTAATGGCTTGACTCCCTGTGATTTCTTCCACCTCAGTCTGAGTCCAGTTCTTTCTGGTGTAAACTTAACTGAAACTGAGGCTGTTGGTAGGTAACTAAGGCTTAACCAATCACATTACTACTCTGATACCAAGATCTCAGTTTCCAACCATTCCTCATTTGAGCCAACCAACACTGACATTGCAATAGCTGATGACCAAACAATCTCACTTTATAAAAAGTGGACACTAACAGGCAGATCAATGTTGTGAGGATAAGCTTCTTTGGTAAAATAAGATAGCCACAAACATTTATGCATGAGCAAATGAAAACTTTTTAATTTTAAAAAGAGCTGATTATGTGTAGAAGGCAATATTACAGTTGTACAGGAAAAATATTTATTTATTTATTTTATTTTTTTATTTTTTATTTTACATTTGTTAACCGGGATAGGACGACTGGATACATGTCCATTTTCAGTGGAGGCTCGGGGAGAAAAGCTCCAACGGTAGTTACAAAAGCAAACATGACAAAAATACGTATTTAAAAAAGTTTACATAGAGATATACTGATAATAGCAAAAACTTTGCATCTATTCCATTTATTTCCAAAAATGTTCTCAAAAAAACTCCCAACCCTCACACCAATAACCCTTTCACTTTTTAAACAGTTCCAACTTCATACATTAAATCACTCCTCCTGAAGCGTAAACCCTGCTCTCCCTCCTTGGACAATCTCCCACCCACTTTCCTCAAAATAGCCACTGAATCCATAGCCTACCCAGTATCCCTATTAATCAACAGATCTATTCAGGGAGCAACAGTGCCAGAGATTTGGAAATCTTTCTTCACCATCCCCCTGCATAATGCGGGGAACTCAACTGACCCATCTAACTTTCAACCAATTGCCATCCTCTCTCCTCACTCCAAAATACTCAAAAAATGTATACATACACAGCTCTTAAACTATCTCCTCCAGCAGAACCTTCTCACTCCCACTCAACATGGCTTCCATCCTAACCACAGCACTGCTACAGCCCTCCTATCATTCACACATGCTGTAGCTGAGACCCATGATAACATCCACCTCATATCCTGTCTTTTCCTCCACCTCTCCAAAGCCTTTGACACTTTTTCACATCCTTTACTTATATCTAAACTCATTAACCTCAATCTATCTGCTTCCAGCCTAGCCTTTTTCTCTAGCTACCTGTCTCATAGACAGTAATCTGTTTAATGGCTCTCCCCCTGCTTACCCTACCTTTCAGTGACTATAGGGGTACCCCCAAGGTCCTATCTTTGGGTCCCCTCCTGTTCAACATCTTTACTAATAAACTACATAGTTCCTGCAAACAAACTTCTCAAATTCAATATGCTGACAACTCAACTCTTATCTGAACTTCCAGCAATATCTCTGACCTTCACACTCTTACCCAAAACACTTTTCTATCCATTGAAAAGTGGCTGTCTGATAATATACTCATCCTAAACCTCCCAAAAAACAAACTCCTGCTATTTCTCCCTCATTCTCTCTCTCACCTTAAATCTACCTTTGTCATTACATCCTCCAATAATACCACCATACAACCTGACTCCCACACAAAGCTTCTAGGTGCCATCATTGATGACAAACTTAAATTTAACTTACATATCCTTCAAATTATAAAAAAAATCACCAAAAACTGGGTTTGCTTTATCACAACCAGAAATTCTTGACTCCTAATGCTAGATTCTCCCATGGCACAGGCTCTTCTTCTCCCCTCTCTTCTCTATGTTACCACAATCCTAACTCACATTCAGTCCACTACCCTGGCCAAACTCCAACAAACATACCACAACATTGCAACATTTATAGGTTCATAGGTAGGTACTAGGCTATTGGCCCTAGGGCCTATATAAGCCTAGCCAAAAAATGTACCCTGGCTTTCGCCACCCAAGAAAATTATTTTCCTGTGCCCCTGTCGAGCAGAGCCACAGAAGTGATCCCTGGGGTGAATTTCCCATTTACCATCCAATCATCAAGATTTTTCTTGAAGAGTGCTAATGAGGAGCTCTGTTTGGCACAGATAGGTAGTCTGTTCCAGAGTATGGGAAGTCTCTGGGACAGGAATCTATCCCTCCAGCATGTTCTGTTTATTGTGGTGACAATGTTTAGGTCCCTAGGAGCGTGTAGCTCGGAGGGATTGGGATTTCTTTAAGTGGAGCATGTCCAACAGCTCTGGGTTTGACATAGCTTTGTATGTTAGGTAGAGATCGCCCCTGAGTAGGTGATATGCGATGGAGTAAAGCTGTATTTGTCATAAACTCCCCTTATAACTCACACCATTGCCTCGCACTCAACTCTGTACAATGGCTTGAACTTCCACAACAACTCCTTCTATCTCAATTTCAAATCACTCACTCCATGCTATACAAACTGTCCTGCCCTGCTCTCTCTCCTCCTTAGTATCCACCTATACTCCACCCGCACACTCCGTACCTCAAACAAGCAATTCTTAGACATTTACCAACCAAAGAAAACTATCGGCAAACTACTGTACAAATCCGCTTGGAATAAACTTCCAACACACATATGCTCCATTACCCACCCTATACACTTACTTAACACAAAAACTTGTACATGTCATGACCCATCCTAACTCTACTACTATGCTTTATCTCAATCTTTTTCCAATTTTTCCCTCATATTGCCATCCTAAAATATTACTTCCTTGACTTACATACTACTCCAACGCTTCAAAACTTTTATGGATTGGTCTGACAGTAAGTAGCATTTGCTGAACATGTACCATAACAAAATAAAAAGTTTTACTACTATTGTGTATACATCTACTGATCTGATGTACCATACTCATTTTCTTATCTTACACTGTGAATGTCTATGTATTTGTATTGTAAACTGCAATTTTATGCATTATATAAACTGAAATTTTATGTATTGTAAACTGAACTTTTATGTATTGTAAATGGTCTGTAACTGGAGCTTTTCTCCTTGGGTCTCCACTGAAAATGGGTCTCTGGCCCAGCTGGACAAACCCGGTTAACAAATGTCAATAAATAAATAAATAAATAAAATGACTAAATCCACATAATAAAATAAAGTAAAAAAATGCCCAATATTCAATAATACTTGTTATATTTTAATGTTCTTCAAGAATTACTTTCCGTAAGTCCAAATATCAGAAAAAAAAATGAATACACCAACTCTGGATCAGTTTAGTCCATGGAAGTTAGACAGCTTTCCCTTTCCAAATAATAGTCTCATAAAAAAATAAAGAAAAATGCAGCAGCAGCAACTCCGGTTGAGTACACTCCAAGGAGATTTCTTTGTCTTTCGTTATAAAACAACTGAATATACAGGCAATTCTGTACTATGATGAAATAATGCTTGTTGGGAAGAAAACAGTGAGTATGGCAACTGCAAACAGTTCCATACTATTAAAACATTCTAAATTATACTTATATAAAAAATACACAACTATTTACATTTTCAGGTATAAGAAAATATAATCCCAAGTTTTACCTCCTTGTTTAATTCTCAGAAATGTACAAACTCAAACCACCTCTTCTGCATCGCATCTCCAGTATTCCACGGACAATTCTGAGTTAATGTATGAACATATTGTGGTTGAGAATAGTTACATATTATTAAGGGAAAACATTGGATTTGTATTTATATTAAACCCTTACTTTAAGTACTATAGCAGAGTCTCCTGTAATTTCTTATATAGGTTCATAGGTTCATAGGTTTATACTAGGCTATCTGCCCTAAGGCATTTATAAGCCTAGCCCAAAGTTTTGTGGCTTACGCCACCCCTTATGTTAAAAAATACTGTGCCTATTAGTTTGTTGTGCCTCTGTCCAGCAGTGACACAGAGATAATTCCCGGGGTAAACCTACGATCTCCCATCCACCGGTCAAGATTTCTCTTGAACAGAGCCAGCGAGGTGCTCTGCCTCACATGGACCGGAATTTTATTCCACAGCATAGGGAGTCTCTGGGTGACAAATCTATCCCTCCAGCATGTCCTATTTATATCCGTGCTAAGGTTTAAGTCACTTGCTCTAGTAGATCTGGTAGATTTGGATTTTTTGAGGTGGAGCATGTCCATTAATTCCGGGTTGGACATGGCCTTGTATGTCAGGCACAGGTCACCTCTGAGCAGGCGGTATGCGACTGAATACAGCTGGAGTTTCTTCAGTCTGGCAGCATATGACAGATTTTGGAGTCCCTTTATCCTTTTGGTGAGGAACTTTTGGGGTCTCTCCAATTGCTGCAGGTGTCGGGTGAGATACATCCCGAATGGGGCATTGTACTCGATCATTGGTCTGATAAGTGAAGAGTACAGGGGAACAATGACCTCACTTGATCTGGATGTGAATCCCTTCATGATCAGGTGGGCATTGTAGAAGGTCTTCCTAACTACTTTGGCAATGTGAGTGTCAAAAGAAAGGCCACTGTCAACCTGGGTCCCCAGGTCCCTGATAACCTCTTCTGTGCTTAATGGATTGCCACCTATATGGTAGCTTGGGGTTACCTTGTTTTTCCCGAAGGGTATGACTATACATTTTTTGGCATTTAACTTCAGGCCATGGCTCTGGCACCAGTTATCAGTTTCCGTGAGACCCCTCTGAAGGATATCTGTGTCCGATGTACTTTCCACTATGGCACCCAGTTTGCAGTCATCTGCAAACTTTGTCAGCCATAGTCCTCCTATGTTTGCCTGTACTTCTGAGAAGTAGATGCTGAACAACAGGGGGCCAAGGACTGAGCCCTGTGGGACACCACTTGTGACCGGCTTGGAGTCTGACATGGCGCCAGCAACTCTAACCCTGTGGGTTCTGTTGTTTAGCCAGTTTGCAACCCATCTTGTGACATATGGGTTTACATTTAAGCTGGTAAGTTTCTCTATAATACCCGAGTGGGGTATTGTGTCGAAAGCTTTTGCAAGGTCAAGGTAGGCTGTATGGACTGCCTTTCCCTCATCAATGGCCTTGGTGACTGTTTCGAAGAAGTTGACCAAGTTTAAAAGGCATGATCTACCCTTGACAAAGCCAAACTGGGTCGGGTCCAATGTCTGCAAGTCCCCTATGTCTTTGTTTATGAGTTCCATTATGATCCTCTCCATAGCTTTGCAGACCAGGCTTGTTAAGCTTATGGGGCGGTAATTACCAGGGTCCGTAGAGGTACCGCCTTTGTGGAGTGGGACCACAGTTGCCGTACGCCACTCCTTGGGCACGTATCCTGTGGTAAGGCTAAGATTAAACAGCTGCCTTATATGCGGGTTTAGTTCCTCGTTGAGTTCGTGTAGCACACAGCTGGGGACACCATCTGGTCCCATTGATGCTGTGTTTTTAGCTTTAGAGAGAGCAGCTTTCACCTGCGCATTTGAGATGTCTGGGAGGCTACACTCCGTTGGGATAGTTATCTCTCCTTTTGGGGGGGAGAGGGGGGTGAAGTTTGAACTGAACCTGTCTGCCAGTATGTTGGCAATGTCTGTGGGTTCAGTGATTTTTGTATCATTTTGGACTAATTCTGCACATATCTGGGAGTTTCCACCCAGGTTTCTAACATAGCTGAAGAAGGCCTTATGATTGTCTTTTGAATCTATTGCAATTTTTCTCTCAAAGTTGGCCTTGGATGATTTTATGAGTGCTCGTATTTTCTTACTAATAATGATCAAGGGTGTCTTCTCTTTTATGGACTTTGCTCTATCATGTAGCAGCTTTATCCTCTTATTGTAAAGTTTGTTTATGGCTGGGTCCACCAGACTGGACGTTTGCCCTTGGTGGAAAGAGTCTTGGTTTTATTAGGGATTGCCTGATCCATGCAGTCCTGGAGGTGTTCGTAGAAGGCATTTGTAAGGGCTTCCGCAGCTTGGGTTGTGGTTTCCACTGGCTCGGGGGCCTTGAAGGATACCACACCAGTCTTGAGTAGTGTGAAGTTTGCTTTAGAGAAGTTCTTCACTGTGGTCTTTTTTGTTTGGGGTGAGGGCGGGATGTGGATTTCCAGTGAGATAAGTTTGTGATCTGATCTCACCAATGAGGGACATACTTCCGGTGTGGAGCATTTTGTCCCCATGTTTGTGATGATGAGATCTAGTATATTTTCTCCTCTTGTGGGAACGGTGACTAGTTGTTCCATGGCATTTGAATTTATGAACTCCAGGAACCTTTGGGCTAGAAAGTTGGGGCTTGAGTAATGTTCCCAGTCTATATTCGGGTAGTTGAAGTCACCCAATATAATGGTGTTTGGAGATACATTTATACCCTCCAGTGTCTTCAGGAAGGCTGTGTGGGGTTCCTGAGTTTGAGAGGGTGGCCTGTAGCATGCTACAAATTGTAGAGCAGTTTTGCCTATGGTTAATTGCACCTGGATGGTTTCTGATGCTTCGTGCGTTGCCACCAACCTGGAGGTGTGGGTATCCTTGATGAATATGGATACACCCCCTCCTTTTGTGGTGTGGTCCGGGTTTTGGGGCCGGAACGCATGATATGAGGTAAAACCTGATAGTGCCGGGGTGCTCTCTGGAGCCTTGACCCAGGTTTCAGTCACAGCACAGACATCAATGTTCTCCATACTGAGAAGGGCCTCGAGTGCGTGCATTTTGAGATTTAGACTTCTGGCATTGAGCAGCATTACCCTTAGTTTCTTCCCATTTTTGTTTTCTATGGTGGTAGGTTTAGAATTTGAGCCTTGCCTAAAAAAGGCACTATGGGGGTGGCAAGAGCCTTAGCCAATATCCGGAATCCCAGGGGTGACAGGTGCAAGCCGTCCCTTGCGAAGCAACGTGGCTTGTCAAGCATGTCATCCCAGGCAGACAGACACTGGATCCCCTTTGAATGACACCAGAAATTAAGCCAATTGTTAAAGCGGATCATCTTGTCTCTATGTTGTGGCATCATTCTTGGTGAAGGAAGGATACTGCTCAGGGTCAGGGTCATACCTGCCTGGGCTACATAATCAGAGAGCTCCTCTATGTCTCTTTTCATGTAGTCCAGGGAGGTACGTCTCAGGTCGTTCACACCAGCATGGACAATGACTGTGTCATATTTGTACTTGCTGTGGAGTGACCTGAGTGCTTGTGTTATGTGGCGGATTCTAGCGCCCGATAGGCAGCTTACTGTGACCCTCTCCTTGTTCAGCCTGGTGAGTGGGACGTCAGTGTGTCTGACTATGGAGTCACCTATGACAAGTATGTTTGGTGTTGTATTTGGCCTTTGCACACTGATTTTGTGGTTTATGTGTTGCCTGTGTTGCCTGTGGTGTGTCATGAGGTGGCAGTTGCTTGGATGTCTGCTTTGGAGGCCTCTGCTGTTTAGTTAAATTTTTGCTCAGAGCCTCCGAGTATGACTTTGTGTGTTTATGTGTTTGATTCATTGTTGTGATAGCTTTATGTGAGACTGGTTTTGTGGTGTGTGTAGTTGCCTTCTCCTCCTGTCTGGTCTTGCCAGTCCTGAGTTGAGAGAGCTCAGCCTCCAGTTTGGCTAAATAGCTGCATCTCTCGCAATATTTGTGTTATGTGGGAGGAGGAGAGGGTTGTCAGTGTACATGAGGCAATTGTAACATTGCCTCAATATTCCCGAATTCACCAACTGGAGTGGACACGGAATAGAAAAATTCCATAAAACTATGCCAGAAATAATCCACAAAACTAAAGATCTTCCATGAATACATCTGATTTTAAATTAATGTGGATTGTTAACAGAGAAGTAACTGTAATGTTAAGATATGATTCTTAGACCTTTCATTTTAAGTTGTCCATCTTATATAAGGGACTTAATAAATCATTAAAGGTAATACAGCAATTTTTGTATGACCATTTCCACATATTTTTCACTACAGATTTTTGTAGTCTGTACACTATGATTGATTATGCAGCTCTTGAGGCATTTGTTCTTCATAATGCATTTCATATAAAACTTCTGTACTTTGTCTTGGAGAATAATAAATAGATATAGATATAGATATATAGACAGTTTGATATGTGTGTGTGTGTGTGTGTGTGTGTGTGTGTATATGTACATATATATATATATATATATATATATATATATATATTTATACACACACACACACACACACACACACACACACACACACAAGGGTAACCATATTACCAAGTTATGCCTACATTTTTATGCTGTGAATTGAGTATTAGTGAGATTATTATAAAAGGTACAAATATGTTGTACATAAAAAGAAAGTGTATGTTTTTACCAAAAGGGGTAGTGTACAAAAAGGCTTTTTTTCATCAAAAGAACAGCGTCATATGACTATACTATTTAAATGCAGTTTGAGTGAACAGAGGTTACTTTTTTTAAACTGGAGTTTAAGGAGAAACAGCAAATGATGGACTGTGTTTAATATCACTTTCTTTCCAACATGTTGCAGTCACCTGTGATATTTTAAAGGTATTATCTCAAAAGGGCTATCTAAACTCCTTAGGGTGTTAAAATAAAAGTAAAGAGTGTTTTTTAGGAAGACCTGTCTATGGCTCAGGAGAATTTAGTTATTCAACATGGATGAAGTATGACAACACCAGGTGTATATTTTAACAGAAAATATAATAGTTGCTGACTTAAAGTTAAACATAATGTCTAGCAGTTATAAAAGCGCTCTGAAGAACACATTTTACTCAATGCTTCTCAGGAAGCTGTCTAATGATCATGAACATTCATCGATTCTTCATGTATATCATGGAACAAAAGTAGCTGTATGTTTAAAAAGGAATGCAATAGTGACTCGTTCATAGTTTAAGAGGTTATCCATCAGTGTGGAATATTCTTAGAAAAGGTCTTGTTTTATCCAACGTTGTTCTGGGCAAGCCAGAAGTAACATCTACAAAGGATTATACATTATTATATCGGTACATTAATTTCTCTATTAAACCACATAGTAATGTGCCAAATGAAAGAACAAAAGGCATATTTTTCTGTAGTCATTGCAATCAATGTGCGTACATTAAGCAGACATGCTGGCTTCAGCATTAAGTACATAATAAAAGATAACTATGCCAACAGTTTTGTAATTGTGTTCAATATCAATATCAATATCAATATAAAATATTAATATGCTAAAGGTTTTGCAACTCTACTACAAATTGTGTGGTATATATAGTAAATTGCCATTGTCATTTATTTTTACAGAGGAATATATATACTTTTGAAATTTAAATTTAAATTCAAATTCATATTTATTTAAGTACTTACATCCTAACCACAGATACAGTAGAATCAGTCAATTGCATAAGCAAGAAGTAAATAAGAAATATAAAACATTATAGCAATAAATACAAAGTACTTAAGGCTAGTGTCTTATATGAATGTAAGCATTAGTGACATCCTCAACCACCTTGATAAGTTGTTCCAAATATGTATCCTTTGAAAATTAGAAGAACACTTTCTATAACATAACAATAGTATTAAGAATTCAAAAAGTCTTTTGGCTATGCGTCTTTTAGAGTTGTGCAAAATACATTATTGTTCGTTTTCAGGTATTTAAAGATGTTTCCAAAACTCAAAGAGATATTGGAAAAAAGTTTGATTTAATTGACAGATTAAGTACTTAATCCCAAACTGCAGAATCCTATATAAATGCATTCTACGGACATCTCCAGGAATGCATGGATCATGCTATCCCAAACAAAACCAAGACCCAATCATCCAAAGGCAGGCGTCCAGTCTGGTGGACCTTTGCCATAAATAAACTGTACAACAGAAGGAGGAAGCTACTACATGATAGAGCAAAATCCCTAATAGGGAAGGCATCTCTGATCAGTACTAGCAAAAAATTACGATCCCTCATAAAATCCTCCAAGGCCAGCTTCAAGAGAAAAATTGCACAGGACACCAAAGACAATCATAAGGCTTTTTTCAGTTATGTTAGAAACCTGGGATGCAACTCCCAGACTTGTTCTGAGTTGATTCTAAACGACAAAAAATACACTGAACCCACAGACATCGCCAATGTCCTGGCAGACAGGTTCAGTGCAAACTTC
The DNA here is from genome assembly GCF_019279795.1 of Protopterus annectens. Classification (NCBI taxonomy): domain Eukaryota; kingdom Metazoa; phylum Chordata; order Ceratodontiformes; family Protopteridae; genus Protopterus; species Protopterus annectens. The sequence continues at coordinate 686,346,015 of NC_056751.1, forward strand.
TCCACCCCCTCCCCCCCAAAAGAGCAAGTATCTACCCCGGCAGAGGGCTGCCTCCCAAACATCTCAGATGCTCAGGTGAAGGCTGCCCTCTCCAAAGCAAAAAACACTGCTTCCATGAGACCAGATGGTGTCCCAAGTTGCGTCCTACATGAACTACAAGAGGAACTAATCCCTCAAATAAAACAGCTATACAATCTCAGCCTCACTACAGGATATGTGCCCACAGAATGGCGTACAGCAACAGTGGTCCCACTCCACAAAGGTGGAGCCTCTACGGACCCCGGAAACTATCGCCCCATAAGCCTGACTAGCTTAGTCTGCAAGGCTATGGAGAGGATCATCATGGAGCTCATAAACAAAGACATTGGGGACCTACAGACACTAGATCCTACCCAGTTTGGCTTTGTCAAAGGCAGATCCTGCCTTTTGAACCTGATTGACTTCTTTGAAACAGTCACCAAAGCCATAGATGAAGGGAAGGTAGTCCACACAGCCTATCTGGACCTTGCAAAGGCATTTGACACAATACCCCACTCGGGCATCATAGATAAGCTATCCAGCTTAAATATAAACCCCTATGTCACAAGATGGGTCGCAAACTGGCTCAAAGACAGAACCCACAGAGTGAGAGTTGCTGGAACCATGTCAGACTCGAAACCAGTCACAAGTGGCATCCCACAGGGTTCTGTCCTGAGACCACTCTTGTTCGGTACATACTTTTCTGAGGTACAGGCAAACGTGGGAGGACTATGGCTCACCAAGTTCGCAGACGACTGCAAACTGGGTGCCATAATCAACTCTCCAGCTGACACAAACATCCTTCAAAAAGGTCTCACAGAGACAGATAACTGGTGCCAGCACCATGGTTTAAAGCTAAATGCCAAAAAATGTATAGTCATACCCTTTGGCAAAAACAATGTGCCCACAAATTACCACATAGGCGGAAACCCATTAAGTACAGAGAAAGTTATTAGGGACCTGGGGACACACGTTGATAGCAATCTCTCCTTTGAAAACCACATTGCCAAAGTGGTTAGAAAGACCTTCTACATAGCCCACCTCATCACGAAGGGTTTCACATCTAGATCAAGAGAGGTAATCGTGCCCCTTTATTCATCCCTCATCAGGCCCATCATAGAATACAATGCCCCTTTTGGGATGTACCTTACCCGACACCTGCAGCAATTAGAAAGACCCCAAAAGTATCTCACCAAGAGGATCAAGGGTCTCAAACAGATGCCATATGCTGCTCGGTTAAAAAAACTCCAGCTCTACTCAGTTGCATACCGCCTACTTCGAGGTGATCTATGCCTGTCATACAAAGCTATGTCAAATCCAGAATTAATGGACATGCTCCACCTCAATAAATTTAAATCCCTTAGAGCCACACGCTCGAGGGACTTGAACCTCAGCACAGAAATAAATAGAACTTGCTGGAGGGACAGGTTCATAACCCAGAGGCTCCCTTCGCTCTGGAATAGAATTCCAGTTCATGTGAGGCAGAGCACCTCACTGAATCTCTTCAAGAAGAATCTCGATAAGTGGATGGGGGATCGTAGGTTTGTCCCAGGGATTACTCCCGTGTCACTATTAGACAGAGGCACAGTAAACTAAACCTTAAAAAGGGCACAGTATACTCAAATCAAGGGGTGGCGTAAGCCATACAGAATCGGGCTAGGCTTATAATTGCCACAGGGCAGATAGCCTAGTATGAACCTATAAACCTATGAACCTATAAGTTGTCTAGCAATAAACAGCAAGGCTTAAACAAGACATTTTGCCTGGTAACTTATCTTAAACATAAATGAATATGAATTTATGCCTGTTTGATCTGTTACAGAACATTGCTAAACATACAAATTACTGCCTCTTTGTAATGTTACTTTATTTCATGGACATTCAAAATGACTAATGCATGTGTGTGTGTGTGTGTGTATATGTATGGGTTTACCTCGACCCACCAAAATTACATTTCTTAAAAATGTAATTTCACGAGGCTGTTTTTCTGAAAGTGCATTCATCCAAAAATGCCCTTTTGCGAAAAAACGTTTCAAAGAACAGCAAGCGAGGCTGCTGCTGTAAATTGTGGCAAAGTGGGGATAAGGGAGTATTACGTTTTCCCCACTGTAGTACGATCTTGGCGTTAGAATATATAACTAGCAGGGATGTTGACTTCACAGCCCCCCACAAGGGAGGTGGGGGGGGCTTGCCCCCCTGCATAAATGTGTTTAATGTTGTTCTTGTTTTTTTTTTTTTCTTTTTGTTGAATCGGTTTTTCATATAAGTGCATTTTTGGATAAATGCACTTTCAGAAAAGCAGGCCCATGATTCAACGCAGACCCATATATCTATACCCACGTGCGCGCGCACGCACACACACACACACACACACACACACACACACATATGATATAACTTCAGTTGGTCAGCTAACAGGAATGTTGACATCCCGAAGGTAAAACACTGTACACTGAAATTCAGAAACATTGACTTCCTAGAATACTTGCACCAAGGTTGTTTCTCAGAGTATGCAAATATTACTGCAAAAAAAGAAAACATAGACAACACCCCCATACTACCTGTTAATTATATATACTAATTTAGAGATCAGACAATCCCCAGAGAAAGGGAATATTCCACTATCCAGTGATTGTCGAGTTCGCACACATGCCAACTATCTGTATAGTCGAACAAATACAATGATTAAACAGATGACAAATTTCTGTGTTGACCAAACCAACAGAAACCCATATATATATATATATATATATATATATATATATATGTGTGTGTATATGTATATATATATATGTATATATATATATATATATATATATGTGTGTGTGTGTGTGTGTGTGTGTGTGTATATATATATATATATATATATATATATATATATATATATATATATATATATATATATATATATGTCTACCCACATTAGTTAAGTAGCCAAATAGCAACCTTCAAAATGTTGACTGAAAAAGGTCAACAAACCAAATGTTGACATGCTACCATGCATGTCCTGAAAAAGAACCTCGGTGCATACAATTTTCAAATACATAGCAACAACTGTTTGCAGGGGGGCAAGCTCCCTGCATTTTACATCCCCTGCTAATTGCATATACTAACTCTAAGACTGCAAAATTCTCAGGGAAAAGGAATATTCCCCTACTCAAGGTCTGTCGATCTCACACACCTGTTGACCATATGCATATATCAACCAAATGTGGTTGATTACACAGATGTCGGCAAATCTGCATTTAGACCAAATGCAAAGCTAACGGTGCCCATATACATGAGTGCAGATGCTTCTGTGTGTTGTTTGACATCTGTTTAGTCGACTTCCTTTGGTCAACTAAACAGGTGGCTGACAGGTATGTGAGAGTGCATGAATCTCAGGGTTTGGGAATATTCCCTTTCCCAAATTTTGTGTGACTTTGCAGTTAGTATATATAACTAACTGTGAGTATGGAGACAGTTCCCTGCATAGGGAGTTCAGGGGGGCTTGCCATCTGCAAAAAAAACTTGATTTTAATTTTTTTTAAGTTTTGCATGCGCCAGTGTTATTTCTTGATGCATGCATAGTAGCCAGTCGACATTCACAGTTTTTATGAATCGTGGTTTCTGTTTGGGATGTCATCAAACTTGAACGTCAGCAAAAGCTAGTTGAACAATTTATGTGTGGTGTGTTTGTGTGCGTCTGTGTGTGTGCGTGCGTGCATGCGTGTGTGTGTGTGTGCACGCATGTAAAAGCAAAATTTACAGAATTTTAAGATGCAATAAGATTTTAAGATTCCGTAACTTCAGATTTTCTGTTAGATTCATTGTTATAGATGTTTGTATTTATGCTGCTTTGTTTAGCATACTGATTTACCTAGCACTGTCATATACTTATCTTCGGATTTACAAACTGGCATGATACAGATTTTCTTCAGTCTTAAAAGTCTGAAAGAGTCCATGCAACACGGATATCTTTTCAGTTTTGTCCAGTCAATGTAATGGTATGCAGGACATTGAACTGAAATATAGCCTCTTTGAAAGGTACTGCCCTGAAAAATACTTTTATGCCTTAGGAGTATCGTTCTGAGTATAGTTCTTCTTGTTTTCATAGAAAGCTAGCATGATTGAAGAGGCTAAGGGAATCGGCAGACAAGGCTTGTATTTTAAGCCTATTAATCTGAGTGAGTGACTTAGCATACATCACTTTATATTCAGAATTTAAGACTCATTTCAATTAATGTAATATAGAAATCTCCCAAAGTTTTGCAGTAATCCCATTTGGATTCCACAGATAAAGTTATATCAGCATAGGTGACGCCCAGTTTAGCTCTACTTATTAAAATTCGTTTAAATCTTAAACTTTGCAGATAATCCACCCAAATGCTACAATGATATATATGGAGCTTTTTACAGATTATCAGTTATGATACCTATAAAACAGTGGCAGTTTCTTCTGTTCAACATATTGATGATTTAATGCTTATAATCTGCACCTCAAACCTCAAAATATTGTGCAGAATGTCAGTTAAGGCGAATGTGTTTTATTAACTGAGTTCACCTGCAAGAGCAATACTTTTAAGAACTTCATGTATTATTTCATTTGGGATTATGGTTATTTTTTGCAACTCCATTTCTGAGTGAAATGTGTACATAAATGCCTTTTCCTGATCTTCTGTAGGCTTCTACAGAGTTATTTGCACCTTGCAAACTACTTCTGTCATTGAGACTAGACCTGTGCCTTTCACTAACTACCTTGATTCCAAGATTAGGCAAACTGGGTGTGAAATGACTACAAGATGCTCAGTGAAATGGTTGGTTATGAGGAAATGATTGAATGTTTGTTAGTTGTATCAATAACACTTATAAGTCAGGATCTCTAATACTTTAAATTAACTAAGGTGAAGAAGCAGGTGTAATTGTTTCATTTGTTTCCCTTCCTCCCTCCCGCCTTTCCTTCCTACAAGGAATCCAAAGCTACCTTAATGACCCTTGTCATTTTACTTTATACCAGCTATTATTTTACTTTTTACTTCATGTTAAACACTGTCACTGTAAAAAAAAAAAACATGCTCAGATATAAATATTAAATTGTGCCCCTTTTATCTGCTGGCAACACCCCTTATTTCTTGCATTATCCATCCTTCATTCCTATGGTAATTTCATCATAATTTTCCCTTATTATTCCATACAATATTCAACTATACTCCCCCCCGTTTTTCAGTAAAGAAGCATTCTACTACCTTAGCCTTTCCTCAAATGATATTCCCCCCATTACTGTCAGCATTCCCATTCGTTTCTTTTATACCCATTCTGACACTATAATTTCTATTCCCTTGCAAAGCCTCCAAATCTGCACACACTGCGCATCTGTGACCTAAGAAATTCAGACAAAAGGAGATCATTTTCTTCCAATGTTCCGATGCTCTCAGATACATTCCCAAGTATTTGATTTACTGTGTGATGCCACCCCTTCATTCACAGATGGAGCTTTAAGGTTTCTATTATTATAACTCAGTTTTTATTTTAACTTATTTTATGGTTGGGGTTTTAGTCAGATTCTGCTGAATGGATACCGTTTGGATGGGATGAAGTGAAGATAACTGTTTTAGGTCATGCTCAGAGTGTACTTAGGTCTCATTTCATGATTCTCCTCCATCTGTCCCTCCCAACTTTGCTGTCATTTGCAAAGAAAATAAGCCAGTTTTCCATGCCTCATACAAGGTGAGAGTTAAACACATTAAATAGGGTTTCCCTCAGGACAAATGCCTGCAGGGTAGCACTTGTCACCATCTTATCCTCTGAGAACTCCTCCCTAAATTATTACCATGTATTCCCTTTTATCAGATCACTTTCTTCAAATCAACACAAAACACTTTTTGGCTCATCATCCTGACCCATTTTAGTGCAAAACTGGAGAGACTGAAAATGACTGTGGGAGAATTCTTTCTTTTTTATATACAGAGCTGAAATATAATTAAAAATATTTAAAAAGGAAAACAGTTTCACAGATACAAATACAAATGCACAGATACACAGATACAAACCACCATCAAATACATTTTTGGGGGCAGGGCAAATTTAACCTGCAACTAAACAAGTGGGGGATCACTCCCTCATCCATACTTTTATTTAGTTATTCATTTAGTCTTTCTGAGGTCAAGGCAACTAAGGAAAAGATTTGTTTCCATTAAAAATAAATTAATTTTATTGCTTACCACAAGACTAATGCCTTAGACTTGTGGTAAGCAATAAAATGCAGTCCTACAATCATTACTGCAAGATGCAGCAGGCAGATAGATGTAATAAAAAACAAATCCACTTTTGAGGAAATACAACCTGAAAAAAATTGGTGTCGAAAAAGGAAAACAATAGAACAGTACAGATTTTTAAGGGAAGATCTTGCTTTTTCAATCAAGTGACATTCCATACACAGGTGAAAGTAGCAGCTGCACCTAACTCTGTTCTACTTAAGGGAAATTTGACAAAATAAAAATATTTAACATCAATACATGTGCACTCCATTGGGAAAAGCAAATGCCTTTGATCCTCATAGCCACTGCTCATGTACAAGGAATTATCTTTATTTTTCTGGATTTTTCAGAAAGGGTAGAGAAAGCAGGGCTGTTTTCAAGTGCTTATCAAGCAGCAAGTATTCTAAAACAAGGAGAATCTACCAACATAAGATGCCTTGAGACAGACAGGCATGTCAAAGACCAAGGATTCTAAAACAAGGAGATTCTTCCAGCATAAGACTCCTTGAGACAGACAGGCATGTCAAGGACCAAGGATTCTAAAACAAGGAGAATATGCCAACATAAGACTCCTTGAGACAGACAGGCATGCCCTTTTTTTGTTTGTACTTACCAGAGTTATGTTACATGCCTGAGTAAGCTACATGGAACTTGCATTATAACTCATTCGTTAAGTTATTACTTTATTTTTGCTATTGTAATAAATTCTGTTTTTATACAAATCCAGCCTGGTACATGCTAACTCATTTAATTCTTAACTTGATTGGAGCCTAGCATAATAGGTTTGGAAAAAGAACAGATAAGTGTTGAGCCAACTCATTTTCACCTACAGAAAAATGCTAAGCTTATAATATAAAATAATTGTGCTCCTGCCTAATTGTTCGAAAACCTACTTCCATTACTGACCACTGTCCAGTTACCTTTTACATAATACCCACACTCTCCATATCTCCTTTTTGTCTATACACCTTTCAACCACAGTAACAGCAAAATATCCAAAAACAGCAAATGCAGCTTGCCAGTGCTCCTGGGATGATCTCTTTAATGCATATGATTCCAGTAACATTACCAAAAATGTCACAGTTTTTTTCTTCTTAAACTGCAGGATAAAGATTTCGCTCAAGTTATTAAACTCCACAAATCATCAAACTACCAATAGCCTTACTAAAAATTTAAAACACTATATAAAATTAAGGACAAAACCTGGTCCACTTGGAAAAAAGGCCTACACATGTGCAAACCGTAACCACTTCACAGCATGAAATCCTATCCAAAAAAAACAAAACCTGCAGAAGATACAAAGCTGACTTCCTATCCATTTTATAAAACAAAAAATTCCACAGTCAAAAGAAATTCCACAAACTAGTCAAGAACACAACTAGTAGGAATACTATCAAAGACCCACTCCAAAACCACATTATTCCCACTCCTTGTGGACCTTTTACTTTACAAAAATTACTACTAGAATTTTATATTTTAGCTTTGCCCATCCTTACAAGTAATTACTCCCCCTGAAAAATAAGAAAAAATCTGTAGTGACTCCCTCATTCTGTTTCAATGCCTTAACCTCCGAAGTCATTAGCAAAGGACTTGACAGTATCACCACAGGAAGTGATGGCCTTCTCCCATTGTTCATCTCACGTTATAAGACCACATTCTAACTCAACTTATACATCTCAACAATACTTATTTCATTAAAGGCATTATACCCCAAAAATGGAAAGCAGTCAAGGTCAGTCCATTCCCAAACAAAAATACAACCCCCTTCTCAGCCAAATACTTAAAATCTATCTTAATCCTACCAGCCTCACCCAGCATACAAAATCATATCCACCCCAGCAGCATAGCTTCTCATCTGGAAGACAGAGTTATGACCACAATCCACAGTCTGAGAGATGACATCCTACAAAACAATGAAAGGTATAACTCTACAGGTTTAATTTTCATAGACTTGACCAAAGCCATTGATACTGTATACTACTTCCTTTTACTAGAATTCTTGTATAGTGTAGGAATAAATTCAGAGGTAACGGCATACATTTGCAATTTTCTTTTAAACAGTTCATTTGCTGTGCAGCTGCTTTGCTCCACTTCCTCCAGTACTGCCTCCAACAGAGGTTTAAGGTATTGTACAGTGAAAACTCTTCCTTGGCTGGGTGTTTCTTGTAGTTTTTACAGACGATTAAGTACATATATATCAAGATGTGGGGTGGACAGGGGAGATGTTTATCCACTGTTATGTAGAATAAAATGGGCAGTTATGCCTGTCCTTAGGAAAGAGAGACAAAGACTGGAAGTTGGTGTAAAATTCCAGAAACCCTGGCTATCACTCTGGAAGTTACATTCTCTTCCAGGGATATATGTGTGCTGCTTTCATTTTCTGAAGTAAAACATGTCGTGTGCATATAAGGCAAATGTCCTTTTAATTTTCACTGTAGCAGTACAACATTTTGCTGTGTAGGTGGGGCTACTACATATGCTGCAGAGACAGTTAAAACTTGAAACATATGTATGCTCTGTAAATAATACGTACCACTGGCATTGCTTCTTAATTATGGCAGGATTAAGAGGGTATCTAGAAAGTTGAAATGATAGTTAAACAAGTGCAATTTTTATCACAGTGTAATTGACATCAGTCCATATTTTATAAAAAAGAATTATATAAATAATTGATATCCTGAGAGAAATTTACATCTATAAGTATTGCAATATCTGGAAAGATATTGTTGTTCTTAACCTATTTAGTCTACCAACATAGTCACTATGCTAGACAAGCTTTCTAATGAAATTTAGCTGCTTTTCTAGAATGTTGCTCAAAGAATGACAAAAATGTATCAGTGACTGAGACCTGGTTCAAGGCACCCCTGCATTACCAGGCTATAACTCATACCACACTTTTCGGCCATCTAACCTGGACCAGAACACCAAAGGTGGAGGTGTGTCCATATTCATTAAGGATATCCACACCTCCAGGCTCGTTGCGCAGCATAATGCATCCGAGGTTATTCAACTGCAACTAACTCTCGGCAAAACTGCAATCCAAATTGTAGCTCGCTACAGATCCCCCACCATGCCCCAGGATTCACACTCCTCTGTTCTTGATATACTGGATAATATTAGGGTTCAACCAAACACCCTAATAATGGGCGATTTCAACTACCCCACCATTAACTGGGAAAACTACTCATGTACCAACTCCTTCAAGCAACGCTTTCTAGAATTCATAAATTCCAATGCCCTGGATCAACTTATCCACACCTCCACCAGGGGCAACAATATCCTAGACCTAGTCATTTCCAACATGAGTGACTGGTGTTCCACACCTGAAGTCAACTCCTCGTTGGTCAGATCCAACCATAAGCTAATCACCCTAGATATCCGCATCCCGCCTCCACCCACCATTTAGGAAACCATGGTAAAAGCCAACTTCATGCTTCTTAAGACAGAAGTGGCGAACTTCATGACACCCATGCAGATGGACAATACAGTTATGACTGCTGAATCCTACACAAATGCACTCTATAAGCACTTACACAAATGCATGGATTGTGCTATCCCAAACAGAACCAAGACACTATCCTCCAAAAAAAGGAAGCCAATCTGGTGGTCCCCTGCCATAAAAATACTCTACAACAGAAGGAAGAAACTGTTACAAAAGAGAGTAAAATCCCATGAGTGGAGGAGCTCCCTGGTCAGCCTCAGTAAGAAGCTGAGATCCCTTATAAGATCCTCCAAAGCTAGCTATGAAAACAAAATCACCACTGATTCTAGGGACAACCACAAAGCATTCTATAGCTATGTCAAAAATCTCAATGGCAATACCCAGCTCTGCTCTGAGTTACAGCACAACAGCACAAAAATTACAAAACCAACTAATATTGCCAACATCTTGACAGATAGGTTTAGTGCTAACTTTACCCCCCTCTCACCCCCTAAAGAGCCCATATCTATACAGAAAGAATGCAGAGTCCCTGTAATCATATCTATGCAGGTAAAAGCTGCACTCTCTAAAGCCAAAAATACAGCATCCATGGGATTGGACAACAACCCAGGCTGTGTTTTACATGAACTTCAGAACGAACTGGGTCCCCACCTAACCACCATGTTCAATCATAGTCTCACATAAGGCTTTATGCCCACTGAATGGCGCACAGCAACCGTTATCCCACTCCACAAAGGAGGAGCCACCACTGATCCTGGGAACTATCTCCCTATTAGCCTGACAAGCCTGGTCTGCAAGGCCATGGTACATATCATCATGCAACTCACAAACAAAGACATTGGTAACCTCCAAACTCTGGACCCCATCCAGTTCGGGTATGTGAAAGGCAAATCATGTCTTCTGAACCTGATCAACTTCTTTGAGGCAGTCACCAAAGCCGTAGACGAGTATAAGGTGGTTCACAAAGCCTATCTTGACCTCACCAAGGTTTTTGACACCATCCCCCATTCTGGAATTATAGCTATACTCACTAAACTAGGTATAAATTCCTATGTCACAAGATGGGTTGCCAACTGGCTCACTGACAGAACCCACACTGTAAAAGTTGCAGACTCCAAATCTGACTTCAAACCAGTGACAAGTGGAGTACCACAGGTTTCAGTCCTGGGCACTTTCCTGTTTGGTATCTACTTCTCTGAAGTACAGGCTAACACAGAAGGCCTCTGGCTAACGAAGTTCACAGATGACTGCAAACTCGGAGCCATACTCAAGACCCCAAATGATGTGGACATCCTACAGAAGGGCCTCACTGAGACAGATGCCTGGTGTCAGAGGCATGGCCTCAAGTTCAATGCCAAAAAGTGCATTCTCATCCCCTTTGGTAAAAACTCTGTATCCATGAACTACCACATAAACGGCAGTCTACTTAACACCAAATGTGTGATAAGAGACCTTGGGACCCAGGTGGACAGTAGTCTCTCCTTTGATAATCACATTGCCACAGTAGTCAGAAATCCTTCTATGTGGCACACCTCATCATAAAAGGGTTCTCATCTATGAAAAAAGAGGTCATTGTTCCCCTCTACTCGACACTCATTAGACCCATTACAGAGTACAACGTCCCTTTTGGAATGTACCTCACAAGACAGCTGCAGCAGCTGGAAAGAACACAGAAGTACCTTCACAAAGAGGATTACTGGCCTCACACAGATGCCCTACACTGACCGTCTCAAAAAACTCCAGCTTTACTTTGTAGCATATCGCCTACTCCGAGGTGATCTCTGCCTAAAATATAAAGCTATGTTAAACCCAGAGCTGTTGGACATGCTACACCTAAAGAAATCCCAATCCCTCTGAGCTACACGCTCTAGGGACCTAAACGTTGTCACCACAATAAACAGGGTATGCTGGAGGGATAGATTCCTGTCCCAAAGACTTCCTATACTCTGGAACAAGCTACCCATCTATGTCAAGTAAAGTTCCTCATTAGCACTCTTCAAGAAAAATCTTGATGAGTGGATGGGAAATAGGAAATACACCCCGGGGATCACTTCTGTGGCTCTGCTCAACAGGGGCACAGGAAATTAACTTTCTTGGGTGGTGTAAGCCATGGAACCTTGTTGGCTAGGCTTACTTAGGCCCTTGAGCCAATAGCTTAGTGCCTACCTATGAACCTATGAAACCTATGTACTACTGCCTGTGCCATACTACATTTATTCATTCATTCATTCATTCATTCATTCATTCATTATTTTTCTGATATTCTTTAATCTATTCAGAGTCATAATGAACTAATGGCTATCCATGCACTCAATAGTATAAGATGGAAAACCAGTTATGGATGGATGTCAGTCCAAGACAGGCTTTACATACCACATGAATTCCTGCAGGCAATACAGAAGATCACCAACTTTATATAAACACAGAGATGGCCACATGACAGTAAAATCTGAAAATAATAAATAAAGAAACTGTTACAATATGACTCACTGACCTGTAAAAATTACTTAAAAACAATTTGCTATTAAGCACTTGTATCTTATGGATATACAAGACTTTATCAGAATGAAGAAACAAAGCCAAATGCTCAAATAAATACTATTGATACAAAACATGTGAATTGAATTAAACAACCAAAGAAATCATTCAGAGTTGGAAAGATCTCTTTCTGTGGAAAGTGGTGTGGGACTATATAGTTGATGATGGTTTGGATGTGGGAACTGTTGTAGCACTGAACCGAGAACCCCTAGGGGATGTGCCAGGTTATTACTACCTAATCCAAGTCTGTATGATACACTCTACATGTGTGACAGGACTGTTTCACCAATAACCTTCTCCATAGCTTACCATTCCAGTTCTTCTGGGTTGCAACCACAATGACCCACATGTCAGTGTATCTATGATCCTATATGCAGAGCACAAGTACGTTTGTCTAGCACAAGGCATGTCACAAAGGGAGTATAGACATATATGCAAAAGATGCTACAAGTATCATGGGTTCATGCTTTCACAGGAGGAAAAATACAACAGTGTAGCATATGCCTGATGTCAGCAGGTCTCCTGCGGCTGATAGTGATGACACTATACACATGGCAGAGTGCAATGACAAAATGGCACTGACTGCAACATTAACGTGGGAGCGTTCTCCAACACCACCAATATCACAGACTTCAGCAGCTGTCGAGGTTGATCCCATAATATTTCCATTGCAGATTGGCTCTCCTAAAACTGCATGCCTTACCTGAGGTCCCCTGTGAGTCTCCAGCTCAGACAGCATCCAGTATTCACACTGTCTCTGGAATGTATATACTCACCATAAGGAAAAGGCGGGATGTTCATGGCAATACAACAATTCCAAATCAAAGCCTGAAAGCATGGCATAGGCAGATACACTTGCTATCATCGGTAGCATTGTGGAGAGTGCGTGCATGCTGTGTGACTTGCATGGTTGTATGCAGCACCTCCACAGTGATATGAAGTATATGATCTGGGACCCCTATGTTTAACTTGTTATTCATTCTGTACTGGGAAGACTGAACAGCAGCTTATGCCTAAGATTATATGAGCATGTTTATACAATTAGAAAAGGGGATGTCAATAATGTGTTATGTTGACATTCTATAAGATAGTAAGAATTTTTAAAAAGTTTTATTTTATGTTCTGGACAAGGTACCACAACTGATTCGAAGGGGGTTCTTTGGAGATGAAGCTGGAATCTAGGGAGCTTAACTGGCAGATTAAGTTTAACACTCCCCAGACCCTATGTTTAAATGACAAGGTCTGTCTCAATGATGTATTAACTCTGAGATCAAATAGAACTCAGTTTTAATGGTTAATTTATTTAGGAAGTGATGATTATACATAATGTTTTTATGGGGTAATAATTGATGGAAATAGTATTTATATAGGTACTGTGTAATGCACATCAATGTTTTTATATATATGTTTTTATACATCTTTTATTATATTTATTTGTATTCAATTGCGTTTTACATTGCTATTTTTATAACAGTACATTTTTACAAATTAATTATTTGTGATGTATATTATCTTGGGAAATATAAAAAGAACCTTTTATCTAATTGAAAGTTTATATGTGACTGGAAAATTTAGGAAGTTTGTTTTGCATTTTTAGTTCTGACAAGTTTGTGTACCCTAAAATGAAAATACTTAACTTTTATTAAAAGTGTGTTCCTGGAACAATTTGTCTACTGGCATTTTGTCTGTTGTTTTGATTTAAGTTTGTGATTAGTGTGTAACACTTCATGAACTTTTTTGTCCGTTGTGATGGGTAGCTCATTCAATCCCTTGTTTCCACTTGTATGTGGTATAGTTCCACTAGGTCTCATATGACATACCTGTGAATCATGCAGTATTGGCCCACTATCTGCTAGCCCATGAGGTGGTGGTATATAAAATGTTAACAATACTTATATAATGGTGCAGATTGCCAAGATGTACAATATAGCTGGCACAGCACAACCTCTGATAAAACAATTAACCCATGTTGTTTAGCAATATCTGCTGATACTCCTGGCATGGTCATAGTCCTGTACCTCTAAACTCTCTGATGCTAATCATATATTTTGTGCCACACTAAAAAGGATCTATTTTATGTGTTTCTGAATTATTCTCCTATGTTTGATCTTATCATTTGCAAATTCTATGTGACTCATTTGCATGAGATTCTCCATTTCCATATCAGTATGAAGCCATTTGCATGGGTTCCATATTGCACTCTCTTTATCCTTGCATGGCCTTGCTACTTGTATTAATGAACAGCCCACATTCTGCACTCAGACACTTTCTGCATTAGTCTGAATAGTACATTGCACTATAGGGCTATAAATCACATTCTGTGTGCTGCTCTGAATTATTCTGCTTAAGTTTTCCCTATAAGATCACAGAATCTATAGTGCAAGACACGTTTGTGTTGTTTTAAATTATCACAATTTCTCTGGAGTGACCTCAGTGTGAAAATAATTACTATTCGTGGTATGTGAGGGCAAATCATCCCCACAAATGATACAGAGGGCTTGCTCCCTTGCAAGAACAACTGATTTACAATGTGGATTGTGTAATTGCACAAAATTCCTTTCCATAAGGGAACTTTTATTTAGATGATATGCTCAATAGAAGGATTAGTTTTGTGCAATTACAACAGTGCATTTGTGTTCCAAGGTATGATTTTTTCCCATTTTCCTTTGCCAGAACTTTGACCATGTAATGTAAATGATACATAAATATGTCACACTGTGATGACGGCTGTTTTGGATATAATATTGTATTTTATGTAATGCTGCTAAATTATACTTTTCTCTCTGATTTACAGATTAATACTATATTTTTGTATATATTTTCTATCCACTTTGCAAGCAGCTGTACTGTATTTCACTATAAAGCAAATGTTAGCTCCACTATAACTCTGTGCTATGCACTTGGTTTGTGGTTGAAAACAGTCCTTTAACCACTTCATTTACCTCGTTAACAAAGGCAATACATTAGGTTATCCATTTTGAGGAATTGAAATATAACCACTCTAAACTGCAGTGGTGGTGCTGCGGTAGCGCTGTCGCCTGACAGTAAGATGTTGTCCCATTTCATTCTCAGCTAGAGAGTCTTCTGTCTGGAGACATGCGTGAATGGGCGTACCTTTGTTGAAGGTTGTGCATCAGGACTGGCAACTCGGCCCATAAAAATCTACTGCCAATCATTAGCAGACCGGAGATCCACTGTGGCGACCCCTAACCGGGAAAAGCCAAAAGACACAACAACAACTGACAGTTTTTTCTTAATATAGAATATTAAGGGTTTGCGGCTGAACAAGTTTGCAGATGACTGTAAGCTTGGTGCCATCACAAACTCCCCAGAGAACTCCAAGATCCTCCACAATGGTCTTTCCCAAACAAAATACTGGAATCAAAATGATGCACTAGAACAAAATTCCAAGAAGTGTTTTAACAGTATCCTTCAGCAAGCATTAGTTCCCTTACAACTATCATAATGATAACAAATTCCTTAAAGGTAATCTGTGGAAAGGGATCTGGAAGTCTATGTTGACAATAAACCTTCCTTTGATCAATGTGTACTACTGTAAGGATGTCCTTTTTCATTGCATATCTTATGACTAAAGGTATGCCATCCAGGAATGTAATTATTTCACTGTTCTTGGCTCTCATTGGTCCAGTTATGGAATATAATGACCCTTGCCAAACAAATAGCTGGTTTCAAAACCATTGACTAAAACTAAATTCCAAGTAATGTATAATAGTGTCCTTTGGCAAGCATAACTTCCCTTGTGATTATCACATTGATAACACACCTGAAAGCCTTTCCATTAGTTATTGTATAACCTCCCTGCGTCCCGTGATTAGCGTGAGCACCGATCCCTCTGCCCTTAGCCTGATGAGTGCTTTCCTGACTGAAACAGTTGCCTGGATTATCCACTCCCATACAGCAGGAACTTGAGAAATTAAAAGAAAATAGAATAAAAAAATGCATTTTTTATTCTCATTTACTAGTGTATGTAGAAAACCTAATCTCTATACTTAAAGCAAATTCATTATTTTACTGACTTTGTTCGGTAGAGGCGTGCACACAAACTGGGCCACTACAGTATAGCCCCCCCCCCATACCCCCTTTCAGTTGGTTTCCTCCCCTGCTACATGTGAGGAAAACTTATTATAAACATAAAACAATACATAAAATAGGACTTATATGTGACAGTTGCTAAATTGACCTAGCTCAGTCTAACAGTGCAAGCAATATCTGTACATTATTTCTCCATACAACTGCTGGCACTGACCTGATGCTTTCTGAGGTAGCTGATAAGCTTTACTGGTTCTGCTGCCTCTTCCTCCTTGTGATTCTATTTTTCAGATTTATTTTGGTTTAGTGACTGTTTTCAGTTCAAGATTTCCCCCAATTCTAAGTAGTATAAGTCAATCAATCTTCGGCCTCTCCCCCTTCAGCACCCATATCAAGGTGTTTTAATCTCCGTATGCTCAGGGTGCCATTTTCAAAAGTCATTCCATTGGTTATCGTATAACCTCCCTGCGTCCCATGGTTAGTGTGCTCACCAAGTAAGTCATTTTAAGTGAATATTATTATCTGAACTGTAGAATGTAACAGCTATACCAGTATTGTCTTTTTCCTATGCACCTGACATAACCGAGTATAATAGTTCTTCATCATCTGTGTGTGCTTATGTTTAACATGCAATCAGCAGTGTGATACTTTGGAACCCAAGATAGCTGCATGTTTCTGTTATTGCATAGTGCCTTTAATCACAATCCCAGTGCTTTCTGTTTCATAAATGTTGCATAAAATGACATAGTCTTGCATTTCAATGTTTTTTTATTGTATGCAAAAAAGTGCTGCTATCAGTTTAATTAGTCCTTAAGTTATCTTGACTTTTAAAATGTTTTTGCATGTTTCTGAATATGTTGTGGCATATGTTATGACTTGAATTTTCATAAACAGCTTCCTGTCTTACTAACTTTATTTCTGTTTGTACTTATACTCAGATGGTCCCTGTAACGCTGTCTCCAATTCCTTTAGATCTAACTTCTTCTCATATTTATTATATGTAGCTACCTTCTAGCTTTACTTCCTTCATTAATATCCCTCTGTCTCTTTGCTTTATCTTACAGTCCCTCTGGCTTTAGCATCGTGAGTGCTTCCCTGCCTGAAACAGTTGTCTGGATTATCCACTCCCGTACAGCAAGAACAAGAAAAATTAAAAGAAAATAGAATAAAAACTGCATTTTTTATTCTCATTTACCAGTGTATGTAGAAAACCTAATCTCTATACTTTAAGCAAATTCATTATTTTACTGACTTTGTTGGGTAGAAGTGTGCACACAAACTATGCCGCTACAGTATTGACCCCCCCATACCCCCTTACAGTTGGTTTCCTCCCCTGTTACATGTAAGGAAAACTTATTTTAAACATGAAACAATGCGTAAAATGGGACTTATATGTGACAGTTGCTAAGCTAACCTAGCCCAATCTAGCAATGCAAGCAAGATTTATATATTATTACTCCATACAATTGCTGGCACTGACCTGATGTTTCGTGAGGTAGCTGATAGGTTTTACCGATTCTGTTATCTGGGTCTCCTTGGGGTTCTACCTGCACCATTCCCCTGCTCTACCCCCATTCTCACCCACCCCATATTAATTACATTTATGCCCTCCTTTCTCCTCCCATTTCTCTCAATAACGTATTACATCCCATCCCCTACCTTCCACACCAGTTAACCAACCTCAGATAGATACATCTTTCTGCATACACTACTACTTCCTTCAGGACACCAATAGCTATCTACTAGCCCTATCACACTCCAATTCACACTTCACCCACATTCACACTCACTGCCACCCCACACTCACTAGCAATGTTACTTGTACACATAGCTTCAGCTACCTTGCTAATAATGTCTTTTCTAATTACTTCTTTCCATGGACTACACATTGTAATCATCTCCTCACCCACATTAATCTACACAGCCCAAATAATCAACACTCACCCAACCACTTTTATATTACCAAACCCCTACAACTACTCCCTCATAGATATCTTCTCAGTCAAGTATTTTCCCATCCAGCCAATGTCTAACTTGTTTTGCATACATTTACAATTACTCTCAAAACTTGCCCACCAATTCCCATGCAATTTAGCTTTACTTATCCAGGCTGGTGACATATACCCTAACCCTGGACCACAGTCAGGCTCCCACCCAATTCCACTACAAATAAAATACAACCAACAAATCCAAATGATGCACCCCCACAGTAGCTCTGACCTCCTAAAAAATATTATCTTAAGTAGTATTCTAAACAAAGTGGAACAATTCCCTGCTACCCTCACCCTATATACCCCCAGTATAGTAATACTAACTAAAACCTGGCTAAAACCACATGTCAAAGACAATGAACTATTAACTTAGGGTTATAGTATTCACAGATTAGACAGAATTAAGAAGTCAGCAGGTGGCATTGCAATTATCTATAATGACTCAACCTAGAATGATTAGACAACTACCCTTCTGATACAAATAGCTCAGAAGTACTTGTTTCCAGCCTACAACTAAACAATAACAAATATGTCATCATCCTCACAGTCTACATCCACACAGGCAACAATTCTACTATAATGAAAATCTACTCAGTTGGGCAGCAACCATCTTTAACCAGGAAACAGTCATTGCAGGGGATTTCAACCTAGACTACTTTTCCTGTTCTTCCGAAAACCCATAAAGCCACATTAACCTTTTTGGCTTTACCCAAATCATCTCCACCCCAACTAGGATTGCGAACACAGAAAAAAAAATCCACACTTGACTGGATTCTTAACAATAGATCCTCCATATGCCCTCACTCTGGATGTCTCCAAGACACCTTCAGTGATCACAGACCTACCTACCTCCTATGACACAAAGTAAACCCTAAAAAAAAAAATCATATACAAACACATCGGTAACACAAATAATTTCTCGACAGATACTTTTAACTCCCTCCTGAAACAATGTAACTGGTCCCCACTAAAATACCTCCAATTAGATAATGTAACTCAACACTTTAATTACACAGCCTGAAATCCTAAACAGCATAGCCCCCATTAGGAAAATCCATGTAAAAGCTAAAGCATCCCCATGGCTAACAAAACCCACTACACTCCTTATGAAACAAAGAGACAGAGCATAGTCCCATTGTCTGGCCACCAAAAACCAAACAACCCTCCAAAAGTACCAACAATTAAGAAACACAGTCCAAGACTCAACAGAAACCTCAAAATAACTCCCAAAAGTTTTGGGCCTCTGTAAATCAAATTCTCAACCCCAAACATACCTCAATCCCTAACCCTTTCTCCCCAAACACGAATGAATCCATTGCCGCTCAATTCAACTCTCACTTTACTAATTCCATATCACTGCTAAATCATAACACTGCCATCCCACTGATTAGAACTTCCACCCCTGCCTCCAATCATGTAGCTTTTAGCCTTAAACCAATACCTACAAGCTACATAAACAAACTTCTCCATCGACTGAAACCTTCAGCCTTAGCAGCCATCTTGCTTCCCAATGAGTTCTTAAAGCTAGCAGTTGACACCATTACTTACCTAATGTCCCTGCTAATAAATCAGTCCATCCCTGAACAATACATCCCCAAACTGTGGAAGATATCCCATATCATCCCCCTTCACAAAGGAGGCACCTAAACACTACTATCTAACTACAGACCCATTGCAATACTCCCTCTCCTTGCCAAAATCTGTGAGAAATGTATACACCCACTAATCCTTTACTACCTCATCAACAACAACCTCCTCTCAGATACACAGTATGGCTTCAGACCCAAGCATAGCACCACATCACCCTACTTAGCTTCACAGACAGTCAATCAGTCAAGAAGCAATGGCCTGTATGGTTCATCAGTTTTCCTACACATGTCAAAAGCATTTGACACTGCCTCACACCAAAAACTTCTGTACCAACTAGTCACCTTAAGCTTCTCACAATCCACACTGTCATGGTGCCATAGCTTGTCAGACAGACAGAAAGCAAGCTGTTGAATGGCAGGACAATTTATCCTCATTTCTACCTGTCTCAGAAGGAGTACCACAAGGTTCCATACGTGGACCATTTTTTTTTTTCAATTTTTAGAAATGATCTCAATTTAGCCACCACATCAGCTAACATTATACAATATACAGATGATTCTACACTCATCTAGTCAGCCATCTCAATCCCCGAACTCTTGCAAAAAATACAAAAAGCATTTACAGATGTTGAACAGTACCTTACCACCAATCAACTAATACTCAACCCCAACAAGACCATATTTGGCCATTGCCCAAACCCATTTACTATCCACACTGCTATATGCCTTCCCAATTTTCATAAATTTAAAGAAATCAAATCTAAATAAACTAGAAGCCTTCTGCTACAAAATAGCTAGGTTTGCCACCAACGTCCCATACAGAACACATGACTGTATAGCTCTTAACAAACTACACTGGTTGAAACTCCCAAACCTATTATGTCTCAAACAACTCACAATTTGCCATTCCACCATCTACCTAACAGATCAATGTCCAGCCCTTAAAAACCTAGCAAAATGCTACACTAGCAATAGATCCCTCCACTTATCAGACAAACCTTTCTTCAAAGTCTCTAAAGCCTCTAAAGCCAATAATAGCAACAGAGATGCCTTGTTCTCAAAGCACATCTCAAACATTTGGAACTCAGTTCCCAGCCCATTCTTTATACAGCCAACCCTTCCAAATTTGGAAGTCTTCTCAAGGCCCATTTGACAAATAACTGGCTTTGCTCTTGCTCAACATCAGGCTGAGCTCTCAGTATTTCTTTTTGTTTGTTTGCACTATTCTTCTTATGTTATTCCTCTCTAATGTTTATGTTTCCTGTGGAATCTATCACCAGCTTATTACTGTATATTTCTACACTAATTGTTGAATTTGGTGCGTTTATATCACATCATCAAAAGATGAAAATAGCGAACGCTATTTCATCTAACCTAAAATATCTAAACCACATAATATTGAAGATTCAGAACAGCGAATTTTTTTCCTTGGGGAAAAAATTTGCTATTCCGAAACACATACACACAACACAAGCACACCTAAAAACATCAATGCACACACATACACTTATAATCCTACAACTAACCCTACACTAAACTATACATACACTACTATCTATCCATTTACCTTAACCCAAACCCTAACCCTAAGGTCCGTCACTATCACACACTCACCTAACCTGCGCCCTAACCCTAACTCACTTAACCCGCCCCTAAACCTAATTCACCTAACCCGTGCCCTAAGGTTGATTATTAGAGCTTATAATAAGTTGCAAAGTAGACAAAGATTGATATTTAGAGATGGAAAATGAATGGGGAAGAATTGGACAGAGCCCACCAAGACAAGAGTAAAAAGTAAGTATTACTTTACAAATCTGAACACTTTAAACAAATTCCTAAGGTCTAATGGCTTACCAGCAAGCAGAATGCAACTGCTGAAGAGCACTTGTGTCCTGGTGGGAGACTAAAAATTTAAAGATGGCTCCATGCTCAGCAGGATTCTAATATAGACTTAGTATGGGGGGGAGGGAGATAGCACAAAAGGTGTAAACCAGGTGGAATGCAAAGAAACCAGAGAGGCAATCAGTGGAAAACTATCAGTGAAGGCCTCAGAGGGGGAAAGTAAGAATTCAAACTACCTGTAAAGTGAAGGAGAGAAGAGACAGCAAACTTTATTAAGGTTGGGAGTGTGTCTTCACTTTGACTTGCTGATTAGTAACCAGTTTGTGCACAGATTAGAGTAGGAAGATACATTAACAATGAAGGGGAATGTATAGAGATGCAAATAAACAGGTGGGCCTCCAAGTGATACAAACTAAGGCAGAAATCACTGAGAGGGCTGCTTGATAGTTAATTTAGTCACAGGGATCTGAATTAAATGTATACTGTCTATTGGACAGTTAGGATTACTGCACTAGCTGGGGGGGGGGGGACACAAGGCTACAACAGTCAGTTTTATTAGCATGTTGAGAATTACTAAAAAATACTGCTAACGTAATAGCTTTACTCTCATAAAAAATACAAGTGGAATGCCTGGGTGGCCTGACCCTGCTCTTGAGGCTCAAAATGTATATCCTTGTTTAGTTTTGCAGTACTGATTCCTTCTTATACTGTATGTGTGGAGTGGTAGCCACAGACTGCAGATTTGCTTGAGTGTGCTCCTGCTCTTGAGGCTCAAAATGTATATCCTTGTTTAGTTTTGCAGTACTGATTCCTTCTTATACTGTATGGATGGAGTGGTAGCCGCAGACTGCAGATTTGCTTGAGTGTGCTCCTGTTCTTGAGGCTCAAAATGTATATCCTTGTTTAGTTTTGCAGTACTGATTCCTTCTTATACTGTATGGGTGGAGTGGTAGCCACAGACTGCATATTTGCTTGTGTGTGCTCAGCAAGCAGAATGCAATTGCTGAAGAGCACTTGTGTCCTGGTGGGAGACAAGAAATTTGTACATGTAAGTCTGTATCAGAGTGGGCGGCCACGATGGTGCAGCGGTTAGTGTTGTCGCCTCACAGCAAGAGGTTCTCTGGTTCGATCCTTGGCTGGGGTGCCTTCTGTGTGGAGTCTGTATGTCCTCCCTGTGGTCACGTGGATTTTCTCCGGGTACTGCAGTTTTCTCCCACATCCCAAAGACATGTTGTAAGTGGATTGGACACTCTAAATCGGCCCTAGGAGTGAGTGCGTGCATGTGTGTGCCTTCTGTGGAAGGTTGGTTGCCGGGCTGGCAACTCAACACTGTAAAATTCCACTGCCAGTCATGAGCAGACAGGTGATCTACTGTGGCGACACCTAACTGGGAAAAGCCGAAAGAAGAAGAAAGAAATGTGTATCAGAGTGTTGCATTGTTGAATATAGGGAGCCTTGTTCCGTTAATTTCACCCACAGTTTTGGTGGTCATGTGTTTTATTTAGTCAGACTCATCCAATTTACTATCAGGGTTAGACTTCAAAGATTGATACGCAATCCAATTTTTACTGGCTGTGTGAAAAATAGTAGTCAAAGTCCTTCATTATTACTATAGTAAATTATTAGTAGTACACTTAAATACATCTAATTAAGAATCAGCTATTTGGCTGTATAAAACAGATGAGGCTTGCCCTCATATTATTTGCTTAAACCAATGGAGTTGCAGTTAATCTGCATGCATTAAAACTCCATTGCCCATGCAGATGGTATTACTATATATATGTAGAAATAACACCTACATGTTGATATGATGACTGATAAAGCTTTACTTTTTGTATTTAAAAACCGAACTGTGCAAAACATGTTGGCATATGCATTTTATGGAAGGTAATGACATTTATGTTGCTGACTATGTCTTCATTTATAAGTGTCTAAAACAAATCAATTCATTTAATAAATTAAATGTATCAATTAACAATATAAAATATGCATATGTGTATAAAACTCCAGGCTGACTTTCATTTCTCCTATTGGTTGTCATGCATGATGCAGTAATTAGACTTGTGAATCCCTGTCAGAGCTTTCTGCTCCTACATTTTTGTCCTGTTAATCTTTGCCCTCATTGATTGCCACAACTATTATAGGCTAAATAGCACTGGTGTTCGTCACCATCCATTCATTTGATCTCTGCCCCAGCCATTAATAAAATGATTTTCTGCTCCTCATGGTCCTCTTTAGCCACAATTGCCAGAGCCTTTAAACACAATTATATTTCTGATAAGGTTGCACAGTGGTTAGTCTGCAGCAGGGCTAGCCACCTGTCAGTATGAATCTTGCCTCTTGAAGATTGTCACTGCTGAAGTGACCCCCTGACCACCTGCATAAAAATCAAAAAAGGGGTTGTGGATGAGCACATATCACAGTGGTTAACAATCATGCTTTGCAATGCTTAGTTTTCCAGTTCTGATCCTGGCTGAGATGCATTTTATATAGAGTTTCATGCCCTACCAGTGTCCGTGTAGGTATCTGCTGAGTGTTCTGCATTCCTTATACATTCCAAACTCATGCAGGTATACAAAAAGGTATTATATTAAGTTGCATTTGTGTGTGTGTGTGTGTGTGTGTGTGTGTGTGTGTGTGTGTGTGTGTGTGTGTGTGTGTGTGTGTGTGTGTGTGTGTATCTATGGATGTACATATACATATAGATATAGATATATGCAGTCAGCTTTTGAATCTGCTTTTTTTCCTGCAGTGGACTGGCATCCCATCCAGATTTATTGCTCTGTCTTATGCCCATTGAGAGATGAAATAGCCTCTATCTCCCCTGTAACTTTAAATTGATAATGCAGGTATTAGAAAATGGAAATATGAATCAATGTATGAATGAATGAATAAATGATGGATCCCGGCTACTATTTGTTTTCCATTATTATGCCTGCACTGTTCTGTAAGTAATCATCAAATTCAGTCATTATGTGTTAGCAACTGTCAGTTATGTGTTGCATTCTCTTCAATGGGCATTAATTAGCTAGCCATTTACAGCTATCCTTCGTTATATGACAAAGTGTTAAAATTCAAAAGGCAGGTTATAATGTACTCATGGCTATGTTTTTTTTTGCTCATTTTGTGTTCGTGTGTATGTGAGTCACTGTTTTCCTGAGGAAGGTTATGAAATACAGAATATAGCATTGCATTTGCTGATTATCTGGAAAAGCATTTCTGCCAGTTCACCAAAGATGCTACCAATGATAACCTTACAAACAGTGAAAGAGATTAAATTATCCTCTGCTCTGCAACAGCTGAGCTTAAGGAGGTAGCTGTTACATTATCACTTACCACAAACACAAATCTGCCAAGTCTAAAAATTAACTGCTGCTTAAGCAGGTTCTTATTTACAATCTGCACTCCAAACTAATTGCCTTAATCAGGAGTGTAGCTAGGATTTTCAAATTTGTACTGACAGCTCTCAAACTGCTACCCCCCTCCCCAGCCAAGTTACGGCCATTCTCGTAATTCACGGTTTGCTCTTTTAGTGTCGATGAAGAGGCATTCGCTGTAATGCCTCTTCAGTAATATAATATAAATTCACTCAAACTCGGTTCCTTGAATTGAAAATTAACCTGAAATGTCAGTTCTTTGAAAAATGCAGCATGGTAGTTGGGGTAGAGACTTTATGCTTTTGTTTTCTGTAACTAAGGTACAGGTTTTGAGCTTGAGTAAATTACTAACCACCTGCTACCACTAACTAGGATGTTTCATTCACACACACACACCCCTACCTACCTCTTAGTGCAAGAAATATGGACAAAGCCTAAAATAAACAGGGACAGATATTAAATAATGTTCTCGTGAACTTAGAAAGTTGCTAGAATAACAGGATTTGTGCTAGTATGAATTTTTCTAAGGGACATGAAGACTGAAGCTCAAATGTCTGTCATTATTTAGCAACTTCAGCCTTCAATGATTTTCTAGAAAATCACAAAATTTATGAGGAACAGACAAAAAATATGGGGCAAAAATCTGGACATTCTGCATAATGTGGACAGTTGAGAGGTATGCTACCTACCACACACACAACCTCTCAACCTCTTACAGCAACAAACTCATAAATAAAACTGAGGCAAAGGCCCAAAAATAAGGACATTTTTTTTAAATATTGCTCTTATAAACTTAGAAAGATAATAGAATAGTAGTAGGTCTTGCATCAGTACGAATTTTCTGAAAGGTATGAAATCTGAAACTGAAATGTCTGCATTATTTTCTAACTTCAGTCTTTAACAATTTGCCACTAATTTGCCAGAAAACTGCAATTTTATGAAAAACGGACCAAAAATGTGATGCAAAAATATGAAATTGCCAGACAATACAACTGTGAACCTGTCAAAGGAGGGACACCATTTTAATATGAGCACAGTTAACTTAGAGCAGCTGACAAAATTAGAGAATCTACATGCATTTCTGAAATAAAAGTAATGTATAACTGATCATTACAGTTATTTATAAAAGTAAAGTAAACCCTCCATGTTTTCTTCCAAAATTGCTATTTTGTGGATGGATCATTAGGGGAAGAGCAACATTTTGAGCCAAAATCAGGGACAGTTGAGGTTTGGCTATGCCTAATTCTATAAAGCAATTTATTTGCATGTACCTCTCAACCTGTTAATGCAATAAATCTGGACAAGGCCAAATATATTGAGGGAACATATAAACAGTATTAAAAATTGCTCTTGTATAAACTGGGACAGTTGATAGAACAGGTCTTATTTTAGCATGCATTTTTCTGAAGGTTATAAAGTCTGAAACTAGTGTGTCATTATTTAGTGACTTAATTCCTAAATCATTTGCCAGAAAACCACAAATTGAGGAACAAACCAAAAATAAGAAGCAAAAATCTATTCATTCTTTGAAAATCTGGACAGTTGGGAGGTATAGTTCAGCTGGGGCTGTCTAAGTTTGCCGCCCTTCCCCCTCACAAAACCATGGTCGAATGGAGCCTCCCCCTGCAGCCATTCCAATGATCCATTACTTTGCTATTTCACTCCATTTACCATAAACACTAATGTGCATACTGATTTACTTCTATGATGATTTGAACTTCATTTGAAAGTTTTATTTTGCATTTTACAGCACAAACACTAAGACATCTGCTAAACAAACTTGGCATTAAAACTTCTCTGCCCTTGAAACTCACATTCATTGAAACAACATTAAAACCCACATTCAAAGAAAAAGACATTTTACCCGTGGCAGATAAAAATTAATTCTGGGCTGCTTTTAAATCATAGGCCCCTTGCATATGAAACATACATGTGCTCTTTGATACACCTTCCTATTGCTTTGAACATTTTTCCAGTAAACAATGAAACAAAACTGCCCAATTCAGAACATTTCCATCATAAAAGTCTAGTCAAACTTCTACAGTCCACCATTATCAGTAAATAATATGCACAATCTCTGAAGTAGTAAAAAAAGTAATCTAAATAATCCACGTTAAATAAATCTAACTAATGAAGAGGTTGCTGCTAGCAATCACCTTTATATTTCATGACTTCACTGAAAAATAAAGTGTCTGATGCCCCTGAGGAATAAATTGCCTAAATTACATTAATAATAAGCTAGTAATATTGCAATAGGAAATGGATGGCAAACTGATAACAGGCTCATAGTTAGTGTCTTAACTTTCAGTACAGCAGCATTCACCCCTTATGGGAGTAGAACCAACAACCTTCTGCATTAAAAGCAAGTACACAACATTTTGTGCTACTAGCAATGTGAGCCGACTTAGCATAATCAGCACTAAACTTCTCTTCCCCTGCAGCTCTCAGCTCCTTGTAAAATCTACGCAATACTCAACTACATCTCAACTTCCCAGCACAAGAAGTCTGGAAAAAGCCAAATTTATTGGGGTGGGTCAAAAGGGCAAAAAACAGGAACACATTAAACATTGCTTGTATAATCTTGGAAAGCTGCTAGAATAAAATGCTGTGTTACCATCATACATTTTACTGCCAAGGTCACTGTGCAAAATAGTCAGAACAACATACCACTATGCCAAATCACCTGCTTTGTGAAAGAGAGGAAGACTGAAACTTAAATGGCTATCATTTAATGAATTCAGTTCTCACCATAGCTGTCAACCTCTTAGCACAAAACACATGGACAAACCCAGTAATGAGGGAATACAGCCCTCAAACATATTCAGTGAATTCAGTTCTTGCCATAGCTGTCAACCTTAGCACAAAAAACCTGGACAAAGCCAATAACAGGGTATTACAGTCCCAAAAATAAGGACAAATTTCAAATAGTCATAAACTTAAAAAAATTGCTATAAAAAAGGTTGTGTTACTATATATTTATTGCTAGAATAAAAAGTTGTTTTACTATGTATTTTCTGAAGAATATGAAGTCTAAAATTCAAATGTCTGTCAATTTTACTTCTGACGAAACAAAAACAATTTTCAGCAGAGGCCCAGGGAGAAATACTGTAGACACATGTCTTTGTAAAATGGCAGGACACCAGAGCAAATCCACACAAACACAGGGATAAGATGCAGACTCCACACAGAAGGCACCCCAGCCAAGAATCAAACCAGAAAACCTATAGCTGTGAGGCAACAATACTGCCACTGCACCATCAAATATGTAAGGAAGTAAACATTCAGAAACCTGAAGTCTGAAATTTAAATGCCTGTCAATTTGTTAATCAGGACAGTCTGACTTGGAACAAAAAAAAAACAATTCTCAGCAGAGGCCCAGGAAAAAATAATGCAGACATGTATTTCTAACATGGGAGGACACAGAAGCAAACCCACACAAACACAGGGAGAAGATACAGACCCCCCCCAACAAAGAAGGCACCCCAGCCAATAACCAAACCCAAGAACCTACAGCTGTGAGGCATCAATGCTACATTGCTACCACTGCACCATCAAATTTCAAGCATTGCAATATTTAAAAAACACAGATATGAGGAATAGATCAGATCAAATATGAGGCAAAAATCTGCAATTTTTTTACAAATGGTGGTGGGTAGGGAATTCAGGTCTTTAACACCTGCATACAAGGTACAGGGTTCAAGCCTGAGGTATTCCCTACCACACCACCATGAGTAATCACCAGTACATCCCACCTGGGGAATTTTCACACACACACACACACACACACTCTCTCTTCATATTACTCACCCACCCTCGGTTGCAAGACCTTCAAGTGAGACCAACATAACGTGTACATCCTCCCACTTGACCAACATAACGTGTACATCCTCCCGCTCGACCAACATAACGTGTACATCCTCCTGCTCGACCGACAATACATGCGCGGTGAGCTCCATTCCGACTGGCTGCCCTGATGAGCTGACGTCATCGTGCAGTAAAGCGCGAAAAGAAAAACAAGTGAAACTTTAAAAAGCTACCCCCTTCTAAATGAGTTGTACTGAAATCAGTACAGTGTGTATGCCTCCCGACGTCCCTGGCCTTAATAGGTTCCCTATTGCTGTAGATTACTGATCAATATGTCTTCATAAAGTTATCATGTTAGTGTAAAACACACTTTAATAATCGACTGAATAATGGCAGTTGTAAGAGGCACAATGCAATGTATTCATGTCTACATGTACATTTGGAGTAAATTGTCTTACTCTACCAGAGGTATGATCTGCCATCTATTAACAGTAAAGAATCATAAAGCAATATGTTTGCTTTTCCAGCACATTTCAGAATAGCTAATAACTGTATTTCATTAAGAGTGGACTGAATATTTAAGATGACTTTCTGAATGGTATGGTGGATGTAAACAAAAATAACTATGGAATTTAAAGCATAAATGTATTTTGGCTATAGCAGAACAGCAGTAAAGAAATGGATATCTGACCACTGATAGAGCAAATGCAGACTTATTCCATCTATGCACATAAAAAATACTGGCACTGAAGAAAAGAAATGCTGAAAAAATAAATTAATTGCAAATGCACCAAACACAGAGAAAATAAACACCACAACATACTTCCATGCAGACCTCCAGATCTTGTACATCCATTTACCTTAAACCCAACACTAAAAGTAATGTTAAATATAATGCAGTCCCTAACTGTAATATTAAATAACTCCAACCCAGACCATAACTCAAAACCAAAACTTCTGCATCTATTACCAAAAGGCTTTTGACCAACTTGCCTTTCACTCATTATATGCTGCCAGTTCCCCATTCATTTTCTCAAGTTTCAACGTGATGAACATTCAGCCAGATGAAAAACTTTGTTTAAAAATGTTCCCATTCCATACCATTCAAACTCCCTTCCTTTAAAGTACTAACTTTGCACAATGCAGTAATAGAAAATAAGAAAATACTAAACAAAGTCAATCACTGCTAGACCAACAGAGATTTTAGTAGCAATGATTTTCTATGGGAATCAGCAATGAATGACTGGAACTATAGCAAATAAAAATTGACAACCTTGTCCAATTAGAACTCAAAAGACAGTAGGCTAACCAATCTGACCATATGGTCTCAGTCATGTTGTATTCAGTGATGTGTCTATCAGTCAATAAACCTAACCATTATATTCAAAAGGACTTTAAGGGAAAAATATGACATTAGTACTTATGATAAGAATATCATACAATTCAAATATCGGTATGCTGTCGGGGATCTACAAAATATATAGAGTACTGTACTATAAGTTTATTTGTTTAAATCAGTCCCTTGCAAGGATTTTGTGCATTGCAGACTGGATCTAAAATCAGAACAAGGTGTCATGCTGATGCTGTGAAGGACTACAGAGCATCTGTAACTCTGAAAGAATTATTGTACATATGTCACGTAAATTAGAAACAATGCAAACATCTACCAAGGAATAGCTCCATACATGCAATTCTGAAATGCAATTGTGGCACTCTGCTTTTATTTTAAAGAAAGAATTAACATCTGGCAGAAACCAAAAAGTATTACAGTACAGTTAGCAGCATACTGTCTTTTTATACTAATGCAGTCAGAACAGTGAATGTGCAGATGGCTGAATTTATATTATTTAATGAGGAAGTTCAGGTCAGGCAAAAACCATCCAAGCACTGTGATAGGCTACATCCTAACCTGCTATCTGATCATGAGCCATATGCTTAGACTGTGAAACAGATGCTAAAATAAAGGTGCAGTATTGCATACACATGAAGTGCCATCCAGTAACACAACATGATCCTGTGAAAGGTAATGAATAAATAATAATAATAATATATATGAAAACCTACGAATAATGGGGCAGAGAGGCCAAAGCAATAAAAAAGCAACACATTCTTAAACCTATGCCAAAACTTTGATTCATTATTGGTAAAAGTATAAGGTAATGTTAGAATAAAAAAAACATAAACAGTAATCATAAAGCTGAATATAACCTAAATAAACAATATATATCATAGTCATATATAGTGATCAAACATCCACATAAATACTGTACCAAAACAGTTACAAAACTAGTTTACAAACTTTTTTATCTGTTTACAAATGAAGCAAATATCTGTCTTATTTCCCCCTTTAGTGCCTTTATTTCCCCTTTACTGCATATATGTTTCTCTTTACTGTGCATTATCACCTGACACAAATTCTTCTTCATGAAACACTTTTTCTTCAGAGTCCACTTCTTCAGTTCCATATATCCATCAATTACATTTCAACTTTGAACATTTAGTATATTGACGTAAAACTAAGTCAAGCTAAAACACTCATATAGGCAAACAACTAACATAAAACAGGCTGTGATATTAATTCAGATTTGTATTGCTTATCCAGATAGCTGTACACTTCATAAGAGAGGCTCTGTTTTTACAGCAATTCTCATTAAAAAAACATTTATAAGCAGAAATCACAAATTCATTCCATCCTAGTCATCTCTTATTCCCACTTTCCTCCATGAATACTTACTTTCCATGGCAGCAATTTTGTGACATAGTTTTCACAAGATTTATTTGGTGCTAATCTAGTTTTTCACAATAATGCACAAAAACCACTGGAAATAAAATAAAAGTTCCAGGCCACCAGTAGAAGCAATAAACTTTTATACAAATCCAGTTTTTTCTCATTTCCTTGTTATCTGTTAATAAAATGGCAAAATTCCTAAATGGAATTTATTTTAGTTTCTATGTCTGTGTTATTGCATTCTTAGCTACTAACAGTAAGAAAAACAATAACAGCTATTTCTAGTTTATAATACTGCAGCAATTTATTATATTCCAATAGCAATAACTGCTTTATCTGGATTTCTGTCTTTAAAAAACATTTTATATCAAGTGTATCTCTTTACAATCATCTGTTATACAGCAAGACCAAATATTGCTCCCACATATCCACATATTCACAACATTAATACCTCAGATCTACATTTAAAAATACAATTTATAAATGCAGTTATATGTAAAAATATTGTGAGCAAATTTTCAGTCAAAAAGTCTAAATAAATAAATTAGCAGCATATCATGGCATCCAAAATAGAATTTCCTATTCTTTTGTGAATATTATTACCTCTAAATTTTTCCCAGTCTTTTACATTTATTTTATTTTCTCCCAGTTCACTTAACGCTTTACATGTCAAATTTACCAACTGTTTCAGCAATGGCATCTCTCCCCTAGTTCTAGTAAAATTATATAACTCTTTCTAGTTTGTAAGTTTAATAAAATAGCTACTGGTCATTATTTCTTTATGATCTAAAGGTATAGTATTGTAGTTTTACTCACAACAGTGGCAGTATTGTGATATAATGCAGGATCTGTGTATCATTTTGATCATAAATACAGTAAACTCTCAGTTAACTGGAACTCAAGCAATCAGAACTCTCAAGCAACCTGAAAAAAAAATTGAAGAAACACTGTACAATTTTCATGTGTTGTACTTTCTGTCCCCCCACCCCGCAGAAACATATCTTACGGTTTTAGAGTTTTAAAAAGGAAGACAGGTATAAATTCCCTCTCTCCCCAACCTAAGAAAAAGTCAAACCAAATAAATAGTGTAGGGTACAGTATTAGTCAGGCCTATTTTTAATAGTAACTCTCAAGCAACCAGAAACAAGAGTTATCCAGCATCTACCAATCCCCATGGGTGCCGGTTAACCGAGAGTTTACTGTACATTCACTAGTAATTTCTACCTGGTCTGGTGCTATTATCTCATAGTTATAGTCACAATAGCGATAATGCTGAGATTCTGATGCAGGATCTGTTACCATCCAACTGTTTATACTGCATTTTTCTGTTTGTTATGATTTTTTTTTTGTCTACCCAAATCTGAATTTACTGAGATTATTGTGTGTGTCATAACTGTTACTGTTTTGTAATTGCCACACTGTTACAGTGTACCTGCTGCCATTGCTATATTAGGTATTGCTTTCCCTGCCACTCCCTTTTCTTTTGGTTACAGTAATTATACTCTCTCTCTGCCCCCACTGTAAAAGTAAAACTCTTAAATCTGTAGCTTGCCTGGGCTCCAAGACTTGTAACTTAGTCATAATGGTGAGAGAATTGTTCTCTGATACAGGTTCTGATACAACTTCTGATTTATTGGTAATTTTTGATTGGATTCCTCACCAGCTTGTTCTGTACCTTCAGCTGAGCTGTGCCTGCCCAGGATCTTTTACTCAAGACTCTGTGAAGTGTGAAAAGCCCTAAATTGAGAGATGTGAGCTGCACCCTGATCTTGGCATTCTTCTGGCATTCCAAACAGCATTTTTCCATCAAAAAGGGAAGAAAAAAGCCACACTGTCATTGGACTCACTGCATAGTGGGCTAACAGTGCAACAGCTTTTTATAAGAAGCCAACAGAATTTATAGAAACTTAGTAATCTAGAATGAAGGCTTACTGTACCTGCATGAAGTGCAAGTACATATCTTGTACAACAGCTAAATCAAGACCAGGGTATCAGTGCACCAAAGCCCCCCAAACACCATAGTAGCATGTCAGCCTATCGTAAACCCTTATGCACAAGCAAATCCCTGCCCTCTGATTATTTTCCTGTCAAAATCATGGACCAGCATCTCCCCTTCAGTTCTCTGGCTAACTAAGATTGTAGATGACTGCAACTGAATGTATTTATTGAATCCCCAAAAGACTTAGCCTTCCTGCAGCAATGATTTTCTCCCCAAAAAATAACTGGTGCCAGAATTAAGGGCTAAATCTAAATGGCTGGATTTGAATGCAGAGAATCCAGGGATTTACTGTATCTTTATGTAAGTCGTCTACTCCAGGGAGCTACCACACTGAGACTACACCCCTAAGAATTGACCAAATTGTTCAGGATTTGGGAACTTATTTGGACAGCAATCAAACTTTCAACCACCATGTGTCCACTATGGTGAGGAAATCCATCTATATTGCTTATTAACAAGGAGATTGCTTCTAGGTTTAGAGGTGTCATTGTCCCCCTTTATTCAGCCCTCATAAGGCCAACCCCCTTTTGCAATTATCTGTCCAGGCATTTGCAACAACTTTAACATTCACAGAGATAGCTTATAAAATGATACTCAGTTTAAACAATTGGTCACACATAGACCATCTCAAAGCCCTATTGCTATACTTGGTATCTAACAGACTGCTAAGAGGTGATCTGTGTCTGGCATACAAATTATCCTCTGATCCAGCCCTGATGGACCTACTGCACATGCTTACATAAAACTGTACAAGAAATATTCAGTCCTGGGATCTAAATCTCCACTACAGCATCAGAAGAATTGTGTGCAGAGACAGGTATATCTCACAGAGTGTACTACTGCTCTGGAACAGACACCCCATCTACAGAAAAGCTCATCCCTTTTGGCATTCAACTGTAACTTGGATCTATAGATGGCAAATAAGAAATTTTCCCCAGGGCTGTCCCCTACTGTACTAATGGACAGAAACAGCTACTGAATGATATACACCATGCTTGGGGCCTTATAAATATCTATAGTAGCATTCCCATTATTATCACTATGTGTAAGTCCATGAAGTAGTAAGGGAAATCAAAACACTTTATGAGTTGGAAAATTTAGCTATGCTCAAAATGGCCAACAAGGGAAGATAGCATGGTACTAACCTAAGAATCTAAAAGCTATATGAACTTTAGATGCTTCTGTTTTATCAACACCATTAAGCCTAACCATTTAGCTATATTCAGTAAACCTTCATATTCTAGCTTTAGACATATCAGGAGTCCAAAGCTTCGAATTTCTTTTGCCAAAGAAATGCATTTGTCACCTTACTGCAGTTCCTCCACATATATTAACTTAGTTCCCTTTCCTTCCCAGTGATACAATCCCCTCATTTCTGGTATACCAAGCTTGCTTTCACCTATTGGTAAGACAAATGTAGACCAACTTTCATTAAATAAGGCAAACATTAGTTCTTGCACCCAAGCCCCCATATACTTTCCTCAGTTCTCTCATTTTCCCCAAGGAACCACTATAATATTTTCTATTTCCATCATACATTTTGACTGACATAGGAAATACAATTTTAAATTGCATTCCATCATACTAAAGCTCTGTATCCCCTGCATTCAGATCCACCCATTCTTTTACTGTTATTTATTGGATGCTACTCTTGGCTTTCTCTTCCAATAAATAATTTTGCATCATATTCCTGAATAACTTCTTATGTAGATGAATTGATGAATCAGGATGATATTGTAATTAGACCAGTGGACAAAGGAGGGGCAATAATACTTATGGATAGAACAACCTATGATAATAAGATACATGAATTATTGCCTAAAGAAATAACTTACAAGAGGCTTTATGAATATGAATTAAAAAAAGATTATACAGAAAGTTGAAGAATAATTATATAACATGTGGATCACACGTAATTGAACTGACTTATATGAATATCTGAAAGTGATTGAACCTACCATTTCTTCCATCAAAGGGATTCCTAAAGTACATAAAAATCATAATAATCCACCTCTTCTCCCTATAGTAGCTGGAAATGTCTGGATTACAGAACCAGCCTCAGTCTTGAAAGATATGGAGGATTTCATTTGTTCTCTTTTCGGGACACTTCAAGATCTTGATAGAAATATTAACTTTCTTATGGTGACCATGTATGTTATGAGTCTGTTTTTAGTTATTCCTAACAAATATGGTATCAATGTGATACATGATTTCCTAACTGCAAAGGCTATTTATTCCAACAAAGATACTCTACAAATCTGCATACCATTGGAACTCATATTGGAGAACAATGTGTTGTTTTTTAAGGATGAGTACTATTCACAAAAATGTGGAGTAGCAATGGGTACTCCCTGTGCAAATAGTTATTCAGACATAGTCCTGGCCAATTGGGAAGAATGCTGTCTATTTAATGAAGTAAATTGATGGTAATTACAACTTCTCTATTATAACAGATTTGTGGATGACATATTTTTTCTCTGGAAAGGAAATGAGGATGAATTGTTGAACTTTGTGGAATATCTGACTTTAGCTATTACATTTTTAAAATTTGATATACATGTGTCGAAAGAAAATATGAATTTTTTAGATGTCACCATTGTCAAAGGTAATGATGGTATAGATATACAGATTCATCGTAAGGAATGTTGGAAGAACCATGTACTGGATTACAATATTATTCATCCTAGACATATATTTCCTCAGATTATAAAAGGACAATGTTACATGCATCCAGATTGTGCACAACGGAATCCACATTTAATTTAGAAACCAACAGATTGACTGAGAATCTCTGTGAGAGAGGTTAAAAGGATGTAGATATATCAATGGAGGTCACACTGACTCTAAAGATGAGATGTGGAAGGGGGAATCCTACTTCCACTGAACATCAGAAATGTTGGCAAAGATGAATGGCAGAGTAAAAGATGATCAACCTAGATTAAGATATCTACTTACATATGGTCAAGACATCCAACAGATATGTGAAGTCATCAGAAACAACTGAAAGATTGTAACATCTGATGAAGAAATCAAATTGTGGGTGAAACACCAAAATTTTGTTTCAAGAATAAGGGTAACTTGAAACAGTTATTATGTCATGACAAACATAACAAGTGGGGGCCTTCATATGGAAGAAAGGGTACTTTCAAATGTAGAATTTGTAAAGCCTGCAGCTACATTAATACTACCAACATCTTTCTCCATCCAGTTACTAAGAAGAAATATAGTTTAAATACATATGCTGACTGCAATACCAGTAATGTGATCTATATTGCAATCTGCAAGATATATTCAAGTTTCTTTGTTGGAAAAACTGTCACTTTAAAACTAGAATATTGAAGCATCTAAGTGAAATAAAATTAAGTAAGAAAGAAAATGCTTTGTTTCAGCATATGTCTGTTTTTCCAGAGCATACCTTTCATTTTATGGTTCTAGATGTCATATTTGAAACTTCTAGGAAAGGAAATATCTGTAATAGAATGGAACTAAATGAGAGCAAGTGGATGGCTGATTTACAGGCTGCCAGTAAACCTGGACTGAATGGTTGTCTTTCCTCTGAAATCACTATTATTAAGGCGTAAACTATGGAAATGCATATGAATGATTAGTTTCATGGTGAATAAAGGAAGAACACATATAATGTATTGTTCATGATTACAATTGAATTTCTTGGCTTTTACAACTGAGAAACTTCTGATGCAGTATTTCTGACCTTTTAGATAATAAGAATTTTCCAGTGTTATTAACTAAGATTGCATGTGTAATCCTCTTAGGTTTGGCTAAGTAATTTGACTACAAATCTTAGAAGATTTGGAGAATAAGTTTGTCTAGTTATATGCTGCACTTTTAACCAAATGGACTGAAAGCATCCTATTTGATTGTTGCTTTCTTATTAAGTTTCAGTATTATGTTTATATGCAAAATAACTTAGATGATATTGTTGGATAACTTTCATCTATTCTTTGATTGGGCAAAATTCCTAAAACTTGGAGACAATTGGTGTTAACAAAGTAATTCAGATTGGGTATGGTATAGAATGCAGACCAATGGAATACAAGACTTTTCTAAACTCTAATTGGCGAAGTTAGTCTAAATCTATTAGTGATTGGATTGAAGTATAATTTGCTATACAGAGTGACGACCACTGAGAAATATGTTTATAGTCTGCAAATTTAGCAAATAACATCAGCGAAAATGCAAGATATGTACTGCTTCGTAGACTTTTCATCCTGATGTTTTTTGCTTGGATTTATAAATTTCAGTTAGCCAAGATAGTATAAACCTGTCAGGATTGGCTTGAAGTAAAAAATGCTCTGTTCCAAGTATAATTGTGACAAGCACTGAGCCAAGTGCTTTAGTTTGTGAATTTAGTGTTTAATATTAGCTAAAATATAAGTTACATACTTCTTCACAGACTTTTTAGTCTGCTGTCTTTGCTTGGATTTATCAGAGTATTTTTATCGTACAAGGTTACATTATAAGAGCCAGGATGCAAGCTCTCTATTTGTTAAGATAGCCAATGCTTCAATTATTTAGCTTAGCATTCATTGGCTGAGATATTACAACTCAGTCTTGGATTGGATAAAATCATTAAAACTTTGCAACAACTAACGATAACACAGTGACATTGATTGGGCATAATACAGAATGTAGCTCAATGGGATGGAAAGGTTTTTCCAGATATTATTGATTATATAGTATTTAAGCATATTTTAATACATAAAGTGACGATCACTAAAGTTAGTCTGTGAACAGCATCAGTCTTAATAAATATGTACTGTTTCACAGACTCTTCAGCTTGCTGCTCCCACTGTAACAGTTACAATGTAAGTTCCTTTGGTTAAAACAGTTAAAAATTGTTCACTTGGAGTATACTATATGCACAGAATGATGACTATGAAGGTTTATGTTTTTAGTTCATGAATCAAATGAGCGTTATTAGGCCAATAAGAGCAAGGCTTAAAGACCCTTTAATTTGTTGAATTTATCTGGGTTTACCAGTAGTATCAGTTGTAATGCTTGACATTAACAAAGTAATTTGAATAAAGGGACTAGTAATGAAGATCTCCATTGGATACAAACCTTTAAAGCATACACCAATTAGGAAAATCAATAATTTGACTTATGATTGATCTTTTTTGATTATACTGATGTTTGATTGGATGGAATATTTTTACTTAAACTGACACATGGGTGACTGCAAACATGATCTGAAGAAGGCAATAGCTGAAAGCACGTATCAGAGATGTCATTTTACAGTTTTATTTTTGGAATAAAGCAGTCTTTTAATCTACTTATTTTATTTTTATTATTACTGCTCCTTCTACATGGTTTAGCCTTGGTACCATGCAGTAACTTCTTAAGTATTCAGTGGAAATTTGGCTGAAAAAGTACAAAATGCATTTAATAATAAAGTAAATGCAAACAAATGCATTTCTTGTACCCCTTTGTCCAATTCTACCCCATTCATTTTCCATCTCTAAATATCACTCTTTGTCTACTTTGCAACTTATTATAAGCTCTAATAATCAACCTTTCCAAAGCTTGAAAGTTCAATAGTCCGAATCAACAATCACCGAACACACTTTAACAAAAGCACTTTCACCGGAAAAACGCTTTCGTTAAAGTACATTAAAGAAAAAAAACAATAAATCTACTTTTATGCAGGGGTGCAACCTCCCCTGCACCCCCATGTGGGGGGCTGTGCCCCCCACACCCCCGTACTTTAATATTCTCACTCTGTGATCGCACTTCAGAGAGGAAAAGGGAATATTCCCTTATCTGCACTGTAGTATGAACTCCGCAACAGTCATTCCCCCATGACTCCCTCTAGCTGCAGGCATACTTCCGCAAAAGTGCTTTTTCAGTAATAAGTATGCCGGCTGTTTGTGCTTTGGTGAAAAGTTCCTTCGGGGATCAGTACCAATCCCATATATATATATATATATATATATATATATATATAAATATATATATATATATAGTTTTACTTCATAATCTCGAAATGCTGAAATCTCATATTTCAGCATTTCAAGACCATGAAGCCGAAACCATCAAAACACGACACTTACAAACCTGAAACCAGAACACCGAACAGACAGTACACACCACACCGCACACAAACCACAACACCCACACCACAAAACAAATAAACGCACCAAAACACCACACAGACACACACCTACAATACAAAAATGCAGGGGGCAAGCCCCCTACACCCCCCACACCCCCCCTACTTATATATACCAACTCCGAGATCACACAAACAGAAAAAAAGAAAAAAAAAACACAGACATTCTACAACCCCTCACACACACACACACAGACACACAAACACAACCAGCACTCATATCTCAACTTACACCTCCCTAACCTAACCCACACGTACAAGTCAGAAAAACGCTCAAATACACTCACTTACCTGACATTCCGAACACCATCGCAAACAGACACTTCATGTAATGTACCGGAAATGCATAAGCGTGGATTCGAGATATTCAAATTTGCTCTTATGCTCTTTCGGCATTCTGAAGTTTCA
The DNA here is from genome assembly GCF_019279795.1 of Protopterus annectens. Classification (NCBI taxonomy): domain Eukaryota; kingdom Metazoa; phylum Chordata; order Ceratodontiformes; family Protopteridae; genus Protopterus; species Protopterus annectens. Next base: position 686,386,167 of record NC_056751.1, read on the forward strand.
ACTTCATGGTCTTGCAATGCCGAAATTTGAAATTTCAGCATTTCGAGATTATGAAGTGAAACTAAAAATATATATATATATCTATATATATATATATATCTATATATATATATATATATATATATATATATATATATATATATATATATCTATATAAATGTGCATAAAAAGGATGTCTCCTTAAATGTTGCTGTGTGTGTATGTTATGCAAATGTGTTATGTCAATATATGTGAAAAGTCTATGTATCATCATGCTTTATATAGCTATATATACATTGGTATAATATGTATATGTGCCACATACTGGTAGATACACTAATCATGTGTGGGGGGATAGGGACGGACAGATATGTATACATAGCTGCCTGTATGTACAGGCATATTTCCACATAGCAAGTCTTTGTGAGGACGAGGCACCAGACTTGGGCTTAAGTTAGCTAAGTGTAGGAGCATGCCCAGGGTGACTGTCTGTAGTGACTCCAGGCCAGAGCTACCAGTCTGGTATTTTGTGTGTTGCAGACATTGACTGCTGCATCTGTTTCTGCACTACTGCCCTTCCCTGAAATTGTCCAAGGCATTCCCCGGCTGTTTTCTGTACTTAATATGAGACTGGGGTACAAGACGTCACACCAGAGACAGGGTCACAGTCTGCATACCTGTCACTGTACCTATTGTTACAGAATGTCCGTCATTTCACCCCATATAGCTGGTCTGTTCCTCATACATTTGTGGCTTTCTGGAAAAATATTGTAAAATGCAGTCTCTGAATTGTTGTAACTACTGACACATTTAAGTGACAGCCTTTACATCATGTAGCTAATCTGTCCTGTTGCAACCTGCCATTATACTAGCCACCTTCTAGGTTAATCAGGGCATATGCAATGTCTGTCTGTAGTTTTGGCCCTTTGTCCTCCAATTCTCTCTGGCTTTGTCCAGCTTTCTTGCAGTAAAAGATTGAGGGTTATGACAGTCTGTGGGAATACCAACATACATGTACCTCACATGTAAAAGACGTAGATGCTGCCAGATTCAAACCATCAACACCATCACCCATGTTATGTCCCTAGCCCAGTGAGCCACACCAGCCCCCAGACAGTGAGGTTTCATTCCTCACACTATCAACAGCATACAGGCATACGTTGTCACCCTTGCGTTATGTGGAAAATACAACGTGTGGCCAGGTTCTACGTCACAGCACTTGAATTGTCTGGCCTGCTGATATATCATGGAGACTTACTGTTACAGTAGTTGCATGGGAACACTGACGTGTTGAGGGTGGGGGATGACCAGCCCATGTTCTGCTGGCATAGACAGTCATGCGACTGTTTTGTGAACCCTCTGTTTGCCATCTCCCTTGAATAATGTAGTGGATTCACCAGCCATGTGGTCTTGTGAATATTATGGGGCACATGCTAATGGACTCAGTAGCTCTTGTCCCAAGTGGCTGTTAAATCTCTGCAAGTTGCCCAGTAGCCCACTATATTCCCTTGCATACATTCAGCAGATCCATACATATGCTATCATATTCTAGTACCCCTTATAAGTGGTGTATGCGTGAGTGACTTACCTTGCAAATGCAGCAGTTGACAGATCTGTAGATTGGGGCGGACTCTGTCTGATGCATGCAGTACACAGCCAATACATGGTTAGGTACAAGTTGTGTGGGCTGGCTGGCATCATTTTTACTATGTATGCGAGTCGGAGTAAGGTATCAGTCCCTAAGGTCCTAGGTTGTCAGTGCATGTGCTATGCATTGTCTCTTGGCCAAGGCCAGGGCATACTGGGCACACCTATGTCTGCCTACAGGGACATCCTCAGGGGGGTTCCTCCTCCAAGTCCCCCTGTGAGTGTGGCTGTGAGGCCCTAGGCACTGGTGTGGGGCTGTGTATCCATTCCCTTTGCTGATCCTGCTGCAACTGTTTCTGCAGGATCATATTGTGTAGCATGGCACATACAATGAACATCTGTGTACATGTGTCTGGAGAGTACTGCAGGGCTCTACCAGACATATCAAGGCACTGGAACCATGACTTCAGCAGCCCAAACACACACACTATGATGTTCCTAGTTTGTGCATGTGTCTCATTATGGCATTCTTTGGTGGTTGTGTGTACATTTCTGATGGGTGTCATCATCCATTGCTCCAGTTCGTAACCAGCATCCCCCAGTAAATGGCTGTGTGGGATGTCCTGCCTAGCAAACATCTGGTACAGCTATTATGCAAGCCAGATATGGAAGTCATGATAACTGCCAGGGCTGCTAGCACACACTTTCATGACAATGCCTGGGCATTGTACATGACCTGGCAGTTGATGGAGTGATACCCCTTGCAGTTGACGTAGATTCTACCCTCATCACCAGGTGGTGCTTAGATGTGCACATGAGTGCAATCTATGGCACCCAGTACCTCAGGGTAGTGTGCTACATGGTAGATGTATTGCATACTGCTGGCCCTTGCTTCAGGGGTGAGGGGAAAATAAATGTGCTCACTGGCATGTGGTAGCATGGCATCCAGGAACTGGTGGAGTACACTGGATGCTGATGCCTGTGAGACCCCCATCTTGTCCCCAGTTGGTCTTTGAAAGTACCTATATCCAGTATCCTAAGAGCTACACATACCTTTGTTTCCACTGGGATGAGTTCCCCTCTGTTGGCTCTGGGTCTGAGTTTGGGGTCAGCAGAGCTCAGTGAGTTCTTGTAGTATGTCCCTGTCCACCATGTAGCATGCTACAATCTTCAGCTCATGTAGTTTCTGGAAGGTTACCCTGGGCCTGAACACTCTTCTCCTTCTCAGTCTAGGTCTATAGTCAGCAGCAGCAGCAGCACTGACCTCAGCATCTAGCACATACATATGTAGCAGACCTGCATTGGCCCCTAGCATTCCTTCAGTTAAAACTCCCAAGTGTGTACTCCACTGGTGCAGAGTATGGGAGTGAAATTAGATTTCAGAGTGTATGCAACATTTATAGTGCACTGCTGTAGGTGCAGCCTGTGTGACTGGCTACCTATGATGCATTACACCTGCCAAGTACATCATTAAGGACTGTTAATGGCCCTAGTTTAAGTGAAATAGTCGTAATCAGTAATTAAGTTATCATTGCCTTTCTCAGGCATTTTTTTTTTTGCAACAGCTTTCCTTGCTGAGCACTGCGTGAGCTGCACAAATGTGCATTGTGAAGATAAACAGTTTTCAGCACTCAGTGCACACACACCCATGAAAGGTCATACTCAGCATGGCAGCACACTGTGCAAACACACTCAAACCTAATGAAACTTGTACCCCAATGGTAAACAAAGCTTAGCAGTCAGTGTACACACTTGTCTGCTGAGCAGAGCACCACGCCGAGCAAACAGGCGCCTCTGAGTTCCAATGAGCTTACAAGTCCTCAGACATACCCCGCTTTGATGTCAGCCACCTCTTCTGTGGACACCAACATGGTTCTGTGCCTACACAGATGGGATCTGTGGACACAGACACCCATTTGTGCTATTCAGTAACCCCAGCTCATTTGCATAGGCATCCATGCACACAACCTGGAAACAACATGGCTCCAAGCACTGCCTCCTTAACAACAGAACCATTCCACTATTGTAGATACTCCACACAGGGTCCTATAATACATTACTGTCACATACTACTAACTTTGGTTTTTATACTATTTTTTTTTCATAAAAGCATGTTATGCACTGTGGCACAGCATGCAAATATACCCAGATTATTAAAAAAAAATAAAATTATTTTAAATTATTTTCCATAAGGTTTTGGACACATGGTGGATAGTTTTGCACATATCTGTATCTGCTATGTTATTTCTGCCCATCTACCTGCCCTTTTACTGCCCTTTTTTTTTTTTTTTTTACATCCCGTACACAACTACAGACACCAACACAGGGTCTGCAGGACTGCCTATCTGCTTCCTGGATTGCTCTACCTCCCTAATTTGCATGCACTTCACTTGCTTATCAGGTGATTTGCATGCCATGGATACTTCCGTGTAGGCGCAATCGTGCTCGCCGCTCAGCACCATTTACTGGATCACACACCTGCTTACTTTCATGTAAGCAGTGTGCCACTATGCCTACACAGAAAAAAAGTCCATGTAGGCTTTATTAAATTCCTCCCAGTAAATATTGCATTGGTAATATTTTGTAAACAACTTACAATAGCCATGTTGCAGCTGTACAGGCTCATGAAGCATCTTTACCAATGTATTTGTTGATGCAACTTTATATATGTATATATATATATATATATATATATATATATATATATATATATATATATATATATATATATATATGTGTGTGTGTGTGTGTGTGTGTGTGTGTGTTAACTGCTTTCTTCCCCACTTCATGTCTTTCCTATAATCCCATTTATCCCAGATAAACTGTGCACATGACCATTTATGGCTTTCAAATAGCTTATCTTTCATGATTGTACTATGTGTGTCAGGTCACAAAGATCACCACTGCAGTTCATGTACAACTGATGAAAATTGGCATTGCTCACTGTGTAGTAAAGAGCTGGGCTGCCATGTGCTTAATGTCTATCTAGTAAGTTCAGCCACTATCATGCACTACATATATTGGCCTCTGACGTCACTGGCAATGCACGTGAATTGAGTATTACTGTGCGGCAGTTAGTACTCACAACATAGGTTATAACTGCAGGATTTATGCTTGCAGATGATAGATTAGACTCAAAAGGTGGTGTCCCTGATGATTCACTGTTAACTCTGTTATAAGCCTATTCAATATCTACCTGTCCAAGGATTTCATACCACTGGAGTGAGAACTTCTGTAGTCATCCCACTCCACAAGGGTTGACCCACCACAGACACTATAACTACAGACTGATAAGCCTAACCTGCCTTATATGTAAGACAATGGAGTGAAACATTATGGAACATATTAACAAGGATAACACCATCCTACAATCATTTGACACATTTAATCTGGGTTGCTAAAGGTAGACCCTGTTGATGCACTGGTTGCAGGTAAATGGATACACACTACGTACGTCGACCTTATGATTCCCTTTGACACTATCCCACATGTTGGCTCTATCAACAGGCTAATCAAACACAATGCTTCCTAACACACTGGATAGCAAACTGGCGTACTAACATAACCCAATTAGTTGGCATCATCTCATCAAAAAGGGTTGTTATTAGTGGCATTCTTCAGTGATTAGTCCTCGGGCCACTACTCTTTGATGTTTACTTCTCTGATGTAAAAGGCCAATATCAAGGGCCTGTGACTGTCTAAGTTTGCAAACTCAGTGCTATTATAAACCCTCCAGTTGGCACATTTCCCAAGAGGGCCTAACACATACAAATAAATCATGCCAGGGCCATGGCTTTAAGCTGAATGTCAAGAAATGTAATATGATATCCTTTGGCAAAGATGGGCACCCATGCACCCACCACATAATGACATCCATTGAACAATGAGTCCAGGGACTGGGCAATTTCACTGACAATAAGCTATCCTTTGACCACTGTCTCTTTACTGCTGTTAAGAAATCCTTCTCTCTCTCTCTATCCTGACTGATTACCAGGGCTATATCTCCTAGGTCAAGGGAAGGTATTGTTCCTGTCTACTCCTTCCAGTGTCTCCTTCAGTATGAACATATCTAAACATATGACAGCTTGAAAGAATGCAGCATTTTCTAACAAAGAAAATCAGTGACACCTCTTCCATGTGTTGTGTAGGTGACATTAAAGCACTTTGTCTCTTCTCTCTCTCTCTTTCTTTTTTTTTTTTTTGTTTTGACTTTGCCTTTTCAATTAAGCCTAATAGAGTTATCTGTTTTAACAACTTCTTCTTCATTTGAGTAGATTTCCCTTAAATGTAAAGCAAAGCAGCATGCAACCTGGACGAATGATGAATGGGAAACAATAAATTCACCATGGTCTAGCTCCTCCAACCCTCACTGAAAGATTAAGAAACTAAGTAGCAGTTACTTAGTGTTGTAGGGTGCTGATGAAATGGAGCAAATGAGATATCTCATCAACAACCTAGTATGAATCTAAGATGCACATGTGGGAAAAGGATCTGGATTATATTAAGGAACTTTACCTTGACCTTCAGTCAAAAGTTGTTCACGTTAAGGGAGTTTACCCTGTAATTAGCATTTCTGTATAAAGAATTGTTTGCTGTTAGTGATCCTACTTTTCACAGATCCTGGCTACTTGGTGGTTGCTCTCTCTCACCATATTATTAATCCACCTTTATTCCAATTCAACTAAGTTCTCCTCTGGCTCTTTCCCATCTTCTAGGGTGGACTACTCTGTTCTTATGTCTGTTAAAATGAAATAACCTATAATTAGGCTTCCAAAACAATGCCCCAAGACTTGATAATTCATTCTCACATGAAACCTGATTTGGACAGTGATTTTGTGTGAGTTTCCATGGAGATTCTTGAAGATAAGACATTATGGCTGGAAAAGGAGTGGAGAAGGATATGGTTGTGCTCCTTTTAGAGTGCAGAAGTGGTGTGAGGAGGAGTCAAAAATATCTCCCTAACTTCTCCAAAGGAATTACAGCTGGAGCCTCTTGGAGAATGACTCTATAAGGACTGAAATAGTTTATCCCAGTCTAAAACCCATGACACTGGCATCTCGATCATGAGGGTGCAGTGCCACCAACATCACAATCACATGAGGTGCACCAAACCTCACATCCTAGGCTGATGGAGGATGAGGTAAAAGAGTGGGCACCATCCTTGTACTGTAAGTAAAACTTAGCTAAACATATAACCTGCTAATGTGTGCCCTTCACAGATATCACACAGTGCGTAACTAGAATTTATTTAAACATACAATCCACTTATGCATGCCCTCCACAGATATCACACAGTGCGTAAGTAGAACTTAGTTAAACATATAACCTTCTAATGCATGCCCTCCACAGATATCACAGCGGTGCGTAAGTAGAACTTAGTTAAACATATAGCCTGCTAATGCATGCCCTCCACAGATATCACACAGTGTGCAAGTAGAACTTAGTTAAACATACAACCTGCTAATGCATGCCCTCCACAGATATCACACGGTGCGTAAGTAGAACTTAGTTAAACATATAACCTGCTAATGTGTGCCCTCCACAGATATCACACAGTGTGTAAGTAGAACTTAGTTAAACATATAGCCTGCTAATGCGTTCCCTTCACAGATATCACACAGTGCGTAACTAGAACTTATTTAAACATACAACCTGCTAATGCATGCCCTCCACAGATATCACACAGTGCGTAAGTAGAACTTAGTTAAACATATAGCCTGCTAATGCATGCCCTCCACAGATATCACACAGTGCATAAGTAGAACTTAGTTAAACATATAACCTGCTAATGCATGCCCTCCACAGATATCACAGCGGTGCGTAAGTAGAACTTAGTTAAACATATAGCCTGCTAATGCATGCCCTCCACAGATATCACACAGTGCATAAGTAGAACTTAATTAAACATATAGCCTGCTAATGCGTGCCCTCCACAGATATCACACAGTGTGCAAGTAGAACTTAGTTAAACATACAACCTGCTAATGCATGCCCTCCACAGATATCACACAGTGCGTAAGTAGAACTTAGTTAAACATACAATCTTTGGTGGCATTGTGAAGAGCCAATTTTGTAGGTTACGCAAACTTTGTAGAGATGATTCGGATTTGCTAGTAGAAGCTGATAAAATGGAGATGTTGTTTATAGATAGGGGCTACGATATGAATATGGTTAAAGGCATTAGAGCACAGGTTTTGGGGGAGAAGCAGGTCTCGAATGCAAATAGCATCTATAAGCCATATATTGATGGATCCAAGCCCAAATACCTAAAGAGTACATCTGAGAGGTTGCGGTTTGTTACTACTTATACTAATGATAGTTTAAATATTAGGAAAATTATAAGTGATAATTGGGGCGTTTTGACAACTGATGAACAGATAGTAAAAATAGTGGGTACCTTTCCCTTATTTACATATAGGAACAACAAGAGCTTAAAAAGGCTACTATGTACCAATCCAAGAGCTAATTATGCTTCTAGAGTTTCTATTGGCAACAAATTAGGTACCTTTCCATGTAATCACTGCAATTATTGTAGGTATATTTCTAGAGATCAGGTTTTTCTACATCCCGTGTTGGATTATTCTTTTGACCCTAGGTTTCAGGCCTCTTGTGAGACTTCGGGTCTGATTTATTTGGCCACATGTGAATTGTGTTCTGCTTTTTATGTAGGTTTAACTAAGAGGAAATTGAAGAACAGAATTTATAATCATATATATGATATTAAATGCAGGAATGAATTGAACGCACTGGCGAAGCATGTTTTGCTGTTTCCTGATCACTCCTTTGTATTTAGGGTTTTAAAGATTGTTGAATATAGTACAAGGGGTGGTGATTACATGGGTCAACTAGAACAGAAAGAGCTTCAATGGATCTTTAAGTTGAGGGGACACTATCCGCCTGGATTGAATATTTATGTTTCACTCAGGTCATATCTTAGTTCCCGTAGATAAGGTTCTCATGAAAATTTTATCAACTGTCTTAAGGATGATGCGTTGAGTCATTATTTATGATGTTCTCAGTTTTATTAATATGCACGTCGCATTTTTATATGTATGATGTTCTGGTTTATTTATATGTACATATATATATCTGTGAAGAAAGGAACTTAGAGGTTTTATCTCTACTTTTATTTTTTGTTTTGTTATATGTCCTGATTTTTATTTAGATAGCGTTTAGGCTATCAGAATATTTTGTTTGTGATAGCTATACTTTTACATTTAATAATATTCAATGAAAAGGTGCTTTAGATGTTATATGTAATTTATAGTAGTTTTTTATATAATGTATAGTGTATGAATTTCATATGTTTCATTTTTATTTTTTTCTGTTTTGATGGATGATGGCATATATAGTTTAGCTTACTTATTCAGTATTTGTATATGCCTGAAGCAAGCTTTATATTCTACTGTTGCTTGAAGAAGTTTGACAACTATTTAATTGATTTGCTGATTGCTCATTTAATTGTTTAATGATGTGATTAGATGGTTGGTTTAACTATATAATCTTGGACAACTTTACTTTATCTCATGGTCTGAGGAAGCGTATTTTATATACGCGAAAGCGCTTACCGTTTTTTGTAATAAAAGTTTTCTTGAATTTTTGGGCTTGACTAGCCGTTTTTTTTTCCATGGTGAGTCCTACGTTTCATTATATGTATTAAACATACAACCTGCTAATGCATGCCCTCCACAGATATCACACAGTGCGTAAGTAGAACTTAGTTAAACATATAACCTGCTAATGCATGCCCTCCACAGATATCACAGTGGTGCATAAGTAGAACTTAGTTAAACATATAGCCTGCTAATGCGTGCCCTCCACAGATATCACACAGTGTGCAAGTAGAACTTAGTTAAACATACAACCTGCTAATGCATGCCCTCCCATATGAACTTAGTTAAACATATAACCTGCTAATGCATGCCCTCCACAGATATCACAGCAGTGTGTAAGTAGAACTTAGTTAAACATACAACCTGCTAATGCATGCCCTCCACAGATATCACACAGTGCGTAAGTAGAACTTAGTTAAACATATAACCTGCTAATGCATGCCCTCCACAGATATCACAGCAGTGTGTAAGTAGAACTTAGTTAAACATACAACCTGCTAATGCATGCCCTCCACAGATATCACACAGTGAGTAAGTAGAACTTAGTTAAACATACAACCTGCTAATGCATGCCCTCCACAGATATCACACAGTGTGCAAGTAGAACTTAGTTAAACATACAACCTGCTAATGCATACCCTCCACAGATATCACACAGTGCGTAAGTAGAACTTAGTTAAACATATAGCCTGCTAATGCATGCCCTCCACAGATATCACACAGGGCTCATTTTCTCTCCACACACCTGAAAACAGTGATGTGAATAAGCAGCTGCACAGCAGGAGACTGGATCACCTAAGAGAGCACCTGATAAATATACATGCTTCACAATGTACAGCATTTAGTGTTAGTAGTAGACATTCATTTTCAAACAGTATTATCTCTCAGAAATAACTGCCACTTATTGAGTAACTGGCATAGGTTAAAGGTAGCAGTGTGTGACTGATAAGTGTTATGTGTTTTTGACTGCATCCTTTCATATATGTGGACATGTAGCTCAGGAGGTTAAGGCTGTACTCGCATGTTGAAGATGCCTGTGGTTTAAACCCCCTCTTTTGTGTTATCATAATGTTTAAGCTGAGATTTTTGTCTTATTATGCTACCTAAACCACTGGATGTGGGAAATCTGTATGAATGACCTTTTTGGGTGGGTAGATATGAATGTCATCATCAGTCTTTATTCAATATACTTCTTTCCTTTATGCACAAAGAACAAACACCAGATTCTACCAGACTAATACCTGGTCCAGATAAGAAAAATATCCATATATAAACAACAGTTCCAGGTAAGACAAATGACAGTTTCCAGTTCACAGAAGTTCAAACAAGTTTATTTTGACTAAAAACACGTAAGCACTTTCACAGTGATTCCACTGCATCATTACACGTTCAACAAAATACTTACTAGCTCAGGTTAAAATAGGGAAATCAATTAAGATCTAATCGTTAATTAACTAATTAAATTCAATTAAAAATCTTCTATACGTATAAAAACAAAATATACAAATACACATACATATAATAAATATTATTTACAATATCAAGTGAAATATTTTTATTTACAATATCAAGTGAAATATTTTTAGAACTCAAACATTATTTTTTCAAAGGTCTTGCTTTAAGCACTGGCCTCATAGGGACTTTATCATTTAGTCCCATCCCTGAATCTGCTCTAAGTTTTATGATCCACTTAGTCTCATTCACTTCCGTCTAATTTCTTATGTCCCCCAGTCTATCATTAACCTTTGTTCTATCCACTATCATACATTTAAAATTGCGTATACCATTATTGTTCATGACATGTTTCACTTATGCATTAGTAGATGCCTTATGCTGACTTTTGTATAGGTGTTCCCTCATCCTAAATTAAATTTCCTATCCATCTTACCTACTTAAAATGCATAGCATGTCTCACAATATGCTAAATAAACTATGTGTTCCGTCTCAAATGTACCTTCAGCGTTAAACCAAAAAATTATGTTAAAATCAGGATGAGTAAATCTACCAGATGTATCAATATATTTGCAAAAATTACAATTATAGCATGGTTTAGTTACCCGTGAACTTAATCTATGTTCTATAACATCACTATTCTTTGGGTAACACAACATCCTTTTCATATTAATCATATTCTTATATGTAAATGTCAGTCGTGTCCCTACTATCTTCTTGATTTCTGGATCCGCTGCTAATATAGGCCAACATTTCCTGTAAATTTCCAAGACTGGTTTTACATTACTGGCATACATCACCGGCATTCTAACTAAACTACTGAATGATGTCTTGCTCAAACTACGTTGCTGTTGGTTATTTGAGAAATATGGCTTTCCTTTTGTATTCCTAAGGCCTTGAACTTGCATTAATACATTGGATACTTTATCTTTTTTATAACCTCTTTTTAAAAACCTTCTAAAAGCACTAACTCTGTTAAATCCTGCCTGTTTGGCACTTAATCTGGAGATTCTCATACCTTGACCTCTAACAATATTGTCAAAGATATGCTGAGGGTGCATACCTGTTCTATGCAATAATGTGTTTGTATAACAATCCTTTCTGTATATTCCTGTACTAACCCTGCCATCTCTAGATATCATGACCTTAACATCTAGGAAATCCGTAGAATGTTGAGAGTAGTTTATTGTAAATTTCAGAAATGTAGACGTTTGATTCAAATAATTATAACATAATTCTAGATCAGAAAGTGAACCTGTCCAAACCATAAAGAGGTCATCGACAAATCATTGATAGAAACCTATATGTTGTACATAAGGTCCTTTCAGTATGAACTCCTCATCCCATATAGCCATAATAAAGTTGGCATAGCTACTGACACATCCTTTTCTAAGTACACCTGGTTATCAAATATAAAAAACATTATTCTCCAGTACAATTTCTATTAGTGGTGCTACCATCTCTACTTCCCTAGCTCCAAATTCCTCGTACTTACTTAGATACTGTCGTAGCATGGTGATCCCAACATCATTTGGGATCATGGTAAAAAGAGATTGCACATCTAAGGTGACCATATATGAGGTATCAGTTCTACAGTCAGTCTTAAAGAAATCATATAAATCAGTTATACATTGCTTAGAGTCTTTGAGAATAAATGAGTTCTGATCAATTAATGGCCTAAATTTCTTTTCCGGAAATGTAGAAATAGTCTCTGTACACCAGCCCCTCCCTGAGATGATAGTGAATAAGCAGCTGGACAGCAGGAGACTGGATCACCTAAGAGAGCACCTGATGAATATACATGCTTCACAATGTACAGCATTTAGTGTTAGTAGTAGACATTCATTTTCAAACAGTATTATCTCTCAAAAATAACTGCCACTTATTGAGTAACTGGCATAGGTTAAAGGTAGCAGTGTGTGACTGATAAGTGTTATGTGTTTTTGACTGCATCCTTTCATATATGTGGACATGTAGCTCAGGAGGTTAAGGCTGTACTCGCATGTTGAAGATGTCTGTGGTTTAAACCCCCTCTTTTGTGTTATCATAATGTTTAAGCTGAGGTTTTTGTCTTATTATGCTACCTAAACCACTGGATGTGGGAAATCTGTATGAATGACCTTTTTGGGTGGGTAGATATGAGTGTCATCATCAGTCTTTAATCAATATACCTGTTTTCTTTGCATAGCACCTGTGAGTGAAAGGTATATCTGAGCATCATTTGTGTTTTGAAATGTAGGTGTTGATGACAATGGATTCAGGTCCTTGTTTTACCTGTAGTTACTAAAAGTGATATTAACTAGGGAAGTACATTTCAGTTATTGGAATTCATTGTATTTAATTTTTTTCTCTCAACACCATCTTTGCCTCTATTCATTCTATCACATGCATTTGTTTTGCTTATTGTTTTGTTTCTATCCATTTATTTACATCATCACAATTGGCACCCATCCCTCTGGACTGACCTGTCATCCACTTACAGGTGCAGCAGCAGCAACGCCACCATCACCAGACGCACCCAGCCTGCCACTGTTGCCTCCACATCTCCTGCCCTACCTCCCCACCTACTTCAGGTAGCACTGCACTAGATAATTAGACAGTCCTACTGCCAGTAGCAGAAACTGTGGACATGACACAGTTGTCACCCAGTGGCAGTGAGCAGACATTGTGGGGGAGATTATCAATAGGTTGGTGGATGACTTAACTGTCCAAATGGACAACCTCCTCTAGCAACTTGTTGAGTCAAGTTCCTGTCCAGCACTCCCTCCACCATCTGAGACAGGGCTCAGTGATGACAGCAGCCAAGGTGGTAAGGAATCTTCCACTCGTTCAAAGCTGTCAGAGACTACACCTCATCCTATCCCCCATCCTGGTGTTTCCCTGTCTTTTATGTCAACACCCACTGCTGTTGTTTGCGGAATTCTCCCTTCAACATTGTCTTCTCATTGTTTGTCTGATGTCTCTTTCACCATTGTGCTCCCTCTCCCTGATTGTGTTACACCACACCCTGTCAGTCATATATATCTTCCCCTCATATCTAACCTAAGCTTTTTACCTCCCTCTTACATCCCCTTACTTCTTTCTTAAACTTATCTTCTCTGCATGCATGAAAAATGGACATGTTTCACAAAAAAAAAAAAAAAAAAAATCTTTGCCTCATCTTCCCACATCCATCATGCTCATTCCATAGCGACTCACCTTTTATTCTACCCTATACATGTTAACAACAAAGCAGCCTGGCACACTGTCTGGATCCATGGAGCTAGGGTTCTTGGCCTTGGAGTGTGCCCTCTGTACTTTCTCCTAGGGGATCTGGAGCTGAGTAAGCATGCTATTATGTAAGTGAATTTGGTTGGATAAGGATTTTGAATTTGGAGTAAATGTATCCACTGATATGTTGGCTATGTCCTCTGGGAATGACTATGTATTGCTTTTATACATAACCTCAATGCAGTGGTGAGTGCTGCTTCTAAGGTTTCTTATATACTTGAAAAAGGCTGTGTGGTTGTTCTTTACCTAGATGGCAGTTTTTAATTCATACTTATCTTTGGAGGATTTGATTTTGCTTCTAGAATCTTTATAAGTTCATAGTTTCATAGGTAGTTACTAGGCTATGATGCCTAGCCATACAGTTACATGAATTGTTTTGCCCTTATATTTTAAGTATGAATAACTAAGGCATAAGAAGAACATTTCCATATCTACCCTATCCATGAGGGACAAGGGTGCTAACCCAGGGGTGAATCTGAGGTTTCCCAGCCATTCTTCCAGATTGCATTTCAATATTGTAAGAGAAGTACTTTGCTTTATGTGGAAAGGAAGATCATTCCAAACAAGTGGCATTCTCTGTGGTACATATCTATGCATCCAACTTATTCTGCCTATGTTACAAAACAGATTAAGAGCTATTGAGTGAGTGTTTATGCCTCCATTTGACTTGTGAATGTGCAGTAAGTCTGACAGTATAATCTGTTCTGAATCTGTAAGCAGGTATACTGCCCCTTACTAGCCTATATAACACAGAGAAAAGGTCAAGGCTTGGAGATGGTCTGCACATTTGTTAAGATTTAGGCCTTTGATTTTCTTCAGTAGGAAATTATTGTGAACATTCCAATTGTGTAAAATGTTTAAACAGGTGCATACCAAGGGAGCATAAGACTCACTACTCAGTCTAATGAGCATGGAATACAGTGAAATGATCACATCCCTGGACATGGACACCATAACCTTATCAATAAGCTGTGCAATGTTAAAGCACTGTCTTTTAATGATGAATACATGGTGACTGCAGGACAGTTTGTTGTCTACATAGGTTCTCAGGTCCCTAATTATGGGATCAGTTTTCAATGATGTGTTGTCAATGTGGTAGTCACAAGGTAATTCTTTTTGGCTGATGGATACAATTATATATTTATTGGCATTCAGTTTTAGCCTATAGTTTTGGCATCAACTGTTGGACTGAGAAAGGCCTTCTTGGAGGATCTTAGTGTACCCTGGGAAGTTTATAATGGCACTGAGTTTACAGTTATCTGCAAACTTGGTCAGCCATACACTCTTAACAGTAGCTTTGGCCTCCTAGAAGTAAATGCCAAAGAGGAGTGGCCCAAGGACTGAATCCTGGAGTGCACAACTAGTTACATGTCTTCTAGAGAAGATAGAGCAATCCACCTTAATTTCTTGGGTTCTATTTATAAGCAGATTTGCTAGCCAATGAGTTGCCTAGGGACTGACATTTATCTTGGATTGCTTATCCACAATACTTGAGTGTGGGATGGTACTGAATGCCTTTGCAAGGTCTAGATATATATATATATATATATATATATATATATATATATATATATATATATATATATATATATAAGTTCTGTACTGATTTATTCTTATCCATTGATCTGCTCAAAGAAGTGAACTAGGTGAAGTAAGCAAGATTTTCCCCTACCAAAGCTGAAATGGCTTAGGCTGAAATTTTAAAGGTTACCCATGCCCTTTTTATTAATTCCATAATGATCCTTTTGATACCCTTACAGATGAGCCTGGTTAGACATATGGGTGTTTAATTTCCTGGATCTACTGACATCCCACCTTTCTACAAGGGAATAACAGTTTCTGTTAAACATTCATCAGGCACAAAGCCTGTTTGGAGGCAGCCATTGAATAGCCTCTGACAGGTTATGTTTCAGGCTGTCCAGTATATTATTTAGCCCCATTAAATTAGTGTTCCTGGCCTTGGATAGTCCATTTAGGACTTGCTCATGAGAGATTTGATGGCGGTATAAATGCAGGTATGAGATTTGAGAATGTAGTAAGTGAGGGGGGGGTGAAGTTAGAGCTACATTTATCTACAAGAAGACTGGCTATGTCCTCTGGGTCTGAGTATATGATATCATTTACTATTAGCTCTGCACAGTGCTGGGCATCGTTTCTAAAGTTTTTCTTGTTTTTTTTTCTTTTCAGGTTAATTTTTAGAGGTTGGGGTATATTGTTTATTTTTATGGAAAATAAGTTTCTTCCTTTTATTGTATAGTTTGTTTGTCCTAGGGTTCTGGCATAGGAGTTTGTTCCTAAAGTCTGCATTGTATTTGCATCTGATGGGAACCAATACCTTACTGCAAATATATGGTTGACCATATAAGTTGTCCATGAATGTAGCAGTGTGTGATACTGAGTTACCAAAGGGAGGATGTGATTAACTTTAATCAGGTCAGGACCAAGCTGCAATAGATTAGCCTTAGAATAATCTCTAAGGACAGAAGAGTTTGATGGTAGATAAGGTTTCACCCTCATAGTGAAGATCACCTCATAGTGACTATAAATACTCAGTAGCTGGATTTGATCAGTGATGGGGCAATTGCAGATGTAGAGCATAGTCAGTTTATATCTGTGAGGACTACATCCAATATTTTTTAACCTCTATTCGGGACATGAACTAGTTGGTTTAAGGAGCTAACATTTTTAAAAACAAGTAAACATATTGCATATTTATTCATGGTGATGTAGTTTCCCAATTAATAGAAAGATAGTTTAAATTCTTAAAGAGAATATTATTTTGTTCAGTTTTATTTGTTTAAATATACCTTACGGGCTACAAGTAACATAGAGGGATTCTATTGTTGGCTATGTTATGCTATGGTTTGTATTTTCATTGATGGCTAGTAGATCATGGAGTAACCTGAGGTCATTGTCTTGTCTTATACATCTTGATGGGATTGTATGGGCATGGCAACAGCAGTAGTCATTTTTGTGGTTAGAATGAGTGGCAGGCAGTGAAACCCAACACTGAGGGGGGGGGGGGGGCTATCTCTGCATCAAAGCCACGTTTCACCAATGATGCAGCTATCTATAGTTCAAGGCTTAGGAAAGTTTGTAAGGAGTGCAACTTCTTATTTAGGCTTCTAGCATTAGCAGTGAGCAACAATGCTTTTTTAAAACCTTGATTTTGTATAACTATGTTAACATTTTGAGGAGACTAACCTTGGCTAAAAAAAGGGACTTTGGGAGAGGAAAAATCTTTTGACAATATAATAAAGTCATGAGGAGAGAGCAGGCTATCCTTAGTGAAGCAGGTAGGGGTTCATCCCAAGGTGACATCTCTCTCTCTATTTTATATATATATATATATATATATATATATATATATATATATATATATATATATAGGGTCTATATTAGATGCTCGACCGCTTAAATTTTCGAATCTCTAAAGGTCAACCGTTAGAGATCGAACAGTTAAGCAATCGAAATTTTAGGAGGGCAAGCCCCCCTGCATCCCCCACACCCCCCAATTCAATATACCAGCTCCATGATTGCGCTACAATGTAGGGAATGGGAAATTTCCCATTTCCATACTGTAGTTCACTGAAGTGCGATCTCAGAGTTGGTATATTTAAGTAGCGGGGGCTGTGGGGGGTGCAGAGGGGCTTCCCCCCCCTGCCTAAACCCTTTCTACATGTTTGCTTTTTTTTTTTAAACTTTTTTACTATTTCAAACGTTTAAGTGTTCGATCTGTAAAGGTCGACCTTTACAGATTCGAACATTTAAGCGTTCGTTCTAGTAATATAGACCATATATATATATATATATATATATATATATGTCCCAGTCAGTTGATCAAGTTTTGAGATCATATGATGGAGTTTTGCAAAACTTTTAGCTTTTGAATGGAGATTGTGGTACACAGAGAATCAGGAAATGTATCCTTTTCTCATAGTACTGCGATCTCAGAGTTGGTATATATAATTTGCAGGGGGTGTGGAGGGCACAGCTGCAAAAACATAGAAAAGGTAGATTTTTGTGTTTTTTTTTTTTATGTTCTCTTCGATAATTTTTTGAGTTTCCAAAAATTCGATCATCTGATATAGACCCATATATATCTACATATCTCTCTCTAGCTCTCTCGCTCTATATATGTGTGTGTATATATATATATATATATATATATATATATATATATATATATCTATATATATATATATATATATATATATATATATATATATATATATATATATATATATATATATATATATAAAATCATCTCCTGATCCATCATAATCAAGCAAAATTGTTTTTATAGGGGGCAGCCTGCTACCCCTTTCTATATATCAACTCCAAGATTACGCAACTGTGCAGAAAGGGAACTCACCCTTGCCTTACTTGTTTTGCAACCACACATAGCAGCAACAAAAGCAGTAGTAGTAAAAGTATCCTAAACACAAACAAAAATTGCAGAGCACATAAACATCCCCACAATCACAAAACAGTATCACATATTCAAACCTCTATTATAAAACTTAACCTAAAACAGAAAAATCAGCCAGTGAAACAAGACTGTTCCTCTAATTTTGTTCAACTAAAACAGCAAATTGATAGACTAGCAATTACCCATATGCATATAGATATATACTGTACATATATAGCTTTATGTTACTTAATCAGAGAGCACTTAATTTGAAAGCCATTCAGCAGTACAAAATACACTGAAAAATGGAATGTCAAATGTAGGTGTTCTTCAAAAGAAAATATCAATTTAAACTATTTTTTGTAGGGGGGGGGGGCAAGCCCCATTGCACCCCTCACACCTATTCTAATTTAACTATACCAGCTGTGCAATTGCACAATAATGGAAAAAAGACAAAATTCCCCTTTTTGTCTTTAAAAGGTCTCAGACAAAGAAATGGAGCTCCACTGAATTACTTCAACATGGATAACATTTTGTCATACATTTAAGCAAAGTGCACTTCAACCAAGTGGGTAGAACCCATAGATAGATAGACAGATAAATAGACAAACAGATAGATAGATACATAGACAGATAAATCTAAATATATAATAACATACACACATACATATTATACATGGTCAGCTATCCCACAACTCCCACACCTTGATGTAACTGATTATTGAACTCCTAATTCAGTGAATGCCTAGGAATGGGAGATTGATGAACTGCCCCACCCCCACAGGACCTCTTGCCAAGTTTCTCTGGGTTAGAAGTTGAGCAGCTGGCTTTTGTCAAGCTTGACAAAAGTGTGTGTGTGTGTGTGTGTGTGTGTGTGTGTGTGTGTGTGTGTGTGTGTGCTAATGCATGCCCTCCACGGATATCACACAGTGTGCAAGTAGAACTTAGTTAAACATACAACTTGCTAATGCATGCCCTCCACAGATTTCACACAGTGCGTAAGTAGAACTTAGTTAAACATATAACCTGCTAATGCATTCCCTCCACAGATATCACAGCAGTGCGTAAGTAGAACTTAGTTAAACATACAACCTGCTAATGCATGCCCTGCACAGATATCACACAGTGCGTAAGTAGAACTTAGTTAAACATACAACCTGCTAATGCGTGCTCTCCACAGATATCACACAGTGCGTAAGTAGAACTTAGTTAAACATACAACCTGCTAATGCGTGCCCTCCACAGATATCACACAGTGCGTCAGTAGAACTTAGTTAAACATACAACCTGCTAATGCATGCCCTCCAAAGATATCACACAATGCGTAAGTAGAACTTAGTTAAACATATAGCTTGCTAATGCATGCCCTCCACAGATATCACACAGTGCGTAAGTAAAACTTAGTTAAACATATAGCTTGCTAATGCATGCCCTCCACAGATATCACACAGTGCGTAAGTAGAACTTAGTTAAACATACAACCTGCTAATGCATGCCCTCCACAGATATCACACAGTGCGTAAGTAGAACTTAGTTAAACATATAACCTGCTAATGCATGCCCTCCACAGATATCACAGCGGTGCGTAAGTAGAACTTAGTTAAACATATAGCCTGCTAATGCGTGCCCTCCACAGATATCACACAGTGTGCAAGTAGAACTTAGTTAAACATACAACCTGCTAATGCATGCCCTCCACAGATATCACACAGTGCGTAAGTAGAACTTAGTTAAACATACAACCTGCTAATGCATGCCCTCCACAGATATCACACAGTGCGTAAGTAGAACTTAGTTAAACATATAACCTGCTAATGCATGCCCTCCACAGATATCACAGCGGTGCGTAAGTAGAACTTAGTTAAACATATAGCCTGCTAATGCGTGCCCTCCACAGATATCACACAGTGTGCAAGTAGAACTTAGTTAAACATACAACCTGCTAATGCATGCCCTCCACAGATATCACACAGTGCGTAAGTAGAACTTAGTTAAACATATAACCTGCTAATGCATGCCCTCCACAGATATCACAGCAGTGCGTAAGTAGAACTTAGTTAAACATACAACCTGCTAATGCATGCCCTGCACAGATATCACACAGTGCGTAAGTAGAACTTAGTTAAACATACAACCTGCTAATGCGTGCCCTCCACAGATATCACACAGTGAGTAAGTAGAACTTAGTTAAACATATAACCTGCTAATGCATGCCCTCCACAGATATCACACAGTGCGTAAGTAGAACGTAGTTAAACATACAACCTGCTAAAGCATGCACTCCACAGATATCACACAGTGTGCAAGTAGAACTTAGTTAAACATACAACCTGCTAATGCATGCCCTCCACAGATATCACACAGTGCATAAGTAGAACTTAGTTAAACATATAGCTTGCTAATGCATGCCCTCCACAGATATCACACAGTGCGTAAGTAGAACTTAGTTAAACATATAACCTGCTAATGCATGCCCTCCACAGATATCACACAGTGCGTAAGTAGAACTTAGTTAAACATGTAGCCTGCTAATGCATGCCCTCCACAGATATCACACAGGGCTCATTTTCTCTCCACACACCTGAAAACAGTGATGTGAATAAGCAGCTGCACAGCAGGAGACTGGATCACCTAAGAGAGCACCTGATGAATATACATGCTTCACAATGTACAGCATTTAGTTTTAGTAGTAGACATTCGTTTTCAAACAGTATTACCTCTCAAAAATAGCTGACACTTATTGAGTAACTGGCATAGGTTAAAGGTAGCAGTGTGTGACTGATAAGTGTTATTATGTGTTTTTGAGTGCATCCTTTCATATACGTGGACATGTAGCTCAGGAGGTTAAGGCTGTACTTGCACGTTGAAGATGCCTGTGGTTTAAACCCCCTCTTTTGTGTTATCATAATGTTTAAGCTGAGGTTTTTGTCTCATTATGCTACCTAAAGCACTGGATGTGAGAAATCTGTATGAATGACATTTTTGGGTGGGTAGATATGAGTGTCATCATCAGTCTTTATTCAATATACTTCTTTCCTTTATGCACAAAGAACAACACCAGATTCTACCAGACTAATACCTGGTCCAGATAAGAAAAATATCCATATATAAACAACAGTTCCAGGTAAGACAAATGACAGTTTCCAGTTCACAGAAGTTCAAACAAGTTTATTTTGACTAAAAACACGTAAGCACTTTCACAGTGATTCCACTGCATCATTACACGTTCAACAAAACACTTACTAGCTCAGGTTAAAATAGGGAAATCAATTAAGATCTAATTGTTAATTAACTAATTAAATTCAATTAAAAATCTTCTATACGTATAAAAACAAAATATACAAATACACATACATATAATAAATATTATTTACAATATCAAGTGAAATATTTTTATTTACAATATCAAGTGAAATATTTTTAGAACTCAAACATTATTTTTTCAAAGGCCTTGCTTTAAGCATTGGCCTCATAGGGACTTTATCATTTAGTCCCATCCCTGAATCTGCTCTAAGTTTTATGATCCACTTAGTCTCATTCACTTCCGTCTAATTTCTTATGTCCCCCAGTCTATCATTAACCTTTGTTCTATCCACTATCATACATTTAAAATTGCGTATACCATTATTGTTCATGACATGTTTCACTTATGCATTAGTAGATGCCTTATGCTGACTATTGTATAGGTGCTCCCTCATCCTAAATTTAAATTCCCTATCCATCTTACCTATTTAAAATGCATAGCATGTCTCACAATATGCTAAATAAACTATGTGTTCCGTCTCACATGTACCTTCAGCGTTAAACCAAAAAATTCTGTTAAAATCAGGATGAGTAAATCTACCAGATGTATTAATATATTTGCAAAAATTACAATTATAGCATGGTTTAGTTACCCGTCAACTTAATCTATGTTCATTAACATCACTATTCTTTGGGTAACACAACATCCTTTTCATATTAATCATATTCTTATATGTAAATGTCAGTCGTGTCCCTACTATCTTCTTGATTTCTGGATCTGCTGCTAATATAGGCCAACATTTCCTGTAAATTTCCAAGACTGGTTTTACATTATTGGCATACATCACCGGCATTCTAACTAAATTATTGAATGATGTCTTGCTCAAACTACGTTGCTGTTGGTTATTTGAGAAATATGGCTTTCCTTTTGTATTCCTAAGGCCTTGAACTTGCATTAATACATTGGATACTTTATCTTTTTTATAACCTCTTTTTAAAAACCTTCTAAAAGCACTAACTCTGTTAAATCCTGCCTGTTTGGCACTTAATCTGGATTTTCTCATACCTTGACCTCTAACAATATTGTCAAAGATATGCTGAGGGTGCATACCTGTTCTATGCAATAATGTGTTTGTATAACAATCCTTTCTGTATATTCCTGTACTAACCCTGCCATCTCTAGATATCGTGACCTTAACATCTAGGAAATCCGTAGAATGTTGAGAGTAGTTTATTGTAAATTTCAGAAATGTAGACGTTTGATTCAAATAATTATAACATAATTCTAGATCAGAAAGAGAACCTGTCCAAACCATAAAGAGGTCATCAACAAACCATTGATAGAAACCTATATGTTGTACATAAGGTCCTTTCAGTATGAACTCCTCATCCCATATAGCCATAATAATGTTGGCATAGCTATTGGCACATCCTTTTCTAAGTACACCTGGTTATCAAATATAAAAAACTTTATTCTCCAGTACAATTTCTATTAGTGGTGCTACCATCTCTACTTCCTTAGCTCCAAATTCCTCGTACTTACTTAGATACTGTCCTAGCATGGTGATCCCAACATCATTTGGGATCATGGTAAAAAGAGATTGCACATCTAAGGTGACCATATATGAGGTATCAGTTCTACAGTCAGTCTTAAAGAAATCATATAAATCAGTTATACATTGCTTAGAGTCTTTGAGAATAAATGAGTTCTGATCAATTAATGGCCTAAATTTCTTTTCCAGAAATGTAGAAATAGTCTCTGTACACCAGCCCTTCCCTGAGATGATAGTGAATAAGCAGCTGGACAGCAGGAGACTGGATCATCTAAGAGAGCACCTGATGAATATACATGCTTCACAATGTACAGCATTTAGTGTTAGTAGTAGACATTCATTTTCAAACAGCATTATCTCTCAGAAATAACTGCCACTTATTGAGTAACTGGCATAGGTTAAAAGTAGCAGTGTGTGACTGATAAGTATTATGTGTTTTTGACTGCATCCTTTCATATACGTGGACATGTAGCTCAGGAGGTTAAGGCTGTACTCGCATGTTGAAGATGACTGTGGTTTAAACCCCCTCTTTTGTGTTATCATAATGTTTAAGCTGAGGTTTTTGTCTTATTATGCTACCTAAAGCACTGGATGTGGGAAATCTGTATGAATGACCTTTTTGGGTGGGTAGATATGAGTGTCATCATCAGTCTTTAATGAATATACCTGTTTTCTTTGCATAGCACCTGTGAGTGAAAGGTATATCTGAGCATCATTTGTGTTTTGAAATGTAGGTGTTGATGACAATGGATTCAGGTCCTTGTTTTACCTGCAGTTACTAAAAGTGACATTAACTAGGGGAAGTACATTTCAGTTATAGGAATTCATTGTATTTAATTTTTTTCCTCTCAACACCATCTTTGCCTCTATTCATTCTATCACATGCATTTGTTTTGCTTATTGTTTTGTTTCTATCTATTTATTTACATCATCACAATTGGCACCCATCCCTCTGGACTGACCTGTCATCCACTTACAGGTGCAGCAGCAGCAACGCCACCATCACCAGACGCACCCAGCCTGCCACTGTTGCCTCCACATCTCCTGCCCTACCTCCCCACCTACTTCAGGTAGCACTGCACTAGATAATTAGACAGTCCTACTGCCAGTAGCAGAAACAGTGGGCGTGACACAGTTGTCACCCAGTGGCAGTGAGCAGACATTGTGGGGGAGATTATCAATAGGTTGGTGGATGACTTAACTGTCCAAATGGACAACCTCCTCTAGCAACTTGTTGAGTCAAGTTCCTGTCCAGCACTCCCTCCACCATCTGAGACAGGGCTCAGTGATGACAGCAGCCAAGGTGGTAAGTAATCTTCCACTCGGTCAAAGCTGTCAGAGACTACACCTCATCCTATCCCCCATCCTGGTGTTTCCCTGTCTTTTATGTCAACACCCACTGCTGTTGTTTGCGGAATTCTCCCTTCAACAATGTCTTCTCATTGTTTGTCTGATGTCTCTTTCACCATTGTGCTCCCTCTCCCTGATTGTGTTACACCACACCCTGTCAGTCATATATATCTTCCCCTCATATCTAACCTAAGCTTCTTACCTCCCTCTTACATCCCCTTACTTCTTTCTTAAACTTATCTTCTCTGCATGCATGAAAAATGGACATGTTTCACAAAAAAAAAAAAAATCTTTGCCTCATCTTCCCACATCCATCATGCTCATTCCATAGCGACTCACCTTTTATTCTACCCTATACATGTTAACAACAAAGCAGCCTGGCACACTGTCTGGATCCATGGAGCTAGGGTTCTTGGCCTTGGAGTGTGCCCTCTGTACTTTCTCCTAGGGGATCTGGAGCTGAGTAAGCATGCTATTATGTAAGTGAATTTGGTGAGATAAGGATTTTGAATTTGGAGTAAATTTATCCACTGATATGTTGGCTATGTCCTCTGGGAATGACTATGTATTGCTTTTATACATAACCTCAATGCAGTGGTGAGTGCTGCTTCTAAGGTTTCTGATATACTTGAAAAAGGCTGTGTGGTTGTTCTTTACCTAGGTGGCAGTTTTTAATTCATACTTATCTTTGGAGGATTTGATTTTGCTTCTAGAATCTTTATAAGTTCATAGTTTCATAGGTAGTTACTAGGCTATGATGCCTAGCCATACAGTTACATGAATTGTTTTGCCCTTATATTTTAAGTATGAATAACTAAGGCATAAGAAGAACATTTCCATATCTACCCTATCCATGAGGGACAAGGGTGCTAACCCAGGGGTGAATCTGAGGTTTCCCAGCCATTCTTCCAGATTGCATTTCAATATTGTAAGAGAAGTACTTTGCTTTATGTGGAAAGGAAGATCATTCCAAACAAGTGGCATTCTCTGTGGTACATATCTATGCGTCCAACTTATTCTGCCTATGTTACAAAACAGATTAAGAGCTATTGAGTGAGTGTTTATGCCTCCATTTGACTTGTGAATGTGCAGTAAGTCTGACAGTATAATCTGTTCTGAATCTGTAAGCAGGTATACTGCCCCTTACTAGCCTATATAACACAGAGAAAAAGGTCAAGGCTTGGAGATGGTCTGCACATTTGTTAAGATTTAGGCCTTTGATTTTCTTCGTAGGAAATTATTGTGAACATTCCAATTGTGTAAAATGTTTAAACAGGTGCATACCGAAGGGAGCATAAGACTCACTACTCAGTCTAATGAGCATGGAATACAGTGAAATGATCACATCCCTGGACATGGACACCATAACCTTATCAATAAGCTGTGCAATGTTAAAGCACTGTCTTTTAATGATGAATACATGGTGACTGCAGGACAGTTTGTTGTCTACATAGGTTCTCAGGTCCCTAATTATGGGATCAGTTTTCAATGATGTGTTGTCAATGTGGTAGTCACAAGGTAATTCTTTTTGGCTGATGGATACAATTATATATTTATTGGCATTCAGTTTTAGCCTATAGTTTTGGCATCAACTGTTGGACTGAGAAAGGCCTTCTTGGAGGATCTTAGTGTACCCTGGGAAGTTTATAATGGCACTGAGTTTACAGTTATCTGCAAACTTGGTCAGCCATACACTCTTAACAGTAGCTTTGGCCTCCTAGAAGTAAATGCCAAAGAGGAGTGGCCCAAGGACTGGATCCTGGAGTGCACAACTAGTTACATGTCTTCTAGAGAAGATAGAGCAATCCACCTTAATTTCTTGGGTTCTATTTATAAGCAGATTTGCTAGCCAATGAGTTGCCTAGGGACTGACATTTATCTTGGATTGCTTATCCACAATACTTGAGTGTGGGATGGTACTGAATGCCTTTGCAAGGTCTAGATATATATATATATATATATATATATATATATATATATATATATATATATATATATATATAGATATAAGTTCTGTACTGATATATTCTTATCCATTGATCTGCTCAAAGAAGTGAA
The DNA here is from genome assembly GCF_019279795.1 of Protopterus annectens. Lineage (NCBI taxonomy): Eukaryota > Metazoa > Chordata > Ceratodontiformes > Protopteridae > Protopterus > Protopterus annectens. The sequence goes on from NC_056751.1 coordinate 686,412,683, forward strand.
CTAGGTGAAGTAAGCAAGATTTTCCCCTACCAAAGCTGAAATGGCTTAGGCTGAAATTTTAAAGGTTACCCATGCCCTTTTTATTAATTCCATAATGATCCTTTTGATACCCTTACAGATGAGCCTGGTTAGACATATGGGTGTTTAATTTCCTGGATCTATTGACATCCCACCTTTCTACAAGGGAATAATAGTTTCTGTTAAACATTCATCAGGCACAAAGCCTGTTTGGAGGCAGCCATTGAATAGCCTCTGACAGGTTATGTTTCAGGCTGTCCAGTATATTATTTAGCCCCATTAAATTAGTGTTCCTGGCCTTGGATAGTCCATTTAGGACTTGCTCATGAGAGATTTGATGGCGGTATAAATGCAGGTATGAGATTTGAGAATGTAGTAAGTGAGGGGGGGTGAAGTTAGAGCTACATTTATCTACAAGAAGACTGGCTATGTCCTCTGGGTCTGAGTATATGATATCATTTACTATTAGCTCTGCACAGTGCTGGGCATCGTTTCTAAAGTTTTTCTTGTTTTTTTTTCTTTTCAGGTTAATTTTTAGAGGTTGGGGTATATTGTTTATTTTTATGGAAAATAAGTTTCTTCCTTTTATTGTATAGTTTGTTTGTCCTAGGGTTCTGGCATAGGAGTTTGTTCCTAAAGTCTGCATTGTATTTGCATCTGATGGGAACCAATACCTTACTGCAAATATATGGTTGACCATATAAGTTGTCCATGAACGTAGCAGTGTGTGATACTGAGTTACCAAAGGGAGGATGTGATTAACTTTAATCAGGTCAGGACCAAGCTGCAATAGATTAGCCTTAGAATAATCTCTAAGGACAGAAGAGTTTGATGGTAGATAAGGTTTCACCCTCATAGTGAAGATCACCTCATAGTGACTATAAATACTCAGTAGCTGGATTTGATCAGTGATGGGGCAATTGCAGATGTAGAGCATAGTCAGTTTATATCTGTGAGGACTACATCCAATATTTTTTAACCTCTAGTCGGGACATGAACTAGTTGGTTTAAGGAGCTAACATTTTTAAAAACAAGTAAACATATTGCATATTTATTCACGGTGATGTAGTTTCCCAATTAATAGAAAGATAGTTTAAATTCTTAAAGAGAATATTATTTTGTTCAGTTTTATTTGTTTAAATATACCTTACGGGCTACAAGTAACATAGAGGGATTCTATTGTTGGCTATGTTATGCTATGGTTTGTATTTTCATTGATGGCTAGTAGATCATGGAGTAACCTGAGGTCATTGTCTTGTCTTATACATCTTGATGGGATTGTATGGGCATGGCAACAGCAGTAGTCATTTTTGTGGTTAGAATGAGTGGCAGGCAGTGAAACCCAACACTGAGGGGGGGGGGGGGGCTATCTCTGCATCAAAGCCACGTTTCACCAACGATGCAGCTATCTATAGTTCAAGGCTTAGGAAAGTTTGTAAGGAGTGCAACTTCTTATTTAGGCTTCTAGCATTAGCAGTGAGCAACAATGCTTTTTTAAAACCTTGATTTTGTATAACTATGTTAACATTTTGAGGAGACTAACCTTGGCTAAAAAAAGGGACTTTGGGAGAGGAAACATCTTTTGACAATATAATAAAGTCATGAGGAGAGAGCAGGCTATCCTTAGTGAAGCAGGTAGGGGTTCATCCCAAGGTGACATCTCTCTCTCTATTTTTATATATATATATATATATATATATATATATATATATATATATATATATAGGGTCTATATTAGATGCTCGACCGCTTAAATTTTCGAATCTCTAAAGGTCAACCGTTAGAGATCGAACAGTTAAGCAATCGAAATTTTAGGAGGGCAAGCCCCCCTGCATCCCCCACACCCCCCAATTCAATATACCAGCTCCATGATTGCGCTACAATGTAGGGAATGGGAAATTTCCCATTTCCATACTGTAGTTCACTGAAGTGCGATCTCAGAGTTGGTATATTTAAGTAGCGGGGGCTGTGGGGGGTGCAGAGGGGCTTCCCCCCCCTGCCTAAACCCTTTCTACATGTTTGCTTTTTTTTTTTAAACTTTTTTACTATTTCAAACGTTTAAGTGTTCGATCTGTAAAGGTCGACCTTTACAGATTCGAACATTTAAGCGTTCGTTCTAGTAATATAGACCATATATATATATATATATATATATATATATATATATATATATATATATATGTCCCAGTCAGTTGATCAAGTTTTGAGATCATATGATGGAGTTTTGCAAAACTTTTAGCTTTTGAATGGAGATTGTGGTACACAGAGAATCAGGAAATGTATCCTTTTCTCATAGTACTGCGATCTCAGAGTTGGTATATATAATTTGCAGGGGGTGTGGAGGGCACAGCTGCAAAAGCATAGAAAAGGTAGATTTTTGTGGTTTTTTTTTTTATGTTCTCTTCGATAATTTTTTGAGTTTCCAAAAATTCGATCATCTGATATAGACCCATATATATCTACATATCTCTCTCTAGCTCTCTCGCTCTATATATGTGTGTGTATATATATATATATATATATACATATATATATATATATATATATATATCTATATATATATATATATATATATATATTTATATATATATATATATATATATATATATATATAAAAATCATCTCCTGATCCATCATAATCAAGCAAAAATTGTTTTTATAGGGGGGCAGCCTGCTACCCCCCTTTCTATATATCAACTCCAAGATTACGCAACTGTGCAGAAAGGGGAACTCACCCTTGCCTTACTTGTTTTGCAACCACACATAGCAGCAACAAAAGCAGTAGTAGTAAAAGTATCCTAAACACAAACAAAAATTGCAGAGCACATAAACATCCCCACAATCACAAAACAGTATCACATATTCAAACCTCTATTATAAAACTTAACCTAAAACAGAAAAATCAGCCAGTGAAACAAGACTGTTCCTCTAATTTTGTTCAACTAAAACAGCAAATTGATAGACTAGCAATTACCCATATGCATATAGATATATACTGTACATATATAGCTTTATGTTACTTAATCAGAGAGCACTTAATTTGAAAGCCATTCAGCAGTACAAAATACACTGAAAAATGGAATGTCAAATGTAGGTGTTCTTCAAAAGAAAATATCAATTTAAACTATTTTTTGTAGGGGGGGGGGCAAGCCCCATTGCACCCCTCACACCTATTCTAATTTAACTATACCAGCTGTGCAATTGCACAATAATGGAAAAAAGACAAAATTCCCCTTTTTGTCTTTAAAAGGTCTCAGACAAAGAAATGGAGCTCCACTGAATTACTTCAACATGGATAACATTTTGTCATACATTTAAGCAAAGTGCACTTTGACCAAGTGGGTAGAACCCATAGATAGATAGACAGATAAATAGACAAACAGATAGATAGATACATAGACAGATAAATCTAAATATATAATAACATACACACATACATATTATACATGGTCAGCTATCCCACAACTCCCACACCTTGATGTAACTGATTATTGAACTCCTAATTCAGTGAATGCCTAGGAATGGGAGATTGATGAACTGCCCCACCCCCACAGGACCTCTTGCCAAGTTTCTCTGGGTTAGAAGTTGAGCAGCTGGCTTTTGTCAAGCTTGACAAAAGTGTGTGTGTGTGTGTGTGTGTGTGTGTGTGTGTGTGTGTGTGTGTGTGTGTGTGTGTGTGTGTGTGTGTGTGTGTGTGTGTATGTATGTATATATATATATATATATATATATATATATATATACACACACACACATGTGCATGTATATATAAATATGTAGTTTGCATGTTCTCCTAGTGGCTCAGTGGTGGCTCCTCCCACCTCCCAAAAAGCACTCTGAGTGTTTCCACCTAAAACTCACCCATGAAACGAGTTGTGGTAAGCTGCAAGACTCTACATTGTGCGCTCTTGGGCAAGGGTTGTATAAACCAACCACTTTGGGCATCATCTGTGGTGCACAGTATCATCAAGATAGGAGAACACAGATTACACATTGCACACTGTGTCAGGGCTATCCACTAATGGTGTAAAATACTTCTCTAGATGATTTGGTCATATTTACTATTGCTATCAAGTGGGCATGGGTATTTGCCAGTGATAAGTTGGTAGAGAACCTGTCCTACACCAGCCTACACCAGGGACCCATGGTAAAGGTGGGAGGGGTATATTTACCCCTAATGATGCAGTGTATGCCCACCATAAAGCACAGTAGCCTTGGGTCAATAATCTCCTGGCAGACCTGTGTCTGGTTGCCCAGCATGGATTACCTAGGACAGCTCTGCTGAGAGAAAGCTGGACATAAAAGCAATTAACTTGACAAACATAAACTAAAAACTGCTGCACTCAATGTTGGTTCACTAACAGAATGTAACTTGGAAATGTATGACATGACAGTAAGCTGGAGGCTAGACATCCTATGTATCCAGGAGGCAGGATAGATGGGCAGTGCAGAAAAAGCCAGTTGGCATTATATCCACAGCCTACTACTCAGGAGAAGGACAAACTAGAAGTGGTGTGGGAACTGTGATCAGGACAAGGGTTCAGAAAACAGTGAAGGATGTCATCAGAATTACTGATAGACTTACAACAATCAGACTCCCGCCTAATGATAGGGCAATAGACATAATCTCAAACTATGTCTCACAGCAGGGTCTGTGATAGTGAGGAAAAGAGTTCATTGAGACAGTAGTTGCAGGACCTATTAGATAAAACAGGGCAACATGAATGAATTGTTGTTGATAATGGGTGACCTGAATGTACATAGGACAGACGGAAAAGGATATTTGGACCACTTTGGTCCACATGAGTGAGGCAATAGGAATAAAGAAGGGAAGACCATTCTAGTCTTTTGCAAAGCAAATGGCTTGATAGTGGAAAACATGATTCAATTAGAGAAGCAGACACAAGATCATATACAAGACTGGTCAACATGCAACTGAGGTAGACTTCCTCCTAATAAGGAAAGGGCACTGAGGTAGAATCAGTGGTTACAAAGTCATCGTCAGTGAAATAGTCAACCCACAGCATAAACCTCTGGTTGGCACAATCAGCTTCAAGCAGTAGTCAAAGGAAGTCACTGTGGCCAACAAGACCAGGCTGAAGAGCTGGAAGTTGACTGGAGAGAAAGCACAAGAGTTCAAGGAAACATTCTTGGCTCTACCACCTCAAGATGAAGGGGAAATAGATGGGGTTGAAGAAGACGAAGGAGAAGAACATTGGTGCCACAAAACAGCATGTGTGAGGACTATAGAACATATATGCAGCTGAGACATTCATGGAAATAAGGTCCATAAGGAAAGCTGGTAGTGGAATGCAGAAGTCAAGGATGTCATGAAAAGAAAGAAAGAATGCAGGAAAAATTGGGACCCAGAAAAGACAGGCCAGTATTAGAAGGAATACTGGTTTGCTAGGAGTGGAGTTGCAATAGTGAAAAAAAAAAAAAGGCATCAGAGGCACTCTGTCAGCTTTTGAAAACGTAATCAGTAGATAGCACAAAGAAACTATATCAGGTTTCAAGGGAAAGACAAAAAGATAAAGAAGATAGACAGACACCCTTTATAAGGATGCCAGCATCAACCTGCTCATCAGTCCACAGGACACCAAAGGCAAATGGAAGGAGTACTTTCTGCAGATTCTCAAGGAAGAAAACCCCACAGAAGCTGTACTACCCCAGACACAGCCTACGATGAGAGAAAAGGAAGAGCCCACCACAGAAGAAGTAAAAACAGCACTAAGGAAAACAAAGTCAGGGAAAGCAGCAGACTCAGATGTGGTTACAGCAGATATGATAAATATGTTGGGTGAGATAGGGGAAAATGCCTCCTGATGGTACTCAAGTATGGAAGGAAATACATATCCCTGATGACTGGAGAATAAGCATATTACTGTCAGTGTTCAAGGAAAATGGGACATTCACAACAGTGGACAGCACAGAGGTATCAAATTCCTATCACACTGCATGAAAGTTCTGGAGAGGGTGATTGAAAAAAAATATGCAGAACAGTAGATTGTAAGATGGTAGATGAGCAGTTCAGATTCAGATCAGGATGCAGCACAGCTCACCTGACATTTGCAGTGAGACAGATACTTGAGAAGAAGCTAGAGATGAGGAAAGAGTCCAACTGGGCATTTTTTACACTTGGAGAAAGCGTATGACATGGCCCCAAGAAATCTTCTTTGGACAGTCCTGTGGTGGTTCAAAGTCTAGAATTACTGCAGGCTATGTGCATCAGGGTTCAGCTATGATCCCGCTGCTGTTTATACAGTTGATGGACTATAATAATAAACAGGTCAAAGGGCACAGATCAACAAAATTTTGTATGCAGATGATGTAATATTACAGGCAATCTCTGAGCAACACATTTAGCAAAGGAGATGGGAATGTAATGCAAAACTGAAGGCACATGGGATGAATCTGAGAACAGGTAAGACAATTGTAAAGGCAGCAAATAGGGAAAACCATAAGAATCTGAATATTGAAATAAAAGAGACAATGGTGAAACAGGTTAACAGCTTCAAATATGTGTGAGGGGTGGTTGAGAAGAAGGGAAGTCCAAATGAGGAGGTCAAAGCTAGACCCAGAGGGGCTACAGCCAACTGGCAAAGAATGTCAGGGGTAGAATTTGACAGAAGACTACCAATGAAGCTGAAAAGTAAGGTGAACAAAACAATGGTGTGACCATTACTTCTGTATGGTACAGAAACCTGGGCAGTAAAAGCAGAACAGTTGAGGAAGGTAGAGGTGATGGAGATGAAGTACCTGAGATGGGGGTGGGGTGGGGATGCAGATGCAGACTGAGGGACAGAGGAAAAAATGAGGATATAAGAGTAGAAGCCAAAGTAGCTCTAATTGCAGAAAAGGTCAAACAGGACAGCTTGCAGTGGTTTGGGCACATGTGTAGAAAAGGAGAAGGCAATCTGGTGAAGAAAATTTGGGACAGACAGGAAAAAGGCAACAAGAAACAAGGGTGTCCAGCAAAGAGCTGGATGGATTGTGTGACAGAAGACCTGTGGCAGTCAGGCATGAGTGTTGAAGAAAGTAGGAAAGTGGTACTGAACAGAGAGAGATAGCAACAGTTGTCACTACATGAGGACCTCATACAGAAAATGGGAAAAAAGGGGGTTACTGATGATGAAATATACATGTTTGCATTTACGTGTGTGTGTGTGTGTGTGTGTGTGTGTGTGTGTGTGTGTGTGTGTGTGTGTGTGTGTGTATACTATACATATATATATATATATATATATATATATATATAAATATATATATATATATATATATATATATATATATATATATGGGTCTACTGCTTTTCACCGAATACCACGTATTCAAAAAACAGCAGTAGACTGCTCAGTTACACGAAGGTGCACTTTCGCGAACTCAGCTTCTACGAACGGATCGTACCACAGTGGAGGACAGCAGGAAAACATGCTATGTCCTCCACTGTGGTGTGGTAGTCACGGACCTTAGGGTTAGGACACTGGTCACGGTAAGGGGATAGCCCTACTAGCTATCCCCTTACCATGACCCGCGCTCTAACCCTAAGGTCCGTAACTACTGCACTAAACATTAGTAGTAGCCGGTTCGCTGAAGTGGGTTTCGCGAAAGTGCACTTTCGATTAAGTGCACCTTTGCGTAACCCAGGGTCTACTGTGTGAGGTCGAAGAAGTGTATTTTCGAACTTATACAGTAGACCCATATATATATATATATATATATATATATATATATATATTTATATATATATATTTATGGATTCGTATCACTTCATTGAAAGACCATTTCACTGACACCCATTTCACTGAGACCAAATCACCTAAAGTTCATTTCACCAAAATCTCATTTCACAGACAAGTAGTACTCTAAGGCAAGTCAAAGGTTTATGTCCTTTTCCCCACTTTAGTGCAATCATGGTGTTAGTATATATAGTTGGGTGGGTGTGGGGGCACAGCTCCCCACATTGGGGGGTGTAGCCTCCCACTTAATTTGTTTTTTTGTTGTCTGGTTTTGTTTTGCATTATTTGGTAAAACCCAACTAACCCAGTGTGGGGGGCTGTGCCCCCCAGACCCCCCTAACTATATACTAACACCAGGATCACACTACAGTGGGGAAAAGGACATATACCTTTGATCTAGGACACTCCCCCAGTCCCATCTCTTTACTGCATTCTACCTAATAAACCCTTTCTGCACTTGCTTTAGTCCTTTTTAATTTAATTACATTTTTTCAAACTGTGTGTGAACTAATATTGCTACATACTCAAGTTTGCCAGCTTGCACTGCATGTGAATTGTTTTTACTACTGTTTTTGCTACTTTTCTGAAAAAAAAAATTCTGCTTTTACTGTATTTGTGTTTCTTCCTACTTTATTTTGCTTTTGTGTCATCTTAAAAGTACTTAGTTGTATTTATTACTGCTTGGTGTAACTCATTCTAAGCCTTTTAGTTTAAGCACTTGGGCTTCAGACCAGTTGTTTTACATTAAGAAGGTTTGTGGTCTGCACTGTAGTGGCAGAACAGGTAGCTTACATCCTTCTAAGTTGGGAACTGCTGATTGAGGGCTCAGTGTCTGTTATTCTAAAAGTGTATTAATTCTGGTTTAAGCACTTGGGCTTCAGGCCAGTTATTTTACATTAAAAGGGTTCGTAGTCTGCACTCTTGTGGGAGGAGAGGCTGGACTCTGCCCTTCTGAGCTGCGAATTTCTGGTTAAAGGCTTATAGTGCCTGCATATTTGAACTGCTTCTTACTGAAATTGGAACACCTTGTTTGCTGTAGCGTAGACTAGATCCAGGCCTGCTGGATCTAGCTTTGTTTGTATAACTTGAGCACTAATCCAGGCATTCTTTAAAGTATTCAATTGTATTTACTACTGCTTGGTAGTAACTTGATTAAAGTGTAGCTATCATTCTAAGTCTTTTGGATTAAGCACTTGGGCTTCAGACCAGTTGTTTTACATTAGGAAGGTTTGTGGCCTGCACTGTGGTGGCAGGGCAGGTAGCTTACATCCTTCTAAGTTGGGAAATGCTGATTGAGGGCTCAGTGTCTGTTATTCTAAAAGTGTATTAGTTCTGGTTTAAGCACTTGGGCTTCAGGCCAGTTATTTTACATTAAGAAGGTTCGTGGTCTGCACTCTTGTGGGAGGAGAAGCTGGACTCTGCCCTTCTGAGCTGGGAATTTCTGATTAAAGGCTTATAGTGCCTGCATATTTCAACTGTTTCTTTCTGAAATTGGTACACCTTGTTTGCTGTAGCATAGACTAGATCCAGGCCTGCTGAATCTAGCTTTGTTTGTATGCTTGTTGTTTGTTTGCTTGTTATTTCCCTGAAAAGCTAATACCACCTAAAATGCGGCTTTTCAGCGCTTCTGTGGATCCCTAGTGATATCTGCATTGCTTACTGTACTTATTTCCTTGTTTCACTTAAAAAAAGTTACTGTTTGTCGTTTTTGCATTTAAGTTACCTGTAACACATTGCATTTAAGTTACCTGGCACTTGCAAAGCAATTATATAAGTCAGCACTAAAAAAATAAAAGCACTACACCCTAACAAACTCCCCTTGAGTACCTTGTTCCCCATTAGCCCTTTTTTTCAATTATAAAGGAATTCCCAATACTATTCTAGCATATCCAAAGGTCAGTTGTCAATCTCCTCTCCGTTCCAGCTGGTGAATCTGGGAATCTTGAGGCAATGTTACAACTGCCTCATGTACACAGACAACCCTCTCCTCCTCCCAACAAATTCCAACACATGTGAGAGATGCATCCATATAGCCAAACTGGAGGCTAAGCTCTCTCAACTCAGTACTGGCATAACCAGTCAGGAGGAGAAGAAAACCACACTCACTACAATTCCAGTTTCACATAGACCTACCACGACAGAAAACCAAACACATAAACACACAAAAACATACTCAGAGGCTCTAAATAAAAATCTGTCTAAGCAACAGAGACCTCCAAAGCAGACACCCAAGCAACCGCTACCCCAAAACAAAACACATGCAACACATAGTTCACAAAGCCAGTGTGCCGAACAGTCACAGCCCTTAAGGCTAAACAACACACCTGATACACTTGTAATAGGTGACTCTATCGTCAGGCACACTGACGTCCCACTCACCAGGCTGAACAAGGAGAAGGTCACGGTGAGCTGCCTGTCGGGTGCTAGGATCCGCCACATAACACAAGCACTCAGGTCACTCCAAGGCAAGTACAAATATGACTCAGTCATTGTCCATGCTGGTGTGAATGACCTGAGACGTACCTCCCTGGAATACATGAAAAGAGACATAAAGGAGCTCTCTGAGCATGTGGCCCAGGCCGGTATGACCCTGACCTTGAGTAGCATCTTACCCTCACCAAGAATTATGCCACAATATGAAGACAAGATGATCAATTTCAACAATTGGCTTAAGTATAGGTGTCATTCAAAGGGGATCCAATGCCTGTCAGCCTTGGATGACATGCTCAACAAGCCACGGTGCTTCACTAGGGATGGCTTGCACCTGTCACCCCTGGGCTTTCGGATATTGGCAAAGGCTCTTGCTACCACCATAGTGCCTTTTTTAGGCAAGGCTCAAAAGACAAACCCACCTCCATAGGTATCACAAGGGATAAGAAACTAAGAGTAATGCTACTCAACGCCAGAAGTCTAAACCTCAAGATGCACGCACTCGAAACTCTCCTTAGCATGGAGAACATCGATATCTGTGCAGTAACAGAAACCTGGTTCAAGTCTCCCGAGAGCACCCCAGCACTACCAGGTTATACCTCATACCATGCTTTTCGGCCCCAAAACTTGGACCGAACCACAAAAGGAGGGGGAGTATCAATATTCGTCAAAGATACCCACACCTCCAGGTTGGTGGCACAGCACAAAGCATCAGAGACTATCCATGTGCAACTAACAGCTGGTAAAACTGCCTTCCAGTTTATAGCCTGCTACAGACCACCCTCCCAAACCCAGGAACCCCACTCGGCCTTCCTGAGAACACTGGAAAATATGAAGGTCTCTCCAAACACCATTATATTGGGCGACTTCAACTACCCAAACATAGACTGGGAGCATTACTCTAGCTCCAACACCCTAGCCCAAAGGTTCCTAGAATTTATAAACTGAAATGCTATGGAAGAACTTGTTACCACTCCCACAAGAGGGGGAAACATACTGGACCTGATCATCACCAACATGGGGACTCTATGCTCCAGACCAGAAGTGTATCCCTCACTGGTAAGATCAGACCATAAACTAATCTCACTGGATATTCACATCCCGACCCCACCTCCTGCCCAGAAAACCACAGTGAAAAACTTCTCTAAAGCAAATTTCACACTCCTCAAAACCGAGGTGGAATCCTTCAAAGCCCCCAGGCCTGTGGAAAATACGGCCCAGACCGCAGAATCCTTTATAAATGCATTCTGTGAACACCTTCAGGAATGCATGGATTATGCAATCCCAAATAAAACCAAGACCCAATCCTCCAAAGGCAGACGTCCTGTCTGGTGGACCCCATCCATAAACAAACTATACAATAGAAGGAGGAAGCTACTAAATGATAGAGCAAAATCCCAAAAAAGGAAGGCATCTCTGATCAGTATTAGCAAAAAACTACGGGCACTCAAAATCGTCTAAGGCCAGCTTCGAGAGAAAAATTGCATAGGACACTAAGGATAATCACAAGGCTTTCTTTAGTTATGTTAGGAACCTGGGTGGGAATTCCCAGATATGCTCAGGATTAGTCCAAAATGACAAAAAATACACCGAACCCACAGACATTGCCAACATCCTAGCTGACAGGTTCAGCGCAAACTTCTCCTCCCCCCTCCCCACCAAAAGGGCAAATATCTATCCCAGCAGAGTGCTGCCCCCCTGACATCTCAGATGCTCAGGTAAGAGCCGCCCTCTCCAAAGCAAAAAACACAGCATCAATGGGACCAGATGGTGTCCCGGGCTGCATCCTACATGAACTCCAAGAAAAGCTAAACCCAAACATAAAACTACTGCTCAATCTCAGCCTTACTACAGGATATGTACCCAAAGAGTGGCATACAGCAACAGTGGTCCCTCTCCACAAAGGTGGTGCCTCAACGGATCCTGGAAACTATCACCCCATAAGCCTGACTAGCTTGTTAATGGCAGATCCTGCCTCTTAAACCTGGTTGATTTATTTGAAACAGTCACCAAGGCCATTGATGAGGGGAAGATGGTCCACGCAGCCTACCTGGATCTCGCAAAAGCCTTCGATACAATACCCCACTCGGGCATTATAGATAAGCTCACCAGCTTAAATATAAACCCCTATGTCACTAGATGGGTTGCAAACTGGCTCAAGGACAGAACCCACATGGTTAGAATTGCTGGAGCCATGTCAGACTCCAAACCAGTTACAAGTGGCATCCCACAAGGCTCAGTCCTGGGACCTCTCTTGTTTAGTATATATTTCTCAGAGGTACACACCAACATGGAAGGACTGTGGCTGGCCAAGTTCGCAGATGACTGCAAACTGGGCGTTATAATCGACTCTCCAGCTAACACAAGCATCCTCCAAAAGGGCCTCATAGAAACAGACAACTGGTGCCAGAGCCATGGCCTCAAGCTAAACGCCAAAAAGTGTATAATCATCCCCTGTGGCAAAAACAAAGTGCCCACAAATTACCACATAGGTGGTAATCCATTAAGTACAGAAGAAGTAATTAGGGACCTGGGGACCCAAGTTGATAGCAGTTTCTCATTTGACAACCACGTGGCCAAAGTGGTTAGAAAAACATTTTATACAGCCCACCTAATCATGAAGGGATTCACATCTAGATCAGGGGAGGTCATCGTGCCTCTTTATTCATCCCTCATCAGGCCCATAATTGAGTACAATGCCCCTTTTGGGATGTACCTTACCAGACACCTGCAGCAACTGGAAAGACCCCAAAAGTACCTCACCAAGAGGATCAAAGGGCTCAAACAGATGCCATATGCTGCCCGGTTAAAGAAACTCCAGCTCTACTCAGTGGCATACTGCCTGTTCAGGGGCGATCTGTGCCTGACATATAAAGCCATGTCCAACCCGGAATTAATGGACATGCTGCACCTCAGAAAATCCAAATCTCATCGAGCTAAGCGCTCGAGAGACTTGAACCTCAGCACTGAAATAAATAGGACATGTTGGAGGGACAGATTCATAACCCAGAGGCTCCCTTCACTCTGGAATAAAATCCCAGTCCAGGTTAGGCAGAATCCCTCATTGACTCTCTTCAAGTGGAATCTTGATGAGTGGATGGGAGATCGTAGGTTTAACCCGGGTATCACTTCTGTGTCACTGTTAGACAGAGTAACAGCATACTAACCTCGAAAAAGGGCATAGCAAAATTAATTTAAAATGGGTGGCGAAAGCCAAACACATTCTGGCTAGGCTTATAAATGCCCTAGGGCAGATAGCCTAGTATGAACCTATGAACCTATGAACTTGCCTTAGAGTACTACTTGTCAGTGAAATGAGTTTTAGGTGAAATAAGTTTTAGGTGAAATGAACTTTAGGTGATTTGGTCTCAGTGAAATGGGTGTCAGTGAAATGGTCTTTCAGTGAAGTGATACGAATCCATATATATAGATATATATATATATATATATATATATATATATATATATGTGTGTGTGTGTGTGTGTGTGTACGTGTGTGTGTGTGTGTATATATATATATATATATATATATATATATATATATATATATATATATATATATATATGGATCTAGGACAGTTGATCGAAAGACCAGCTGTCCGAATCCAACCCTACCGAACACCGTTTACCGAAACTGCTTTCACCGAAAAAGCAGTTTCGGTAAACGGAAGGTAAAACACACACACACACACACATACAAACAAAAAAAAAACCACACACCATGTTTACAAAGGGGCTTGCCCCTGCACCCCACCCTGCTTTTATATTCTCACTGAGATCGACTACAGTGGGGAAAAGGGAATATTCCCTTATCCCCACTGTAGTCCAATCTGACCCACTACCACTTCCCCTGATTCCCTGTACTTTTATGAAAGTTTCGCAAAAGCACTTTTTTCGTTAAAAAGTGCTATTTCGAAACTGTGACAGCCCGTTTCACTTTCGGTGAAACAGTCTTTTGGTAGACTGTCTTAGACCCATATATATATATATATATATATATATATATATATATATATATATATATGGTGACACTTAGGAGGTTGAAGTGGGTTCCACTTCAGTCAAAGACAGGAGGTCGAATGGCGAGCCGAACCCGACATTGTGGAAGTACAAATTCCGCCCCCATCTTGACCCATGTTAAAGCCCGTTCAATTCAGTGAAATGAGTTTTCAGTAATTTGTGTTTTCAGCGATGTGGTCAGGATGAAATGAAATTCAATGAAATGAGATTCGACGAAACAAAGTAGACTTGTTTATATCATATAAAGACACATTTTAATGGGAAAACTGACAAATCAAACTGATACACGTATATTTATACACAGAAAAATATTTCTCAAGTAGATCAGTTTTATCATGCTAGAAATGTTTCTTATAATGCTTACAGTTTAACAACTGCATTGAGGACTGAGATCAGGGCATACAGCTAAAATATTGTAAAGTGGCTTTAGTTTCGTATAAGTGCATTTGTTTTAATTAACTATTAATGTCAAATAAGTGTCAAATATAGCACAGTAATTATTTAGATTTTCTGAACTTATTTATAAATTCAAAAACAATAATGGTGTATTATTTCAGCACTGGCTAAGTCTGCTATGTGTCTCTGCATTATCCCTATATCCTATTATGCTCGTATCAGATTTGGTTAGTAATGCATTCACACAGAGAGGTCTGCTATAAAAAGTTATTGCATTTATCATTCCTGTCCAGGTTCTTTAATGGAAGTAAAAATACAGCTTCACTGCAACTGAGTATAATATGAACTGTTACTTATTTTGATAACTTGTGTAATCCATGTTGTTAGATAATGTGTTTTGCAGTCCTTCCAGTAGCTAAAATGTATGCCTTCATACAGAGGTTAATCTTTACAAATGTGTACTTCTCTTTACCTAGTTCATGGCCACACAACTTTTTCCTAAGAATTAAAAAAAATGCCGAAGTTGTCATCCGTGCTAGGAATACAAGTGAATACGTGCACTGAAGGGTGTGTGTGCTTGTCTCTTCAGGCATGCAGTCCCATTTATCACCATGATAGGTCATTCTCATTTATTTTGTAAACTCACCTTGTTTCGCTCCTCATTCCATACATTTCCTTGATTTTTTCTTTACCAATCTTTATCTCAGACATTCTGACTGAATTCAGCATTTTGCTCAATATATAAATTCAGACCACTCCATATTCACATACTGCAATACCCTACATCAGTAAATTAGTTTGCTGCTATGAGAATGTATGCCATACACCAAGGTATAAAAATGTGAAAGCTAATAACATTTTAAGTAGCACTAGTGTCTTCTTCCATATGGCATCTAAATAATTCATAAAATGTTAAAATTGGAGGTATAATATGAAATATGTTATGCTTTGTGCAAATGTTACCAAAAGTGCTGGAAGGTGAAAGAAAGACAGGCTACCAAGGCTGCCCATGTCATATGCATTAAAGCAAAAGAAACTGTGCAGCTTATCCAGAGAACTTTTATTACACACTGTCCCCATGATTTTGGATATGTAATGCATTCTTATTGTCAGCACTTTTGGTTAAGTCTGTGTTACATGTCAGTAAAAGAAAATGTCTACACATTTCATAACTATCCATCAGTCTCATTTATTTACCCCTTCACGCAATGTTTTGCAAAAAAATGTTAATGGTGTATACTGGGTATTATATTAATCTGGCAAACTTCGCTCTAACTCTCCTCAGTTTTATTTCCAGAAGGAATCCAAAGAAATATCTTTTGGACTTTTCATAGAAAACTTCTAATTCACTGCTTGTATCACTTGTGTTTCTCCCCAGGGCAGTTTCCATAGTATGTATGTTTTTGAGTCCTGTATTATACAGAACTGATCGCAGGACTCCAGGTGTGGTTTTACCTAGTAAACTGCACAGGGACAATAGTATGATGTAACTTGTAATGCTCCATTCTGTACAGGTGTGTCCATTTCTTCTTACCTGAAATGCCACACTCTTCACACGATCACTAGTCGTTTTGCACTTGTAATGCCAGTATCACATATGTGTCTAATTTGTAATACCTTGTTTTATACTGAAGCAGATGTCTGACTCTTTTCATTCCATTTTTTAAAGGAGCCCTGCTCATTCTCAGATTTAACGTGGTTCCGTCCAAAAGTACCAGCATGTTATCATTTGTAATCATCTTTGCTGTATATCAGTGACATTCAGTTATCATAATACCAGGTTTTTATCATTTGCAATACAACATACTTTGTTCTGGTATGTCATGTCTCTCTGTGACACACTAGAACAAAGTCTCTTGCTTCATCACTCTGATGCTTTTCAGTCCTCTGCAGTTTGTTTACTGCTTAAAGGACAATTTATAAATTTTTATATCAGAATTATATATAGCACTTTTCTGTTATGAAAAAGGGCAGAAACTGTCATCTGTGTTTAGGTATCTGTGTGCACAAGTAATCTGTGCTGTAAGCCAAGCTATCTCAGTGATAATAGCGTGAATATTTTATTCATCTTTGAGAAACAAATTGCACAGACTGGATTCTATGAACTCCTGAATTTGTCTCTATTGAGCTTTTAGATTAAACAACACGAAAAATGTTTGGCATCATTCATCTTGTCTTCCTTGGGGTGAATCGATAAATATTTGCTTTGCTTATATGGTGAATCTCAGTTTAAATGTGTTTAAATCTAAAACATAGAACCAAATCAAACCCTCATCAAGTAGTCTCACACAAGAAGATCCAGGTTTAAAATTAAGTAATAAGAAGCTACAGGGAAGGTGTGATGGTAGCAAGTCATTCTTTCTGCACCGGTGCTGAGACAGGTTAAGAAACAAGCCAAGAAGTTAGTAGAAATGACCATGATATAAGTGGACTCGGTGTTTCTAGACAAGCTTCAGTTTCTTTACTGCTTGAAGGAAGGCCTTTACTTTTGTTCATAAACCAGGTGGTTAAGTCTTCCAGAGTACAGGCACAGATGCCTCAAAATATTGGACGCCTGTGGTTTTCTCAGAGATAAATAGAATGAACAACTTTCAAGGCCAATAGTCCAGGACCAAAATATGAGGTTATAGTAACCTAAGGAAATTTTGCTTTGGGGAACAAACTAGAAGGGATACTCATACTGATACATACAAGAATCACTCTCTGATGGTAAAAGTGTGAATTGTACACTGTGTTGTATAGGGTGCATAGTGAGAATCAAGTTAAGTGTTGGATAGTACAATTGTGTATGTTGGGTCTATATCAGATCATCGAAACGGCTCATTATTGAATGCCATAACGTCAAACTGCAAAACCTGAACCCTAACAATATCGAAACCTCAAAACAGCGAATTTTTTTCCCAGGGAAAAAATTTGCTGTTCCGAGAAATGCACACACACCACAAGCACACTAAAAAGCAGCAATCCACACACATACATTTAAAAGTTACATCTAACCCTACACTACACTGCACATACACTACTATCTATCCATTTACCTTAACCCAGACCCTAACCGTAAGGTTCGTCACTATCGCACACTCACCTCACCCGCGCCCTAACCCTAATTCACTTAACCCGCCCCTAACCCCAAATTCTCACTATCGCACACTCACCTCACCCGCGCCCTAACCCTAACTCACTTAACCCACCCCTAACCCCAAATTCTCACTATCACACACTCACCTCACCCGCGTCCTAACCCTAACTCATTTAACCTGCCCCTAACCCCAAATTCAGTCACAATCGCACACTTACCTGACCCGCGCCCTAACCCTAACTCACCCAACCTGCGCCCTAACCCAAATGTCTGCACAATCACACACTTACCTTAACCCAACCCGTAACTTTCCACCGCATCGCTGAAAACAGCGAAGCCACAACAATGGCCAACCGAATTCTTTCCCTAGGAAAGAATTCAGTTTTGTGCAGCTTTGCTGTTTTCAGTATTTGTGATATTGGGTTCGATATTAGATCATTTAAAATTCTGCCATTTCAATGATCTAATATAGACCCATGTATGTTGAACTTACCATAACAGTAGAGGTTCAAATGATCACTGCTGCAGTAGCCTTAGCTATATCAATTATATCCTGCTAAGGATATAACATCTGGCCAGCTTCCAAAGATTCAGAGCACCTTCCACATGCCCAAGCTGTCAAGCAGCTCAAACTGAGCTGACTAAAAGACATGTTTGGGGGCAAAGCCCTTCAGAGCTTTCTTGCCAGCAGACGGATGAAGGATGAGCCCTGAAAGGACAATGCTGGGAACAATAAAAAATAAATATCTACACCCTGGCATAAAAACACAACAAAAACAGGGGGGGGGGGGGCACAGCTACAAAAATACAACAAAAGCAAGGGACAGAGAGAGAGAGAGGGTACAGCTACTGGAGCAGTGATAATTTGAAAGTGTTCTGTTGTAGTATGTTCATCTTACACAACTGTACAATGTTCATCATAACTGATCACAGCAGCAGTAGCATTAGCTATATGGGTAGATTTCCCTAGTTAACTATATTTGGGAGGTGGAAGGAGAAGAGTCCAGTAGCCCTTGAAGAACAGTCCTAGCAAAGCTGGATCTGGATCTATAGAATGAATCAAGGTTTACAGTGCTTTGTAAAAGTATGTACAGAGGATCAAGTAGCCACTTCAAGAATACTTCTAGAGTCCAAACATTTCCAAAAAAGTCATAGGTGAAACCAAGACCCTGGTTAAGTGGGCCTTAACCCTGCCTGGAATAGATTTGTTATGTGAGCATAACAAAAGCTAATAGCCTTAGGCAACCATTTGGAAATAGTCTGTTTTGACACAGGTTCTCCCTTCTAATTCTCTTCACAAGAAATGAACAATTCATCTGAAGATCGGAAAGACTTAGTTTTGTCAAGAGACTACTTGAATTGTCTGTGGACATTCAATGTATGGATTATCCTTTCTCCTCCTCATTTTTAGTTCCAGGAAAGAAAACAGGGAGATGGATAATTTGGCTTAAAGTAAACTCAGGTACTCTGAGAGTCTGCCCTGGTCCTGCTCAACTTTGCCACACAATTGGTCTGACAGAATGCAAGATGCCCGTAGAGTAAGATTGTGTTGTGAAGCAAAATCCCAAGCTAACATGGCTAGTATGAAAAGGGGGTGTGACCTGGTTCCCCCTTGTCAGCTTTCTGGTGTAGCACATGACTGTGGTATTGTTTATAACCACTTGAAGAGGTTCCAGGAACCAAAGGTGTTTCAGAGATTTGACTGCCATGATCATGGCAAGCATCTCCTAGATATTTATGTGCTTGCATCTGTCTTTGGTGTCCCACACCCCTTACATTTTTATCCCTTGTGAAACTGCTCCCCAGTCAAAGTCCAAAGTATTTGGTGGAACTGATTGCTTTGGAGCAGGGAAGGAGAAGGGGAAATCTGGATTTAAGGATATCTGTTGTCTCCACTAAAATAATTCTGTTTTTAAAAAAAAGCAGTGGGATTTGAAAAGCCAAAGGGTGTTGATGCTGGGACAAAGAGATTTCAGATACGACTGTGATTGCTGGCGTAGTACCCAAAATGTTGGGGCAGGGGTGACATGAGAATCATAGATGCCATGAGACCAAAAATCTTGAGGTATTCCTTTGCAGCAACTGAAGTCTGAGTGAAAACCCTTGAAAATAGATCTAAATAAATATCTATTTTTTTCTGTGGAGGAAAAACTCTGAACTGAGGTGCCTAGTTGAGGTCCCAGGAACACAAACCTGTGTGGGAATCAAGAACGACCTTTGAATGTTTTCTTGGAGTCCGAGCTTGTGTAAGGGACCTCTCCCATGAGAGAGAGAAAGAAACAGAGAGAGATATTCCTGACACTTCAAAAAAGTTTTTGCAAATATAAACAAATCATCTAAATATGGAAAAATGTGGATATCCTATAGCCTGGAATGAGCTTAATTGGAGCTAGACCAGTGATGGTGAACCTATGACATGTGTGTCAAAGGTGACACATGCCACAACATTTTGGGTACTACGCCAGCAATCACAAAACACCCGAGTTATCCAAGACACTGTTTTTGCATTTGTTACTCATGTGAAGTACACTGAATTATTTTGTGCTAGGAGCTTTTGACACGCCAAACCCAAAAGGTTCACCATCACTGAGATAGACATTTTGTAAATACTCTTGGTGCAGTGGATAGTCCAGAAAGTAAGGCAGAGAACTGATAATGTGATCCAAACACATGAAACCTTAAGAACAACTGAAGTCTGGATGAATAGCCATGTGATAATAAGCATATTTTAAATCTGTTGTTAACAGGAAACTTGAAAACAAAGGAGAGGTAACAGGTTTTGAGGTGGCATAATTTTGAATATCTATAACCCCCATGTTTAGGAAAGAAAGATCCAGAACTGGTCTTCAAGTATTTTCTTTCTTTGGCACTAGGAACATTCTTGCATAAAAATAAAAACCCTTGCCCATCTGGGAAGGAGGGACTGGTTCTATCACTCCTTAGAACATCATGTGATGAAGGACAGATGGAAACAAAAGAATCTAATCTTCAAGATGAGGAATGACCCCCTATAACAGAGGAATTTCATCCCAGTACTATCTGTAACCTTGATGAATGATCTTGGAACCCATTTGTCTGAAACAATCTGTTGCCAAAGAGAAAAAGGGTGATTCAGACTTACTGGAAGAAAAAAGGTTCCAGGGTAGAATGGGTGAGAAGGTATCTTAAATAATCATTGAGACTTGTTGGACTGTCCTTGTTTTTTGGAAGTTTGAGACTTCTTTTTGGATTTCCCCATTCTATTTCTTCTTAAACATATGCTTACCTTAATTTTGTTGAGAATATTTATTCTGTTTTTGCCAAAATGGGATAAGGAGAAAGAAAATCCCTTAGACAAGTCAGAAAAGGAGGGCTGAAAAATCTTAGAGACTCTCTTGATCAACTTACTCCTTTCATCACTCCTTTTGATCACCTTTGCAGCAGAGGGATCAAACACTAAATCTCTATCCAAGGGAGCATTTAAAATCTCATTTTAACATTATCTGGGAGGTTCTGAGAATGCATTTGTGCAAACCTCCTCAAAACAGTACCAGTGGCCATAGACATGGAAGTATCAACAGTCACACACACTGCAATGAATGAGTAGTGACCTGTGCAATAAAAGAAAAGAAACTAAATTATTTAAAGTGGATTTTTCCTCACAAGAAGAAACTGCAGATAAAATATTCCTCATACTTTCACAATTTAACAGAAGAGACTTTAGCATGTGAGCCTGATTATTCAAAACACTGAAAATCAAAGTTATATATATATATATATATATATATATATATATATATATATATATATATATATGTATATACTTTTTCCCATACCTGTAGTCCCATTTTTACCAAAAACAGTAGGATTGGAATTAATGAAGTGCTTAGCAGCATTGGGATTAACTAAGGCTATAGCTTCTAGGTCAGGTTTGGAAACAGTGTACAATTTTTTAAAGACGTGACATGCATGATAATACCATTCATTATTTGGATGTTGAGTTGAATATTGTTAATGATACAATACATTCGATATTATATAAAAAAGAAACTTCTGTGAATTCATTTTTGTATGCATCTAGTGCATATCCTGGCCACTTGATAAGATCTCTCCTCTGTGGTGAATTCTGTAGGGCTAGAACTTTATGTTCGAATGAGATTAATTTCCAGACAGTAGCTGTGGATGTGGTTGATAGATTAGTAGTTGATAGATTGCTATCTAGGGGTTATAATTACAGTCTTCTTATTACTACATGGCAGAAGGTTGTAGATACAGATAACCAATTTACTCAGAAATATAAACGCCGTGAAAAAGTGTTTGGGAATTATAAAGGGGAATGGGAGGATATATATTTTGTGACTCATTATGCTCCATTTGTTAAAAGTGTATCACGTATCTTGAGGAAGCATTAGCATATTATTAGATCATATGTGATATATAAGAATTTGAAACTGAATGTTTCATATAGAACAAATTAACAAAATCCACTGTATCGCAATGCTCCTCCATGTCTTGGGAAATCCACACACCACTGCTCTATTAGAGTATACCAACAACTTCGAACAGTGAATATCGAACAAATAACCCAAAAATTAAATAAAATCTGTAAATAATTTAATCACATAATAAATTCAAACTCCAAGGTTAAGCGCTTTCACTTGTATAAACACAAGCTTCATCAGAACATAGTAAATGACATTATCTGGTGTTAAATAGCTTTTTTGGCTATTTTTTGGACCAGGGGGAATTGGAGAGAACAGCAGTTTCACCAGCATACAAAACACTAGTGATGGTAAATGAACAAGAAGGTTCGTTTGCAGATAGGGATGACATAGCACATGACAACAAAGGCAACAAAGGTATTACACAAGATTGTGTTACTTTTACCTCTAGGAATTTTAGCATTTATAATTATAATGGATACGAACTCACCACAAGCCATTTTGATCTGTTGTCTAAAGGGATTAAACATATTCCCACCAACAAGTTTAATATAGTAGATTGTATTGGTGAAGTCAAAAAGTATGTTAGGAAACTGAATTTGGCCATCAAGTTCACAGACACACAAGGTGTAGGTACTTCACATTATACAGATAATATTTCAAAAGTACGGAAAAAGAGAAATACGTATATACCCCCCATGCATCCCACTATTTCTATGTATGGTAAAATAGTGACCCGACAATTATATCAGTTGCACAAACAGTTCACTGGCATTCGACATAAGTCCAATCTTACTGTTGCTGAACATAAGGCATTACAGGAATTGAAGAATGCCAAAAGCATTAGAATCATGAAACCAGATAAGGGGGGGGTATTGTTATGTATGATAGTCTCATGTACACCTGCAAAGTACATCATCTATTATACAATACTGGCAATTACTCAAATGTTTCCCTTAACGAAATCAATATTGGTTACAGAAAAATCGATATGTGTATTGAGGATTTTTTTATCGATAATAGGATTAATAATGATATTTACAAGTACATTAAAGTAGATTATCCCACTTTAGCCACTATTGTTGGCATCCCGAAGGTACATAAAAGAATACAAGATCTGCCTTTTAGACCAATAATATCAGGGAGTAAATCCAAGACTTTGCCCATGGGTAAAGTGATTGATATATATTTAAAACACATTTGTGGGAAAATTACACACTTAGTTAAAGACTCATGGGAATTTTTAAGAAATTACCCCATTTACTTATCCCAAAATGATCTTCTTTTTGTGACTATTGATGTAATTGACTTGTTCTCATGCATCCCTAAGGAGAAGGGACTCGAGGCTTTTGCATGTAGTATCAGGAAATATGCAGATATTAATTGGGATACTACCTGTCTCCTTATAGATATGATGTCGCTGGTTCTCGATCACAACTATATATTTTTTGAAGGAGAACATTTCAGGCAAACCAGGGGAGTAGCAATGGGAGCCACTTGTGCTCCCATCTATGCTAACCTGGTTATGCTCGAGTGGGAAGAGACCAACATATTTGAAATTATATATATGAAATACATCAAATATTACTCCAGATATCTGGACGACATTTATTTGGTATGGGATGGAGGAGACAACCTGTTGGACCAATTTCTAGAATATATTAATCATACCAATGCCTTTCTGAACTTTACCTTTTCTATCAATAATAAAGGTTTGGCATACTTGGATACATTAGTCAGTAGAGAAAATAATATGTTCAGTTCTAGGATTTATAGGAAAAATACTTTCACAAATGATTATTTAGAAATTTCCAGTAATCATCCTAAGAGGCAGTTTATGAACATATACAAAAGACAACTCATCAGAGCAGTCAGGATGACATCTGTATATAATGATATGCTCAATGAAGTGTCATTTATCACCTCTTTATTTAAGGATAGAGGTTATGATGTCAAAGCCATGTCCAAAGTCAAGGATTATGTCATTAAAGAATTGGGGAAAAATATGTGCCCCTGTTGGGAGAAAGATATAACAATAGTGTTTCTAAGGAGACATCTATAATGACTGATATGATGAGAGATGACAGGTTATATGACAGGACATGTATTTTGGAATATGGAGCACACACAGGTAAGGTCAAGAAAATGTTGACTGACAATTGGCAAATTATTTTAGCAGACCAGGAAATTGTACCTAGTTTAGGTCAAGGTCCTAGATTTGTCAATAAAATTGGCATTAATATCAAGCAAATTGTTGAGAGAGGTCATTCGTATAAGACTCCTTTGCATAAGAACACATGTAAATGTGGAGCTTGTAACCAATGCCATACCATTTTTCAGGGTGATAGTGTGGTGTTGGATAATTACAATCACACTCACATTAGGTTTTGTGGAGGAAACTGTCAAACCAAAATGGTTATTTATCTTGCCATATGCAGGACCTGCTATGGGTTCTATATAGGCAAGACTCAAAGAAGGTTTAATAGACGTATTTACTCTCACTTATACAGTATTAAAAGAAAGGATGATAAAAATGCGCTTTATAGGCACATCAAAGCGCATGGTGACAACCATTATTTTAATTTTGGCATTGTAGAGACTTTGAAGGTCGACCCAAGAGGGGGAGACCTCAAAGGTTTGCTCCTATATAGAGAACTTTGGTGGAAAATTTACACTGATGCTTCAGTTTTACCTGGTCTTAATGACACCATTTCTATCAAACCATTGTTGTATTTGAACTGAATATAGTTTTATGTATGTATTGCATTGAGATAAAGGAACTATGGAGTATTACTCAGGTATTTTATTATTGGTATGAAAGTGTTCATATTCTCTGTGACTATTTTATATTTTTGTATATTTTGATATTCTGATTTACTTACATTATACATTTTTATTCACATATTTTTCATATACATTTTTTATTCATATCTCTTAAATTACACACTTTTCTATTGACATCTCTTCGGATGTTTATTCAAATTCAATAGATATTTTGTTTTATGGTTATGTTGTTGTTTTTAATATGTTTGCAATTTATCATATTGTATATTATATCATAATGTACTCATGGTAGGATTGGAGGACTAGGAAATGAATGTATATGTCTTTAAATTTTGTATGACAGATTCAAAAGTTTTTGGCGCCAAAAAAGCTATTTAACACCAGATAATGTCAGTTACTATGTTCTGATTAAGCTTGTGTTTATACAAGTGAAAGCGCTTAACCTTGGAGTTTGGATTTATTATGTGATTAAATTATTTACAGCTTTTATTTAATTTTTGTGTTATTTGTTCGATATTCACTGTTCGAAGTTGTTGGTATACTCTAATAGAGCAGTGGTGTGTGGATTTCCCAAGACACATAGGAGCATTGCGATACAGTGGATTTTGTTAATTTGTTCTTTAGTTTTCCCATTGTTCGCACTGGTAATGTTTCATATAGAAATTCACCCAGCGAAGCAAGTACAGTTGACACACACATATGTGTAGTGAGGTTTTGGAGTCTCAGTGCAAGGGATGCACTACTTGTAGTTACATGGATCAGGGAGCTACCCACGTCATTAATGGGAAGCTGTTCAAAGTTCCAGGAGTATTTAATTGTATCAAAAATGGTGATTTATGGGTTATTTTGTCCCTGTAATAAGTTTTACATTAGTAAGACCATACATGAATTTAAGATGAAGATATGTGAACATATCCAAGATGTCAAAAATAATTCTCCTACCAGCCCTGTAGCATCACATTTTTTCAAATATCGTAACAGTGATTCAGATTTATTGAGGTTCTTTATAATGTATGTGTTGACCTGTTCTGATTTATATTTAGATCCTTCTGATATGTTATTACAGAAGGGGGCTTGGTTTATTTTCACTTATGATATATTGCAACCAAAGGATCTTAATAATGAATTACTTATGAAATATTTAATATAACAGTTTTGGAAGTATCTTGGAACCTCATTTCATAGAAGTTAGGATATGTGTATTTTTGTATTCAACTGGCTTATTGTTATTATTATTATTGTTATAATTATTGTTATTCTATGAAATCATTTGTTTCAACTGAATTATTTTTGCTTTACGTCTTTGTTTAAATTCATATGCATTTTGGTACATTCTATTGTTCTATTTAGTAATGTTCTTATTGATTATCTATTTAAATGCTTTAATATGTTTAAAACGTTTGATCCTTGAAGGCATATGCCGAGGCGCTGGTTCATTTTTTGGTTTTAACACATTGTTCCTGGTTTCTAATAAAGTTGTTTTTTTTGCGCCAAATGATGTTTTTCTAAATTTTGGAATGTGGAAGATTTTATATTTAACAACAATCGTGAAAGTTGTGCTCGTAATGTTGTTGCTAATCTTTCGGCTTTTCCCGATTAGGGGTCGCCACAGCGGAACTCCAGTCAGCTAATGATTGGCAGTGGATTTTTACAGCATTGAGTTGCCAGTCCGACACCCAACCTTCAAAGAAGGCACACCCATTCATGCACGGACCTACCTGCATGTCTTTACATGTCATTTGACCACGAGGAGGATGTTACAGCTGTTAGTAATTCCCTGAATACAGCGTTGTGTGTATAAAGTGCTGTATGGGCTTTTTCTTTGGCAGCTGGCCGTTTGTCATTTTGTTACACTTGAGTTAATCAACTTAATATTTCCTGTCTCTTTGTTTCAACATACACTACCTTGATATTAGATACTAGCTTGTCAGTTTCTAGCTGTATATACTTTTTTTCATATCTGTAGTCTGTCTTCAGTAGCAAGTTGTGTTCGTAATAATTATGTGTAATATCCTCTTAATGCAGATATCAAAAGATCCCACTACTGGACCTGCAAAACAAAACATATAAACTAGACAATGTACAGATATGGGAATCTGTCATTAAGGTGCAAAATTAATTCAAAACTTCTATGCCTGTGACCCAAGCAGCGATAGCTCTATATCAGGTATTGTGGACTGAGTAGTCCTGAGCAGTTCTGTGCCTAGGAGCATGTATACAGCCATCACTGCCCATCACTACCATATCCCATTGGATTGCTTTGCTTCTCCCAGATATATATGTATGAATCTGAATCTCGGCAGCATAAATCCAGATTACAAAATGGGGACAGTATACAGAGAGAAACCTGTACTACATTTGCACTAAAATACCTCTGCAACACACCTCTCAGCTGTCCAGATTTTCACACAATGTCCACATTTTTGCTCAGAGTTTTGGTCTGTTCCTCATAAAATTTGTAACTTTTCTGGAAAATCACCGTGATAATCTGGTGAGTGAAGTCACTAAATAATGACATACATTTGAGTTTCAGACTTCAAAACCTTCAGAAAATGTATATTAACACAAACCCTGTTATTCTAGCAACTTTCTAAGTTTATAAAAGCAATATTTAAAATCTGTCCCTTTTTTGGGCCTTTATCCCCCCATTTTGTCATGCTTTGTCCAGATTTTTAGCACTAAGAGGTTTACAGGTTTGCTCCACAATGCATATGTCAGAGTTACTAGTAGTAACCATGAAGTCCTAAGTGATAATAGTGAACTTTGAATGCTGAGATGCAGAGGTTGACAGTGTGCTAAAGACTCCTTTATGATGATCTTCTGACATGAAACATAACCTAGGACTAGGAGCCTTGCATGATCACAGAGACGGAAAAAGTAAAAATCCCCTGGCCTCCGACACACACATTTATTTGATTTATTTATTATTTGTTTACCGGGGTGGTCTGACTGAGTCTACAGAACCGGTTTTCTGCAGAGGCCTGGGGAGAAAAGCTCCACATACAGTACAGTACAAATACAGTATAATACAATACAATACAATACAAATGACATTAAAATACTATAGAAAAATAAGTTGATAGAAACTATGTTACAGGATTACACGTCTAGCCAATAATATAGAGTTAAAACATAAATAGTAATAGTAACTCTCACCATGTACATCGCCTAGGAGTAGCTGCTGCACTGTTTGATATTAACTAATCTAGTACATGAAAAAATAGTATGCTGGTTTCATTTAGGAAAATAATAGCCAGAAAGTTAGCGATGCAGAAAGATAGTGAGAGAGCTAAGAATACAAACATTTCAGCTTGAGCAGTAACTTAAGGATATGGTATAATAACAGAGATGGAGTTAGGAGAGCTTTAGGTGCTTGCAGTCTGTGAGGGAGTAAAATGTGACAGAAGAGGAGAATGAGGCTAGTGCGGAAAAAGAGGAAAGAGCTGAGCATTAGGCAGGCTTTATGCAGAAGCAGCACCACATATTTTTGAGATGATTTTTTTTTAAAGAGGCTTTGAAATGGGTTAGGCCAAGCATAGACCTGATAGCTAGAGGGAGTGAATTCCATAGTATAGAGAGAGAGTAAGAATACAGAGAGTGACCTGGTTTTCTTGTGGGTTTTGAGATAGCTAAAATATATTTTGTCTTCTGATCGTAGGGATCGATTTGGTGTGTAAGGTGTGACTAGACTGGCTAGTGCAGGACAGGCAGTAGGCTTGAAAATAAGGTTGTGCAAGGTGGCTAGCTAAGTAAAGGCAAGTTGGTCAGGGAATTCAAGCTAGTTTAGTTCTAGTAGTGGTTTACAGTGGTATGTGTGATATCTAGAGTTTGTGGCAAAATTTGTAACTTTGTTGTAGCTATCTTGCTTTGAGTAGAAGTTTGTAAGTTAGTTAGGACAGGGGCACTGTAAAGAAGGGAGGGAAGTAAAAATGTTTCTGCAAGGGTAGCTTTGGTTGCTGCAGTACAGAAATGTTTGTTCTATAGAAGAGTCCCAATTTTTGATGAGTTTTCTTTGTATTTTGCTATATATCGGGGTCAAATGAAAGTTTATTGCCAATGATAACTCATAGAAGTTTGGTTTCCTGCACTGTTTCTATGACAGGTTTGCAAGGATATTGAAATGATCAGTGACAGGGAGGTGCTTTTGTGGTGAGAGAGTACTAGTTTAGTCTTCTTTGGATCACAAAAGAGTTGGGCATTTCTTAGCCAGGTTTCGACTGCAGTAAAGGACTGCTGAGCTTTTGAAAGTAATTCTGGTAGTGAATAAGAGGTACAGATTCTAGTGGAATCATCAGCACACTGAATGAGGGTTCCAGGCTGAGTGGCAGTGTGAAGGTTGTTTGTGAAAATGTTGAAGAGTAGGGGTCTGAGGATGGACCCTTGAGGGACTCCAGTGGGGTTATGCAGAAAGGGCGAGTGTTCATTGGACCATTTCACTGCTTGTTTACAATCCTTGAAGTAGCTCTAAAACCATTTTACTGTCTTATGTGAGAAGCCAGAGGTAGACAGTGTGTTCAATAGTAAGGGGTGAGACACTGTGTCAAAGGCCTTGGAGAGGTCAAGGAATACTGAGGCTTTATAGTTTTTGTCCCCCCCCCAAAAAAAAAAACTGAAATTGAAAATAAGTGGGAAAAGCTGTGCAAGATGCCTATGGTTTACACTACTGTCATTCTATGTATATATGTATATATACATATATATATATATATATATATATATATATATATATATATATGCATATATATACATACATATATATATATATATATATATATATATATATATATATATATACATATATTGTGTGAGTGTGGAAGTAGACTTTAATGATGGAAATGTTCTGAATTGGGAAGTTTTGTCATTAGTGGTTTGTGCATTTTGTTTCACTGCCTACTGAAAAAAATGTTCAAACAATAAATTTAAAATGCGCTCTAAGTCTTGCAAGTATGCTATATTATACAAGGAATATAATTTAATAAAGTCAGGAAGCTGTATCAAAGAACACATGCATGTTTCTTGTTTTGTGTGCAAGGGGACACTGGGACAATGATTTGAAAACAGCCCAAAGGTAATCTTTATCCACCACTGGCCGGATGCATTTTCTTTGGATGTGGTGTGGGTTTCAAAAATGCCATGCTGTTTCAATGAATTTGAGTTTAATGCCAAGTCTATTTTCATTGTGAGACAGTATTGCTTTGTTTAGCAGATGTCTATTAGTGTTTGTGCATTGTGCTATAAAATGTAAAAATAAAATCCAAATAATCATGTAGACATAAAGCAGTATGCACACATTAGTGTTTATGGTAAATGGGGCGAAATAGCCAGTTAATGGGACACTGGAATGGCTGCAGGGGGAGTCTGGTGCCATATTTTTGTTGTCTGTTCTTCAGTTTGCGTTTGAAAGTTGGTATCCCATAATTCCATTGGAGTGGGTGAGGTTACATAATTATATATGCAAATATGTTAATCAGCATACCGATTTGTACCTATTTTTCATGGGCTTTGTCCAGATTTTGCTGTTTCCAGGTTAAGAGGTATGCCTCCTCCTTTTTTTAGATCTATCTCTTCTGGTTATTGCAAAGTTTGGAGGTATTATTTCTGAGTCTTTTACATTGCGGTATAGCATGTTTTGGTAAGGGCTAGTATGTCAGGTTTATTCTGATAAATCCAGGCATGCAGTGGGGTTATTTTATTACATATACCTCTATGGTTCAGTGTAAGTATGTTTAAATCGTCTGAGGTACTTTTGTGGTTAGGATTAGTGGGTGGGCCTGGGTTATGATGTATGTCTCCACATTTGAGTAGATAGGTAATGAGGACTGAGTACCATAGGAAGTGTTTTGTTTTTTTTATTCATAGTTGATGGTACTGGTGTCAAGTGTGGTTTCACAGATGGTGAGGAGGCCAATTTGTGGTTTGAATAATATGGGAGAGTATAGGGGAAAAGCTGTGTTGTTTATTGGGGACATGGTTGGAGGATGTTGTTGATGTGTATTGGTATGTGGGGGTATAAGAAGATATAGTTGCAGTGAAGTTGAGAATTAAGAGTAAAGAGGTTAGTCAGGTTAGGAGGAGCATGTCAGCTGTGATGATGGGTTTAAAAAATAGTAAAAGTGGTATTTATGTGTTAGAATGCACTATCAGGTGTAAACAGACATGTATGTCATCTAGTGACATGTGAGCAGGTTAAGATAAGGTTGGAAATGTTATGATCTCAGGGTGGGATTTGACAATGTGGTTAGGTGTTTTGCCTTGTGGACTGTGGTAAGGAGGGCTGGGGGAGGTGTGACTGGTCAGTAGTAAAATTATGGTGCACATATCACACTGCTGATTCTGAAATGTAGGTTCTCCTTTTGGCTTACATACTAGCATTCCCATTTTAACTGCATGTATTTGAAAAATTCAGCAATAGTTAAATCCTTTTACAACCAAGTTAAGTACATCAGAAGGTAATATTTGTTAGAGTTCCGTGTAATACTTTATGTGCATTGTTAAACAATCCTGCTCTAAACCTTATGCTCATTGTTCCATGTCAATATTTCCTTACATTTAACTTCTTCCAATGTGAGCTAACTGTCCTTATCTTTGTTTAGGAACAGATCTGTTTTACCTCAGAAATATTTGAGCAGCATGAAAGAAATGTGAGATCAGTAATCACAAGCCCACCAACTCTGAACTGTCACTAGAATAAATATTCAAACAGCCTTTCTGCAGGGGAATTTTACCCTCAAATTGTGGGTGCCTGGGTCCCTCATATACCTGATACATACTCTCAGTAACTGGAATTTTCCGAAGTACTGCAGTTTCAATCATAGTATGCGCGCACGCATGTGTGTGTGTGTGTGTGTGTGTGTGTGTGTGTGTGTGTGTGTGTGTGAGACTATATACAAAAATCATAAATGCTGTTTGGTCAACTACAGGACTGTCAACCAAAAACATTGAAAACCCTGACCTGAGCTTTCAATTTAAAACATGCAACAGTGACTGAAACAGACTGAAGGATATGGTCCTGTCCCCTCAAGTAACTGTAATTAACGGTTCCTACAAGAGGTGGGGGGAGATCATTCCCCTCACTATGTTACAGTCACTGTTTTGTGCTTCAGATTTTTTTTGGTAAACATTTTGTGAGTTGACCAAAAGCATTCCAGCATATGTATCTTTTCAATCTATATTATAATTCACCCTTCACTGTTTGAAGTTGTAGGACATCCAGTTGTGAATATCTGACTGATTCTTTATGTATAGTTGAATTTCTTTCTAGGTTTGCCCAGTGTTAGATTCAACTGCAGAAGAGGTTGCCTAATTGGGTCTATTTTGTATTAACAGGGAAGTGAGAGATAGTAAAATGCATTCAGGAAAGACTATAGGTAAAGGGTGGCATAAGAGGAGCCCAAATAATATTTATATAATAATATTTAAAAATAATATTTAAAATGTTGGAGCAAATCCCTGCAATATTTTAGACACAACAAGTTAATATAGTTTCTAGATTAGCCTTAACAATTGAAATTCTGCTTGCTCCCCTTTTCTTGTGTGGGTTTATGAGTTTTGTTGTATACTAGTAACCCAAATTGTTTTCAAGTTTACCTACTGGATTGTGACTGTGTGGCCAATACCCTGCTCCTACACTTCATTTGGGTTTGATTTTGGGTCTTTTGATATTTTTGGTATACATGTTCACATGATGGGAGCTTTCCTTAGAGGGAGTGGTTTACAACATCATTGCTATCATGCAGTCAATAAGTAACTTCATTTCTCCTTTCATCAAATAACTGTTTGATACAAAACGTTTACAGTTTTTTAGCTGGCTTGCAAGATTACACATTGTCAAGATGAAGTGCACTTAAATATTCCGAACACTAGATGGCATTGCAATATTACTTTTCCTAAAAATGGTTGCACTCCCACTTGAAACATCAAAGGATTGTTGTTATTGCTCATGGATGTGTGTATAAAAGTTTTGTAACTTAACTGTTTTTATATTCTGAAGAAGCTCTGATAAAGGATAAAAGCTCTTAATATACATGTTAATTTTTTTTGTCTTGGTTTTAAGTGATTTTACCAAATAAAACAGTTGCTGCTCACGACCTTCTGTATTGGATTTGTTTTGGTTTTGGAACACAATATGTCTACTGTCGATTAATTTGGCAAGGACTTGAAATGTATCCAAAACTATATGAACTGGGATCACCCCCAAGCTCAGTACCTCGAATATGGTATCCATGGTCATTCCAGCCACCTTTTTGAATACAAACAGTCCAATTCTAACTCCCAACATTATTCATGGTGGTGATAAACTGAACTTTGTTGAGAAGGAGAGAATTTTTGATGGTGTCATCAAAAGCATACTGAGAATGAAGGAACAGGTATCTTTAATTGCTACATTACCCTGCTTCCTTTTATGAAATATTGTCTACATCAAACAAATTTCCCATTCCAAAGGCCTTTTTGGCTGTGGATTCTCTAGTCTTATCTTGTTTGGATTGTTGCAGCTCATTATACCTAGGCTACCAGTCACAAAATATGACTAGTTTCATCTGTTGGGGAATTCCCAGACTTATTATATACTAATTCCTTAAAATCTCAAAACATCTCTATGGAACTGCAGAGTCTGCAGTGGTTGCCACTTTGCTTGTATATTGCTTAAGTCCATCCATCCATAACTCCCTTTTTTCCCCATGGGGTTTGGGGTGTCACTTCATCAGTGACAATCATCTAGAGCCAAGGTTTACACTGCCAGGTGGCTAGCCCTGCCACGGTACTTCTTCCATACTACACTTATATGCACACACACATCTATGGCTAATTTAGAGAGTCCAGTCCACCTACTGCATGTCTTTGGAATGTAGGAGGAAACCGGAGCATCCAGAGGAAACCCACAAGAACATAGAAGGCACCCCAGCCTAGACTCAAACCAGGAGAGAATACTATCTAACATACCACTGCGTTGATGTATTTAGCGTGCATGATAGCCTCCCTTCCTAAAAGAGCTTATAGCTCCATCCAAACCTATTTGATCTTTATGCATCTCACATCTAGGGTTGCTGGAGATAACAGTGATGTTGAATCATTTAACTGCCAAGTCCCAACCAGAACTCCCCCCAACTGATGAGAGTTCTGGCTTTATAATGTCCCTAAAGGCCCAACAACTGACTTATGAGACATTGTTAGTATTTTAGACTTTGTCTAGGCATTGACTATTGTTTTATAATGTGATTTTGTTGTATATTTAGATTTTGTTGTAATTTCTGAATCAGTTTAATCCCCTGGCTAAACATGAATTTGAATTCACACACTTTTGAAACATGATGCTGAAATGAATGTACAATGTCACTGCTGCATTTGCTACCACTGTAAATAATCTAAAATACCAAATATTTAAGTATATTGCTACTCTCCATAAATGGGGTGGGAGGTTGGCATAATGGTCAAGGTGTTTACCTTACACACCCAAGGTGCAGGATTTGATTCTCACATGGGGTAATTGCCTAGGCTTAAAATGGTCCATAAGGCAATTAGCCTAGTCCTAAGCAATGAACCTATGATGCGTAAATGTGTGAAGATAAGAAAGCTTTTATATTGAGGTATGCGACAGTATCACCTATAGCTGTGACAACCAGAGAAGAAATATAAAATGGAATTAGAATGAAGCAGATTACCTTTCAAATATTAAACCAATTTGCTGACTGAATTTTAAGTCCTGATGTCCAAATTTTCACTGATCAGATGCTTTTCTGTTAACCACTCTGAATCAGCAGAGTTTCTATACGGGTGGCTTACTGTTTTTGAATTTCACACCCTTGAGACTTACATGGGTAACTCTCAACTGTCCAAAATTTTGCAGAATGTCCAGACTTTTGCTTCATATTTTTGGTCTGTTCCTCATATAATTTGAGGTTTTCAGGCAAATCATTGAGAACTGAAGTCACTGAATAATGACAGACTTTTGAGATTCAGACTTCGTATCCTTCAGAAAAAGGCATGCTGATACAAAACCTGTTATTCTAGTAGTTTTTTAATATTCTTAGGGCATTTAAAATCTGTCCCTAATTTTTTGGCTTTTGTCCCCCTATCATTTCTGACTTTGTCCAGATTTCTTGAACTAAGAAACTAAGTCTGCCACCAAACATGGCACACTCATGCAATACGCAGATGACTCAACCATCATCTGCTCAGCCCAGTCCCTACCCAAATTGCAAAATGTCACACAGGAAGCCTTTTCCTCTGTTGAAACTTGGTTATCCAATGCCCAATTAATACTCAACCTGAACAAAACTAAACTACTCATCTTCCAACCCACCAAACATACTCAAAACAACTCTCACTTTAACATCACAGCAAAAGACAACACCACTATATACCCAACTGAACACACCAAATTGCTAGGAGTGGAAATAGACAATAAACTAAAATTTGACATTCACATATCCTTGACCATAAAAAAGTCCACAAAAAACTAGGAGCACTATACAGAAATAAGCAACTTCTCACCAAAGCAGCAAAGATTTCAATAGAAAATTCCCACCTTATCTCCACCCTACTTTATGCCTGTCCAATATATACCAACCTAAGGCAATGCGATCTAAACAAGCTAGAGACCTGCTACAACAAAATCGCCAAATTCGCTACAGGGGCATCCTACCGTAGCCACCACTGTCTCTCACTTGCTGAACTGGGCTGGCTTGAACTCCCTCACCTCCTTCAATGGTATCAACTCTCACTCGCCCACAAACTAGTAAATCATCCACTAAATGTCCCATCCCTCCAGAATCTACTCCAACCCTATCGCACTACCAGACCACTAAGATCCAGCAACAAAAATCACTTGCAGATCACTAAAGCCAATAACTCTGCTGGTGAAGCACGATTCTCTTGCATCCACTTCAAAACTTTACTAAAAGCGCACCTAAAAACATGCTGTCTATGCCCTTGCAACTCCCACTCTAATATCACCCTCCCCATCCAACTACTACCTTTCTTTCCACTCCACTAACTACTTTGATTATAGCAAGCTCAGATGCTCATAAGCCAGTACTTATTATACAGCAGGAACTTCTTCTTGTAACATTTGTTAATGTCTGTTATGTACTTCACAGATAAAGATTCTAGTTGTCTACTGATGTACTATGTTCTTAATCTGTAAATATGTTGTAAGTAATTGCTATGTAAATTGTTAATCGCTATGTAATCCAATGTAACTACTGTCTGTTTATTTTAATTGTGGAGCTTTTCTCCCCGGGCCTCCGCTGAAAATGGACCTACGTCCAGTCGGACACTCCCGGTCAACAAATATAAATAAATAAATAAATAAATAAGAGGTTGAGAGGTATGCTAACATAGATACCAGTTTCCATTCAATTGGCTTTCTGCCTGTCTAATAAATGCTGAACAAATTCATGGTTTAAACAAACAAGTGTTAATTTAATTTTCACTTTTACCTAAATTATTTTTAGCATACACTTTAAACAGTGGGACAGAAGTCTGGGTTAAGTTTAGGGAAATGTTAAATATATGCAGCATCTTATTGACTTTTACAGTAAAATCCAAAGAGGCAATTAACTGCATTTTTATAAAATAATTAAAGTATTGAACTTTATGAAGGAAAGCAGTTATTCAAATCACAAAATTACCATTGTGCATTAGCATGTCAAATGGTGAGTAACAGAATATTGGATACTTTTATGTATAAATTCAACATTGTGGCTATATCCAGGCACAGACCTAGCAAAACACCAGATGTTAGGAGTTGTAGATGGGTAGTGCATTGTGCACAGCAAAGTAGCACAGGTTGTGGCAATGTGCGGGTGTAAGTGATTCTAATGCACAATACTATGGGGACTTAAGGGACAAAAAAGTATAGAATGCATCACACATTGATAAGTGCTTAATATCACAGAAATGAGGAATCCAATGCAAATGAGACACACAGAATATGCAAATGATCACACTCCAAATGATGGAATTATTTGATAATGTATAAAATGGGCATGCTACATCATGGTGCATAGCTATTTTGAACACCTAGATTTGTGGTGCACATGACAGGAGCACTGCTAATAGCAACAGTAGGTTAGCTCAGCTGCATGTGTCAGCAGCAAAATTAGGATTCACTGCCTGCAATGTTGTGCACCATAGCTATCTGCACAAATGAAGCAGGTACAGTCAATGAGTAATATGGCACAAACTCATACACCAGCAGATTTGGACAACGAGACTCTATGAGACCTAGTCAAGCTGTTTTACCTATTCCTGAGGGTACTAAGGTGCATGTAGGCTTACCCACCTTAGGCAAAGGGACATATCTGCAACATACTGGGGACACATTAATGTCATGGGTATCAGCCTCATGAATCATAATCAAGTTCCTCAACATTATGCTACTCCATGTGGAGGAGTACATCTAACTCCACAGAACTGCAAAGGAGAGAGCCAAGACTATGTGAACATTTTACACCATATCCCATTTCTCTGAGGTCCTGGAAACTATTGATTGATCCCACATTCTCATCAAGGTCATACCTTGTCCAGTGGGCCTACCATACACCATCAAGAAGACATCTACTCTATGATTTGTCAGGTAGTTCTGTAATGCCTAAGGTATCATTTTATAATGTAGTCCATGCACTAAATGAGCAGTTCCCACAGTGCACACCTTTGACATATTTCTATCCTATACCAAAAGATCTTGTGAGTGGACTAAATGATAGATACACACACATGCTAAATAGTCAAGTCTATACAGGTACATGGAAGCAGGGAGCAGTCCTTCGATAATATGTTGCTTTTTGTGTGTTGCAAGTAATGCTAGATATGCCCTAGAGCCCTGGTTGATGCCCCCCCATCCACACAACAGGGCAAGAACGGGCCTATAATGCAACCCATGCTGAATCACAAAATAGAGTGCAGTGTGTTTTTGGCCTACTGAAGTAATATTTTCATTGTCTATATGTGTCAGGATGGACAGTGTAATGTAGTCTAGATATCTGGATGTATATTTTCATGTGTGCTATGCTTTACATCATGGCATTGCACATATAAATAGAATAGAAGGTGAACACCATTGCAGGCATTCCATGGCAGTTGCAACAGTAGCAGATGGACAGGGTGGAGAGTCAGAGGGGAGCATGCAGAGACACCACCACAGCAGAGGCAGTGATGGGCACAACACATTGCAGCACTGACCAAAAAGTAGCATCTAGTCCACAGCTGTAAACCATGATACAGGCAAAACAGAATGAAATGGTGCCTATGTAATCCCACCCAGGCTATGCAAGAGTTTACTTCAGATATAACCATACCAACACAGGTGAGGGGAGAGCATGCCAAAGTAGTTATCATTTGATTAGATGGGAATCTACAATGACAGACAAGTACAAAGCAATGAAGTGGAGTAGAGTCTTGGGAGGTGAACACTATATCTATGTACTTTAGGAGGTTGTGAGTTGTCAGGGAACACATCCTCCAGTGGTATAGTCAAACTGCCATGATCTGACCATTGGCATTGTTTGCTGTCTCAGTGTGCAGTGGGGCTTGATGTGGCACATGCAAAGAAGATGTAGAACTTTAGTACTGTGCATGTCCACCCTGACAGGCAGAACCCTGTTGAGCATCACAGTCAGTGGCATGGACAGCATGCACAAATGTGGCTGACAGGCTGCAGGTATGTGCACATGCAACCTGATGAGACATCCCAAATGCTGAGTGTGCGACACACCATTTGACAGCAATGACTGGGTGGCACTGAGATTGTCATATTGACAGTCTGTGGAGTCTGACTTGGGATAGTCAGTGGCTGAAATCCTTACAGCTAGATCCTCCTACAGCCACAGATGGTATGGCCTGTGTAAGCAGACAAGTAATGTTACACCTGCGGAGACAACCTTTAATACTAGTAACCTCAGCAGCAATGCATGCTTCCTGTCCCTTTACTGAATGTCATTGTGCAGTTGGTATATGTCACTCCATGAGTCAAAGAGTATGCCTCCCCCTCCAGAATGCTTCTGAAAATATTTATGGCTAGGTCACTGACCTATATTGTGACAGTTAATGTAGAGTGCTCTAAATAAGTCAAGGATGGTCTTGAAATCATGCCAGTACCTAACTTCCTTTTGTTGTTCCCATTTTCTGGGTATGCTCACATCAGGGGCAGTGCATGTTTTAGATGCTGTCTGCACTCAGGACACAGATAATGCAGATGATAGACTCCCAAGTGCAAGATGTCCATCATCGCAGTCTAAAGAATTTTTATTGAAATTCCTGTATTAAACAGTTAAAAGTTATTGAAAGAGCCTGAGATAAATGATGCATGCACATTATATTTCACTAACAACCAAATTAGCATAGTGCCTATGATAATGAAGCTACTTGGTGTCACTGTCTGTGCATCTCCAAGCATCAACCCCACATCCCTTTTCCTTAAACAGCCGAAATACTATGACAGAACAATTTAACAAATACTTCACCAAAAATATACTATCACTCTCCAAAAATAACTGGTCCTCCCTGACTACAAAATCCATTATAACAAACAACGAAAATACCTTTTCCTTCCAGCCAGTTCCAATAAGTACCATAAAAAAACTCCCCAGAAAGCTGGAAACAACAACTATAGTGGCTGATAACCTACCAGCTGAATTTCTAAACCTAGCTGCTGCCACTATTGGTTATCCAGTCTCAACTCTTATTAATTGTTCTATCACCGAACAGCAAACCCCATCTCTCTGGAAAATTGCTTATATAATTGCACTACATAAAGGTGTCATTTCTACAGAACTTTCAAATTACAGGCCTGTTGCCATTCTATCCCCAGTATCCAAAATCCTCTAAAAGTGCATACATTCCCAGCTTCTGGATTACGTCTCCACTAACAACCTATTAGCTACATCACAGCATGGTTTTAGACCTAGTCATCGTACTACAGCTGCCCTTCTTACCTTCACCAAGACCGTCAATCAATAAAAGAATGAGGGCAAAACAGTGGCAGCCATCTTAAAAGCTTTCGACACTGTCTCCCACTACAAACTACTGACATTACTCTCTAACCTAAATCTTAGTCACTCTTCACTCACATGATTCAGAAGCTATCTAACAGAATGGCAACAGGCTGTAAAGTGGGAAAAAAAATTCAGTCATATTAGGGGTACCCCAGCGTTCTATTCTTGGCCCACTTCTTTTTATTCTCTTTAATAATAATCTTAACTCAGCTACTTCTCATGCCTCCTTAGTCCAATATGCTGATTATTCTACACTTATATGTGCCGCCCCCTCCATACAAGAACCTCAAAATATAACCCAAAGTCTTTCTCTGCAATACAATCCAGGCTCTCAGAATCTCAACATATACTCAACCCCAATAAAACTAAACTTATTATCTTTTATCCCACTAGAATCACTGACACTCCTCCCTCTGTCTTCATTAAAGCTATAGATAATACAACTATTATACCAGTATCCCCTACTGATTGATAATTTGAAATTTGACATACACATATCACAAACTATAAAGAAAGTTCATAAAAACTAGGCATATCTTATAGAAATAAGCAATTTTTAACTAATAGTACTAGGAAAGCCATTGCAAAAACGCACCTTCTTTCTACTGTCCTCTATGCTTCACCCATACTCACTAACCTGAAGAATACAGAACTAATTAAACTGAAAGCTTTTTAGAATAAAATAACAACATTTGCCAGACTCCTTATATTGATCACACCATTGTCTAGCCCTGAAACAAATTTCCTGGTTGGAACTCCCACATCTATTGATTTATGATCAGATAACTTCTAAAAAACTGCTTTACCTGCCAGAAAAAAACTCAGTTCTGCAAATCATAATTGAACCCTATTCCAATAACCGAGTTCTATGATCCACTAATAAATCTCTATTAAAAGTAAGCAAACCTAAGAATACTGCTGGAGACTCATTTTTTTCCTATTACATCAACAAAATATGGAACTCACTCCCTCTTCCTGTGACATCCACTGCTAACACTACTCTTTTTAAAAAAAAAATACTTAAAACCCACTTAACTAGTGCCCAACCCTACTCATGTAAGTCCAGGCTACCTTTAGTCTTTCTGCAACAGGCATTACCATCCCATAACCTACTTCTATAAAACTAAACCCTAACTCTGGCATACTACCTTAACCTTCAGGTCTTACTGATTTAAATACATAACTTTATACACCTCCTATCTTTATAAATCATTATCTGGAATTTCACTTTTGTGAATTCACATAAGACATTTTATCAATCAATTGTAATACTCAACACTTTTCTAACAAGATACCACTGCATACAAGGATTTTCATGTGACCTGAGTGACTTTGACTTTGCTAACTTTAACTTACAATGGCAATAGGGAAGACTGTTCCATCCTATATGTTATATATCAAATTGTATGTTTGTGTGTATCTATTTCTTGCCAAGTATTGAACCTAATATGTACTTGTTTTCTTGTATGTATTTTGTCCTTCTTTTGTTAATTGTATGTGGAGCTTTTCTCCTCGGGCCTCCTCTGAAAATGGGTTACACCCAGTCAGACTTTCCCGGTAAACAAATGTAAAATAAATAAATAAAATAAAATCTCTGCTTGTGTTAGCCATGCCCTTTATGGTGACCACAAAGGACATGAACAGTGTGCTTGTGCATACAGCATATGGCTAGCCATAGCAGTATGATACAGTGCTGTAGCTGCATCTTAGTATTGCAGTGCATTACAACAGACATAGAGTGGTACTGTGGTGAAGCACTACTCTCTCCATCTTGTGATCCACAACATGCATTCAGGCATATGTGGTTACCATTTTGCTTCTTGAACAGACCCCAGTGAGTAGTTATGGCTGCTTCAGGCACTTTCAAACAGACTCTATTGTGGTGCGCTAGGGAGAGTAAAATGTTCTTGTTTATCCAGTACAGGGTCTTTATGGAGCACCTGCTGAGTAAACATGATGGCATTCTGCTGAAGGTAGATGCCATTCATGCACTCACATTCAGATTAGTAAGTGTCAGGATTGGTAAAATGATTTGAGGTGACACCACCTAACCTGCTTCATTAATGGGAGATAGGCTTTCAGTGCAGGAAACCTGAATAGTACTGTAGCCATTTTTGTCTGTACTATTATCTTGCACTGTCTTAACCATTGCACATGTTTACTTAGGAGTACATTATTTTGTTGTCTAACAGAGAAGGAGCAACATCTGGATATGGTGGGATGTTGCAGAAGGCAATAGTGCCTCTGCTGCCAGTGGGGTATATACTACTCAAAGTCAATCATAATCGTGTTTGTGGCATATATGTAATAATTTTTTCTCATTGTGTTGCCCTTCTGCA
This sequence comes from Protopterus annectens, assembly GCF_019279795.1. Taxonomy (NCBI): domain Eukaryota; kingdom Metazoa; phylum Chordata; order Ceratodontiformes; family Protopteridae; genus Protopterus; species Protopterus annectens. The sequence continues at coordinate 686,454,902 of NC_056751.1, forward strand.
GTTCCAGTTAAATAAATCTAAATTCAAATGTATCTAATTATTACTAAACTTACTCGTAATAATATAGGTTTCATTTAGCTTCTTCAGCTTCCTCATATGTTTTATGTCCTCCAGTCTGATACTACATTATCTGGATGTCAAATAAAGAGCAAAAATAAACATGTTGCAGTTGCATAAAAATAACCTAACAGGACCGTATTTATTAGGTGGTTGCCATGACAAAAACACTATTTTCACAATTATCAGGCCATGTTTACCTAAATTGACATATCCATACAATTCTGTTTCTCCTTCTTTCCTCGGTTATCTTGTAACACACTGATCATTAAATAAGAATGAGTAAATCATGATTTAGTTAATACTGTGCAATAAAGCGTATGTTTCTCCCACCATGGAAAATATAGAAATTTATGGCATATAAACTTTGTATATTCAAAAAAAATAAGCATTATATGAATACGTACTTTATCCTCTGTCATTTTAAATAATAAACTGATCATGGGCAATCCAAATACTCCAGCTCAGACTAGTATAACTGCTCACACAACAACCCTACCCATTCTCAGTTAGTACATGTTATATGGAGGCAGAATTTCCCTTTACAGCCAAATAGTAGAAAAAAGTATATCTCTTTTAGGAGGTCAGACTGTCACAAATTATGGAAACAATCAGAAAAGGAGGCCGTCATCCTGGTCTGTTATATAAATGAAAATGCTGCCAGAAATAAGTAATTTATGGTCCTTGCAGCAGAGATAACAAAGAGAAACAGGTCCGTTGCAAAAAGTAGTGAGAAACCAAATGTACAAAACAGCATACTTTATATGTTGATAGACTTGTGTACCCACCTATCCAACCAGTAGACAACTATTTCTGTATTCTAGGTGACAGGCAGTAAATGTGAATAAGTTAACATTTCTATTTATTACAAATGAAATATGATAGAAGCAGTTAGCAATTTATAGTTCTTGCAGTTGGGAAGTGGGTAGAAAAAGACATCACAGCTGTAAAAATGAAAACTGAAAGCACAAACCAATTAAAACATAAATAAGCTGTTCAAGAAAGAAGGCAAGAGTTAAGCCTTGTATACATGGTGAAATAGATATGTTTTAAGGAATTGCATAAAACTGGTAAGCATTGCAGAATATTCTCAACTAGCCTGGTAGAAGATTCCTAAGGCCCTTGAAAAACAAAAGAATGATGACCCAAAGATTCAACCCGCAGTCCCAAAACTACAAACAGCACCAGGGTAAATGAGCACAGAGCAAGAACAGGCTGATACCATAGCATTAGTTCCTTAAGTTGGGAGAGACCCAAGCTGTACAGGGCTAGATAAACCAAGACCAGAACCTTATGAAAACAATGAAAGACCAAGCAAGGCTAGAAACAAGTAGAGTCTGCAGAAAACTGATATAATAAGATAATTTTTAGGTAACTGTATAATGAACAGTACTGCAGGAGTCTGTATTAGGCCCACACTGCTAATTTCTGAATGTTGAAGTCATAGGTACATGATGAAAAAATCCTACCAAGTTATGTACCACACAAGAAGGACATGAACTGGGAGGGATAAGGTACTTAGTAAGGGTAATGATCCTAAGATGAAACAGCAGACACTTGTCCCTTAGGGGTCAGCTGGTCATCAACAATTATCTCCAGATTCTGCACCTTTACAATAAAGTCCACTGATTTAGCACTTAAAGTAAATTAAATTAAAAGGGGCCCAATGAGCCAACAAAGATGATAACTGTGTCCAGAACTTTATGACTTTTTAACACTAGTTATCCAATTAAAGAAATGCCTCTAATATAAAATGATTTTGTCAATATGAACCATGTTTTATTTCAATATGTAAGATATGTACCATAGAAGACATGGTTATTATGTTGAGGATGTTGAGAAACTTCTGGTTACTCATTTAGGAGGAAGCAAAAGCCTGGAAGTCTGTGTACCATTCCTAGCTTGACTACACTCATGTTATACACAGTGTCGCTAGTCTTATATGCAAAGACATGGAAAGAATTATCATGGAAATGATCAATAATGTTAGAGTAAACCTCCAGACACTGGCCCCAACCCAGTCTGGCTTCATGAAGGGCAGGTTATACTTATTCAACCTGTTGGACTTCTTTGAGAATGGTTCACACTGCCTGCCTTGACCCAGCCAAGGCATTTAACACAATACCCACTCTGGCATTGTTGACAAACTCAAGAGGTTAAACACAGCTCCGTATGTAACCCAGTGGATAGCCAGCTGGCTCACAGACAGGATCCAGGAAGTTAGAATTGTGGAGTCCACCTCTACCAAGAAGCCAGTCAAAAATGGAGTCCCTCAGGGATCGGTCCTTGGACTGCCCTTTTTGCCATTTACTTCTCTGAAGTCAAGGCCAATGTCAATAGTCTCTGGCTGACTAAATTTGCAGATGATTGCAAGTTAGGAGCTGTCACTGAATCCCACATCCACACAAATGTTGTCCAGGAAGGGCTGACACAAACAACTGGTGTCAGAGCCATGGACTAAAACTAAATGCCAAGAAATGCATAATAGTATCCTTAAGGAAGTCATCCACCCTGGGTAACTATCATATTGACAACGTACCCCTTAGAGGTGATCCAGTAGTCAGGGACTTAGGAACACACATAGACAATAATCTAGCCTTTGATCACTATGTATCTATAGCAGTGAGGAAATCATTCTATGCTGAGCAACTTATAAACAAAGGTATGGCATCTAGGTCCAAGGAAGTCATTTTTCTGCTGTATTTGGCATTCATAAGACCTATCATTGAGGACAATGCCACCTTTGGTATGTACCTAACCAGGCATTTCCAACAATTAGAAGATTTACACAGGTTCCTCACTAAAAGAATACAGGGCATAAGTAAAATGTCCTATCCAGCCAGCTGCAATGCCCTATCCCTGTATTCTGTCTCCTACAGGCTACTGAGGGGGGATCTATGCCTGCCATACAGGGCATTGTCAGACCCCACAATGAAGGAACTCCAGCATATCCACAAAACAAGCAGCACCAGTATTACCCATTTTAAAGACTTAAACCTTGCCTGTGATATAAATAGGACCCGCTGGAGAGACACGTATGTATCCCAGAGACTTCCCTATCTCCGGAACAGGTTCCCCATCCATATGAAGCTGAGTTTCTCCCAAATCTAATTCAAGTGTAACTTACACAATTGGATGGGTAACAGTTAATTCATCCCTGACTTGGCACCTATGTCTCTAATGGACACAGGCAACATGTAAATGGTTCATCTCTCAAGCCCCTGCTAACACTTATCATGGGTACCAGAACCTGTCAGAGATTTGGGCTGCATGACTAGGTGTAAAAAGGGTCTTAGTCATTAGCCTAGCAAACACCAAAGAATCTATGAGCCTATGAACTGATAACTGTAGATACCTTTCACACTGGCTGTGATTGTTTATTTTATTTATTTATGTCATTTTTATTTGAATCTGCTTTACAATTTATAGGAAAATGTGCTATTGGAGTACATCATATTAGAAATATCAGAATCATATCACCCTGATGAAGGCACTTTCAGTAAGTGCTGAAACTATATAAATAACTCACTGAAAGCCACTTTCAGTGACACTCAAACAAGATTTTTGAAGGGGCAAGAACCCACACATGTGAGAGAGCACACTCCATGCACCACACACACACACACACACACACACACACACACACACACACACACACAACACACACATATATATATGTGTTCACTTTATAATCCTAAAATCCTGAAATATCGAATTTCAGAATTTCGAGATCATAAAGCCGAAACCTTACAATACTGAAACCCCAGAAGGGCGAATTTAAAAATCACGAATCCTACACTAACCATACACCACACACATACACACACCTTCCTCCCACACACAAACACACAAACCTACACTACATACAAGCAGGAGGGCAAGCCCCCATGCATCCCCACACCCCCCCTACTTAAATATACTAACTCCAAGGTCGCACTACACAGACAAACACACAAAAACACCACCACACACCTACATTCTCCTCGCACACACACATCACAGTCACAACACACACTGACACACACTAAAGCCCCTAACCAAAACCCTTACACATAAATACTTACCTGACCTTCCACCTATCCATTCACACAATGCAATACCAGAAGTGCTACAACATCTCCGAACTTCGGGATTTTGAAATTCTCGCTTCTGGGGTTTCAGAGTTTTGAACTTTTGGCTTTATATACATATAAACTTAACCTACAATTAATAGGCCAACTAACTCTCTCCTAGCCTGTCATCTCAATATTAGAAGCATTAATAACAAGGTACATGAATTGCATGCACTTCTGGGTGTCCACTCCCCTGAGATTCTCTGTTTATCTGAAACCTGGTTAAAACCTAACACTACAGACAATGAAGTGTTACCACCTGGGTACAACATACACAGGCTGTATTGTGCTTCAAGGAAGGGGGGTGGAAGGGGGGTGGGGTAGTTGTACTCTATAAATCTGAGTTGAATGTCACCATAGATGTAATACAACTACCTCAGAGATTCTTGCCACCAAATTGCAACTTAATAAAAATAAATGCATTAATATTATCTGTATGTAGATTCCCCCAGGTAACAATATATCTACACTTGAAGATATCCTGCACTGGCTATCATGTCACTACCCCCAAGAAACCCTACTACTTGGAGACTTTAACATAGACTGGGGCACTAGTTACTCAGAATCCCCAGCCACCCATATTAACCTGCATGCATTTACACAAATCATATCCACCCCTACCAGGATAGGTAAACCCAACCAAAAAGAAAGCATACTTTGGTAGCCTCCCTGATGGCCTAAGTGATCACCTTCTCACATATGTAATTAAGCACAAAGCCATTAATTCCCAACAACCCTTACTCATAAAGGTTAGAAACAATAAAAATTTTGACCCTGCCAAATTCCAACAAGAACTAAACTCATGCAATTGGTCTATTCTAAAACACCTCCCCTAGAGGAAGCAGTAGCATACTTTAACAACAAATTCCTTGAGATCCTTGATTTGCATGCACCTGTTCTTTCAAAGAGAACAAAGGCAAAAACTGCACCATGGCTTTCTAAAGAGTCTAAACTCAAAATTACCCTTAGAAACAAAGCATGGGTTTTATGGCATTCTTCTAAAGACCCCCAAGATCACATTAAATACAGGTAATCCAGTAACGAAACCAAAAAATCCATTTTGCAAGACAAAAAACAATACTACTGTAATTTACAGACAGTAAATTAAAATAATCCTCAGATGTTTTGGGCAGGTTTAAATAATCTTCTAAATCCTGGACAAACTTCAACCCCAATCCCTGCTGCTACTATTGATAAAACCCCTGAAGATGTTTCTGACAGTTTTAACCGATTCTTTACTGAGACAATTCAAGCCCTAGCTAGCCAACTACCTCCTAGCTCCCCTGGTCCTGAAAGTAGCACCCCTAAAACCTACTCGCATTCAGCTTCCACCAGTCGCCATTTCACTTATCCGTATCTTGATCAAAAAATTAAAACCCACTACACTTTCTGCTGATCAACTCCCTGGTGAGTACCTACAAAAATCAGCTGATACTATTGCTTACCCCGTCTCAATACTAATCAATCGAACCATAGTAGAAGCTAAAATTCCCACCTTCTGGAAAATATCCTATGTAATCCCACTTCACAAAGGAGGCAGCTCTACTGAATTCTCCAATTACAGGCCAATAGCTATACTCTCTCCACTTGCAAAGATTATGGAAAAATGTATTCGTAGACAACTCATGCACCACCTAATCCAGAATCACCTTATGGCAGACACTCAGCATGGCTTCCGTCCTCATCACAGCACTACTTCAGCCCTCCTAGCCTTTACCAACACCATAAACCATAATCGCAGCAATAATTATATATCCTCAGCTGCCTTCTTGGATCTTTCCAAGGCATTCGATATGGCTGATCACCAACTTTTAATCCACACCCTGCAAACATTCGGTCTAGATACAAGAGCCCTTCAATGGTTTCAATCCTACCTGAATGGTCGACAGCAGGCTGTCCTCTGACAGAACAAACTCTCTAACCTTCTACCTAATACCCATGGATTACCAAAAGGCTCTATACTAGGGCCCTTGCTGTTCTCCATCTTCATTAACGACCTTTATACTGTCATCCGAAAAGTCAGCTGTATCCAATATGCTGATGACTCTACACTGATTTGCTCGGCCACATCTCCAATAGAGTTATGGTCAGCTACCCAGAGCACCTTTATTACAATAGAAAACTGGCTTTCTGAATGTCATCTGATCCTAAATCCCCAAAAAACTAAAATGTTGTTATTTTCACCAACATGTAGGTCTACCGTTTTCACCTTTACTATAAATTCAAATGATGGCACAATAATCTCCCCTGACCTCTCTACAAAACTATTAGGTGTCATCATAGATAATAATCTAAAATTCAACCTACATTTTAACCAAACTATCAAAACCATCAATAAAAAACTAGGGTCACTTTACAGAATAAAAGCCTTCCTAACCCCTCCGGCTAAAATTGCCATAGCTCGCTCTCACCTTCTTTCAACCCTTCTGTATGCATCCCCTCTACTCTCGAATTTAAACAAGACTGTCCTTAACAAACTCTCAATTTGCTACAACTACATTGCCAAGTTTGCCACCGGGCTGCCTTTTAGGACACATCATTGCATCAATCTAAATCAGCTTGGGTGGCTTGAACTACCCAGCCTAATCCATTATAACCTACTGATTATGGCCTATAAAATCCTCAATAATCCGGACAATACTCCTGCACTTAAAAATATTATCACCCCCTATAACAATCCTAGATCACTTCGATCCTCTAACAAACTACTAATTCAGACTAGCAAAATTAATAACACAGCAAGTGACTCTCTCTTTGCAAACTCTGTAAGTAGATCCTGGAACACTCTTCCAGCTGATATTACCTTACTTTCCACCTCAGGTCAATTTAAAACTAGACTCAAACAATATCTGTCACTTAACTGGCTATGTCAATGTATTAAGCCTGGCTAACTCTCTCTAGAATGTGTAAAAATCTGTTAACCAGTTTACTGGGTAATTTAATTTAATCCTGATTTATGCTTGGGATTACCTCTAACCTGTGGAACTTGTTTAACTTGCTTACTTATGTAATCTCTGTAAATAGTCTGTTTGTAATATGTAATGCTGGTATTATGTAATGCTGTATCTGCTTACCCTTGGAGCTTTTCTCCCTGGGCCTCCGCTGAAAATGGACATGCATCCTGTTGGACTATCCCGGTCAACAAATGTAAAATAAAATAAATAAAAAATAAATACAATCTGATCATCATCATCAATTATAAATTGAAGAAAGTGTTTTATTCTGCTGGTAAGGATAGACATAAACATTTTGTAATCCACATTTAAGATAGATGGAAGTCTATATGAGGAACACAAAGATGGATCCTTATCTAATTTTAAAATAGACGAAATTGAAGTATATTTTGAAGAAGGAGGTATATTGATCATAGATCTGACTTCAGTAAATACCTTTAATAAGATATTTAAAATGTCATGAGGTAATAAGTTGCATAGCTCAAGGATAATGCTATCATTGCAGGTGGGCTTATTGTCTTTTACTTTTTTAATCTTTTATTTTATTTTCAAAAATGTGATAGGTCATACCATTGTTTTAATGAAATTTCAGAGAAACTGTTCTCAAACTTTTCTTAGTATACAAGGAATGTTTCCTCATTATAGTGTTGCATTGCATTCAGATTTCAAGGATCGCCTACCATAATGTTCAAGTCACATAATCAGATATAAAAAGAAGTTCATTATTAATAAAATAAAGATATTTATTTATTTATAGTCATGCAGCACAGCATACTTCTTGGTGTTGAAACTTATTCCATTAGACATATCCTCAGTTTCATCTCATCTCAAATAACAGCAACCACTGACATTACTTTAACATCCTTTGCAAATTTTGATGTCCAAGCATGTTGATAACAAAAGACAACAGATGGTTAATGTACAAATATTAAATAAAAAAGGACCTATGCTGGCTGGAACAAAAGACAAACCCTTTTCTAATAATTCATGCTTCTCAATAGTGAAATCTATACCAGACAGATTAAATACTTTAAAGGTTAATGCCATCCTTACTGCCTTCCTCTGAAGGTCCATCAATAATAGAGCTGTTCACCCATTCCAACTAAATGACTCATATTGTGCTGTACCATTTCTGCCCAAGAGTTGTATTGCCAGTAGTTCTGCCGATCCTTCTGGTAACTGTAGCTGTTTTGTATCCACTTAGTCTCTGTAGCAGGGTATTCTTTCTATCCACCCCCTTCCTGGACTAAAAATTCTTCTGAAGCCTGTGATGAAATTTTGGACCCTGATTCTGATTCCATTCTGTTATTCTGGTTGACCACCATAATGCTGGAACTTGGGGGGGGGGGGGGGGGAATTATCTCTTAAAAATCATTGTGATTCCTGTTAGTGTCAGCTACTTCAGCATCTCAGATTTATCCTGTTGATGGAACTTCCAGTGAATGCTTGTTTCCCTTTCCAACATTTCCTTTTATAATTTTAGGTACAGTCTTGTAATCGTTGATATTCCTTTTTGTTTTCCTTTTTTTCCGAGTAAAGAATCCAGATTATTCACTTCCTCTAAAATGTTTTTAATCTGTTTTCAATCATGCTTGGTGAAGCCATGAGACTAAGTTTATCACTGATAGTGTCCCTTTCTGCCCATCACCTTGAGTGCTATTTCTCTCTGTCTTATAAGAAGACAAATATAATTAAGCCTCACTTTCTCATTGATGTCCTCCCATTCTTTCAAAATTTCCTGGTCAACAACCCATTTCCTCTGGGTGTTTTGTTAAGACAATGTCCTCTGGGGACCATCTTTGTTCCATCTGATGGCTGATGAAATTAATTATCAGACTGGTCTTACTGAAATTTACAGACTCGCTGTGTGTGATATTATTGCATGACTTAGTACAATGTATGGGTGTCAAGTGGACATTCCATAGAGCTATTGAACTGACAAGTTCTGCCAGTTTCATAACGTATTAGAGGAATTGAATTTTTGGAAGCATTTCAAGAGATCTACTCTCAGACAATCTTCTCCACTATTTTAACATCCACACCATCAATGTGACTGACAAAAATAATATAGATTTGAGGCCCTAAACCAAATATCCTATTGTCCAGTGTGTATCTCATTAGAAACCAAACCAGAAGCACAATGTAATAAAAAAGCAAGAAAACACATCTCAGCTTAACATATTCATTTCTGTTTAATACAAGACATTTGAGAAAATATACACTGCAACCACACAACATATAAAGATTAGAAAAAAAACACAAGACCATTTTCAACAATCGAAAAAAATACTCTAAAAAATCAGCTACAAAATATTCTTAGTTTCTATTTAAAAATTTAATTCAAAACAAAATTGATATTAACTGAGTAATTTAACAAGGTCTGTTTGTGGCACTAAAACATAACTGCCATTGTAATTCTCTGAACTATAACAAGGATTCTTTGTCACTCTCTCCCTGTCATTGTTATCAATCCTTCTAACACCACAAAACTAAATTGTATGTGCCCAAGACAATTAATGGGATGTTTATAAAGGGCAATAATGTTCTTTTTTATGGTAAATATATATTTGTGTACCCTCTGTGGCAGCCTGAGGTTCACTAACTGAGTAGCTCAGTCTTTTAAAAAAATCTTACCCAATGTAAAATGAATTAAAGCCATCACAAACAGTCATATACACTGCAACTCTTGAGTTATACTAGCAATGTCCTTCTGGACATCCACTTCATTTTAATTACCTGCTGTAACATATGGCCCATAATCCACAAACATACATAGTCTGCACTTCGCACAGGAGTACATATTTGAGGGTTTATTCTTTGCCACCCTCAGACATCAGAGATCTTTTTTAATAGTGTTCTAATGCTGGTTACATTCTTGTGGAGATAACCATTTTAAATAACTCAGAATGTCCTGTTAGGATCTACCAGTTGATGTATACTATATTCTGGATACACAGATTGTACAGATTAAATTACAAACTGAATGTATGTCTATAATCATCTAACTGTTCTTTATGAATGAACTCAACATTCTGATCATCCAGTAAAATTGGTTTGTACCTAATGTTACGTTTATTACTATCTTCAGTAAAAATCTTTCCCATCTTACTGTCTGATTATTCCCTAATTAGAAACATCTGCTTCAGAATTCCACAATCCTTATTTAACATCTTCTCCTCTAAGATGGGTCTAGATAACCTCATCACTTGCCCTTTGATGACATTCTCCTTCAAAATGGCGGCAACTATCTGCAGGTACATGTACATTACAAAAAGTGCTTTTCTCTAAAAGTCATTGAACTTATCACTTACCCAAAAATAAACTAAAGTCAAAAAATGATCACTTTTACAGGAAAATTAGCTGAAAACTGAAAAAAAAACAGTATAACTCTGTTCAATAATTGAGGATAAGAAATTCAGGTTTAACATCATGTCAAGTGAAAAAAAAAAACAAATGTGAAAATTAAAGTAAAAATTACCATTACTGAAAAATAAATTCATACTCAGCAGTCCAACACCAGGGTTAAACAACATGGTGCTAGTGCTACACCCCACAAATGCTACACCCTTTCTTTGCAATATTTCTAGTTGAAATAAAATAATTAGACAAAAATTAAATAAATTAAAGTACATAAGAATTCTACAGTCATAATAGTCTAAGAAAGATTCTTTACATTTTAAAACCTACATCTTATGGAATTATTGTATGCAAGTCATTTACATCCATTGTCTCTAACAAAACCTGTTCATACAACCTTTGACAAGGTCCAAAGCATACCATTAGGCACTCAGAACAGATTTAGAATTCTGAACAGATTTAGATAAATCAAAACGCAAGCCACCAAAACTAAAGGCTCAGTCATAGAGCTCTTGGAGAACACAATGGAATGTAAAGGCAGCTCTATCAAAGTTCATGAATTGTGGTTTTCCCAAAAAGGCAGGAATAAATAGATTTTCTATTAATTAAAAACTCATATAATTCCGTAGTGATTCTATCACCTGAAGCCCATTCAACAAACTCATCATCAATCTGACTGCATGCCCTGTTATCATCAAGTAAAATCACATGTTCTTACTTGGTAGTATCACTAAGAACTTTATTTATTTACTTATTTATTTAATTATTTATTTATTTAGTTGAATTTGTTAACCAAGCTAGAGCACTGGTCACAGCTGACCAGTTTCAGTCTAACCCACAGCAGGAGCAAATACAGATACAATATATTTAGATCTAAGATACATTTCAAGTACAAAGAGATGGACAGCATATACCTAGAAGTGTCCATTAGTACTTTTATTCATGTCTATATCACTTCATTGAATCACAAATCAGCAAATGCCTATTCATCGAACAACTATTGATCGAATTCCACCATATGGAATGTGCCCTTTTCCCCACTGTAGTGCGATCTCAGAGTTGGTATATTTAGTTGGGCGGTCGGGAGCTGGGTAGGTGTTAAGTTTTATGGTTTTGTTCATGGTTGCTAGGGTGGACTACTGTTGGTTTGCCCTAGGAAAATTTTCTCTGAAAACTCAGTTTGATGATTAGTAGCTTCAATGAATAGGTGTTCGATGACTAGGGGTTCACTGATTTGTAATTCAACAAAGTGATATAGACCCCCTTTTATCCACCTTCATCACTGTATTATTTTGATTTTGATGGATATTAGAAAAGGCAGTTCCCTCCATGGATGTGGAATGACAGTATTTGTACTTACAAGTTCTACTGAGCAAGTCTCCAATATGCTTTTCCACTACCATTTCAAAAACATTAAGCATTCATTGAAGCGGGGGGGGGGTAAATTGCACTTCTCTTTTCAAAGGGCTCATAAACACTGTCAATAAGGAAAGTCTCTTATAGTTAACTCTATCAGGGATGTATTCTTATTTTATGTTATTGTCTTAGCAACTAATCTAGCCAGTCTTACAAAATGTCATTATACCTGAAATGGCAAGACTGAAAAAGAGTCATGTTGTATATGCTGTATAATTTTGTCTGGAAATATTGTCCTTTACCAACATTTCCATAAGGTGTACGGCACTTTATTAGAAAAGTGAACCAACTCATTATACAATGAGGACTTCTCACTGATAACACTGGGAAACTTCAACAGTCTTAAGCACCATGAGACCTTTTTATTTGAATATACTCTATGTGAACAGCATTGCTCCTGCGTATCTTAAGGTTTCTTTCAAAATCCTTGGTTACACTAATGAAATTGTGTGGACATATATTAAAGTTTGAATTGCCATTCACCTGTCCTTGATATCCTTCCCTATTTTTTTCAAACATTTGCGGGTAGAATGTGTAAAACAGAATTGATGTCCCTTATAATGGCGTGTTCATTATGAGTATCTCTATATGCAGGGACTGGACAAATGGAACGAGGTGCAGTATCACTCTGTTCTCATCCAATATTAGTCATATTACACAAGGCATACTGGTGTTAACAGCTTAGCCAGTATTCCTTTCCTGTGCAACCGGTAACCCATTATCTTGCCATATACGCACTGTTCTTTCATTAAACTGCTTCTCATAGTATGTAGAGATAAACAAACCTCATTGAAAAGAGATGCTAAAGTCGATTCGGATAAACTTGTGGAACTGGTATCTGAAAACACTTCCTGGGACCATGCACAACATGGATAAACTACTCTCAAGCAAAACCCTTTGTGCAGTAAGCACCTCAATGAAAAAAAAAACAGACTGTAAAAACAGGAAAATTACATTAAATTAGATCTTTTCTTTCTGTTTAATATCAGCTTATTCAGAAAAAAATATATACAGCAACCACCAAACCTATAGAGACTGAAAGGAAAAGAAAATTGCATCACCATTTTCACCAACCATGAAGACTACTATGTATATACTCAAAAAATACATCTTTCTTTCTGGAAAATTCTATCAAATGATATATATCTACATGTATCTGTCTATCTATCTATTTATCTATCTAATTATCTATCTATTTATCTATCTATCTATTGTTAACTTCTGTTTATAACTTTAATTTTAACACTTAATGCTATCTGAGTTATTTAAAAAAGCTGATAGGGTTATTTATCCCAGTCCAATTTCTGGCATTAAAACATAAATTGCCATTGTAATGCTTTGAACTCTAACA